>NC_060130.1:360559896-360870184 GCF_021461395.2 Schistocerca americana | reverse complement strand
CTTTCCATCCATGGCATGCAAGGTTTTTATTTAGTGGGGATATACATGGACCAACTCACCACAGTCATGAGTTAAAAGAACATACACATGTGCCACTCCTATTAAAAAGCATCTTGGTACTGAACAAAATGAAAGCTAGCAAATGCTTACAGTCCATACTGTCATAAACTATCAATTAATACACAGCAGCAATAGCACTAAAGCAACACATTAAACGTGTGATCAGTGTAAAACCTGCTAACTAAAAGCCGACAACTAACCAAGGCTTACATAAGATTAGACCTAACACAAATTTTACATCAAGAAAGATGGATAAATTTTAAATTAGTGAGGACACAGATAATGATGCACAACAATGTGCCATAGTCATAGAACAAAAAATGAAAAATATGCAAACTTCTATGAAAAGAGGACATTTTACAGCTATGTAAAATGAACTGTGTAGACCTTGCAGACCTCACTACAGGAGAATAATTCAAATTGAGAATGGATGAGATAGTAGTTCCATGTTCTTCTTCCCATCAAAAAATGACAGCACGTTTGTCACTCGGGTTTACCAGTTTGCTTCCCCCTTCACGTACGCCACTTCATGCTCTGTGCATTCTGTACTCATTCACTGTGGTGCTCAGGGTCACTGCACAAAGTGTAAGTGTCCTGGTGTTCACTGCATATTTCTTTACACAGGCAGCCATCTGTAGCACTATCTGGTGCTACTTTGCCATTGACTTAGGTTTTACCACAACTAGCCTGACTGCTGATTTCTAAAGAGTTATATGATACTTGTTTTTTCTATGTGTAAAAGCTATTATTAGCTCTGGTCCAGTATAACACCTGGTGATGGGCATATAAGAGCCTGAAACTGGTCATGTTTTAGATAAAAAAAAACTTTCAACTGAAGTGGCATTTTCAAACTCTGCTTCCTGCTGTTGTTGTCCTGTTTATTCTTGGTGACTCACTGCTGACAATTTCAGCCAGTCAGTCAGCTTCTGCTGGTTCTTAAGTCATTCCTGGCCTTGTTAGATTCCTGTTAATATAGTTGTCTTAACATTTTGGTATGTTGCCCTTGAAATAACAATCTAACTTCACACTGTTTTCTGTAATCTCCCTTTCTCTGTGTTGCATTCTATTCCATAACTTCAACCCCATGTTTGATAGCACCGTATGTAACACACATAACCAGCGCTATTGCGCCAGAGCAAGTTCTCTCAGTAGCTATGTTGCATGAAACTCCTGTACTTGTTCCTTGGCTAATTTATGTAAATGGCAAAACTGTGCTGCAATCAGTCATTACATGGCATTAATGTTACATATTATAGGTAATAATATATGCATCAATTGGTTTTGCAAAGAAATTCGTAACAGGAGTAAAGGAGAAAGTCAACAATAAGTCCTCTAAGCTTCACTTTAACTATACATTATTATTGTCAAAAGTATGTATGGTTTCTGACAAGTTAGTTGAAAATGAGTATTTCTGAATAATGGACACTTCTCTGAGCAAAATTGTTCCTCAGCATTATGACATTAATTTGATAGGCTTCTCAAAGAAGTATTATGTAGAATGCATATACTGAAGGTTAGGAGTTCATTGAGAAGCGAAATCCCAAAGCCCAGCTATAGTTGGGAAAACAGTACTGCCTGTACCATTAATAAGAAACACAATATATTCTGTATCTTAAGGGTTTGCAGAATGTTTTAATTGTATAGTTTATCATGAATACATTTTGGAGATCAAAACCAGAGCAATACTGCCCCTATATATTGGAACATCTGCAGTAAACATATGGAGCTTACCTGATGCCACTTGCGTATGTTGTTAAGAGGGGCATTCAATAAGTAATGCAACACATATTTTTCTCAGGCAATTTTCGTTGAAAAAATGTGGAATTTGTTGTGGGACACCATGGATTATTCCTGCTTCAGCCACTGCAGTTTCAAGAAGTTCTGGTAGGTGGCACTGCTATATGTAGTATTGAAAGTGACACCTGTAGCAGAGGTGTGTTCCTAGCAGAGAGCTGGCATTCAGTTTCTTTTGGTGGAAAACCAGAGCATCACAGATATTAATAAGCTCTTGCAGAATGTCTATGGAGATGTGCCTGTGAACAAAAGCACGGGTGGGGTACATGGTTAATCATTGGGCAAGGTGTCTGTCATCTTCGCAACAAGGTCACGCGAACCTGTCCAGCCTTCCTCATGCCAAACAGCTGGACGCAGCTGTGACTCCTCCAATGATGGAATGTGCGGACATTCCCATTCCAGGTGATCAATGGATCCCAGTCAAATACCCAGCTGCACAACTCTGTTGGTAGTGCTGCCACATTCATCCACCAGTTGGGGCACACAAAGGTATTTGGCCACTGTGTTCCTTGTTGCCTAACAGAAAACCAGCAAGAGCAACAAAGGACAAGCACCGCAGAACTGCTTGTACATTAAGAGGCTGACTGTGATAATTTTTTGGTAAACACTGTCACAGTCATTGATACATGTGTTCATCATATGGAACCAAAAACAAAACTGCAGTTAATGGAGTGATACCACACCAATGCTTCTCTGAAGAAAATGCCGGTAAAGTCATGGTGAAAGTCTTCTGGGACTCTGATCAGGTTATTCTATTGGATGTCCTCCTTCATGGTACAATAATCAACTCAGAAGTTCATTGCACTACACTCAGGAAATTGAAGAAACGATGTCAGTGTGTTCATCACCACAAAAATGTAAATGAACTACTCCTAGTTCATGATGATGTAAGGCCTGACAACGGTCTGCACAAGTGAGTGGAGCTCACAAAACTGCATTGCACTGACTGTCACACCTTCAGACTTCCGTATTTTTGGCCCAATGAAGAATGCAGCAAGTGGGAAGCAGTACAGTGATGATGGGGGTCACTGATGCAGCAAGATGTTCACTCCAACATCAATCAGTAGAGTGGTACTATGTGGCCACATGTGCTCTATCAGTAGGGTGTCATTTGGCAGTCATGTTCAACAGAGATTATATTGAAAAATGGGGCTTTGTAGGCAAACAAGTGGGGAACAATATGGTGAACTGGAATCTTGAACAAAACCGTTCTGCTCTCAGAAAAAAAAGTGTTGCATTACTTACTGAATGTCCTTCGTATTTGCAGTTCTTCATACTTTCTTTCATTGTAGCTTGAATGTCAAAGTAAAGTGGACAGTTGAAGTATCTTTTGTTTCCCATTTTATAATCATACAGATATTACCTATCTTAATGAATCTTTGATAATTATGTATGTTAAATGGGTGACAGCATTCCTGATCTTATCTAACTGTTTGACTGTTAATCCAAAGGTGTCAGGATTTCCATTCCTTCAATATTAGTGACAAAATTTAGGTTGGTATAGATATATTGAATAAAACTTATATTTCAGGTACACTTTCTGCTCTGCTTCTCCAGTAGCACATTCCTGTCTGTGTGACTAAATGCTTTCAAATAAACAGTGTATTATTGATATGTCTCCAAATTCAGTGCCATTTTTTTCTTGAGTTGTTTGTTTCACATACAAAACATTGTTATTAAAGGCTTTACCTTACAAGAATCCTACTAGCTGTTCGGTGCAAGTATTGTCAGAGGTAATTCTGAGCTTTACACTTACCAATTTTCATATACACAGTCCAGTCACATTAACGTAACCACTTTCTATGTTCAGCATGAATGTGAGAAAACCACTAACAGATGACAGGGGCAGCATTAGCAGCAGAGGGAATATAATGTGTATTGGGGGATGCAGATAATAGTGCACAAGCTTTCGGGCCTAGGATGGAAGCAGTTCCCAATGGTTAAATTTGTAAACTGTTTGTGTGCCACAGTGGTTGATATATACAGTTCATGGCAAAATGGCACTATCCAAAACTGGTACCGAGACATCTGTGGTACACCATGGACTATAGATGACGAGGGTGAATGACAGTTGTGAATATGTGTATGGGCGAATAGACATGGGACAGATTTTGAACAGTTGACCATCCAGATGAACCCAGGGGCTACCAGCAGCATGTGCAAACAACTATTCAGCAAACATTGCTGCATATGGGCCTCCACAGCAGACTCCTGGGCCTCCACAGTGGACACCTGGTTGGTGCACCTATGCCGACTGGCCGCTGTGGTTAAAGAGTTCTGTGCATGCAAAATGGAACCTTCCAAAACTGTTGCTGAGGAATTTGTGCTGCACTACGATCCATAGATGACAGTGGTGAATGATAGCTGCAGATATGTGTACAGGCAAATAGATGTGTAGCTGTTGCACAATTGATCACCCAGATAAATGAAGGGGCTAACAACAGTTTGTGGTTCAAGATTATTGAGCGAATGTTGCTATCTGTGGGCCTCCACAGCAGGCACCGGGTTCATGTATCCATGCTGACTGCTGTTCACTGGAGATGGATGCTGGCATTTGCATGTTGGTACCACAGATGGATGTCCACTGAGTTCTAATGGGGGGGGGGGGGGGGGGCATTTTCAGACGAATCATGTTTTATACTCTATCAGACAGATGGCAGTCGCCTATACAGCATGAAACATCTAAAATCAAACACCCTGCTACATTTGTTAAATGGTTCCCACTGGAAGGGGAAGCATTATGGTCTGGGCAATGCTTTTGTGCCATTTACTGAGTGATCTCATTATTCTGAAGTCACAGGGGATCACCGAAAGTATGCATCTGCCCTTGGGGACTGCATCCACTGCTAAATGCATTTTGTTTTTCCTCGGCAGGATGGCATCTACCAGCAGGGCAATTCGATGTGTCACACAGCTCACAGTGGTTTGAAGAGCATCAAAATGTGTTTACCATAGTCCCCTGACTACCAAACTCCCAGGATTTAGACTGAATCCAGGAAATGTGGGACCACCTCGATTGGGCTGTTCGTGCCATGGATCTTCAACCAAAAAATGTAGTGCAGCTGTCCACAGCAATGCAGTCTGGATGACTTGACACCCTTGTCAGTATCTTTCAGAACCCCAGTGACTCTCTTCCTGCATCTCCTGCAGTGGCCTGCATTGCTACGGGTGGTTATTTAGACTTTTGACAGGTATTGACTGGACAGTGTATTTTACACTCTACATTCAGAAAAGAAATATCTTTGAAGTGAATGTCATCATTGAGGTCAGCTCTTAAAAAATAGTAGTTTTGCTGTCCCACGTTTTACACATATGTTATGTCTTCCCTTGTAATTTTTATGCAGAAGTAAAATACTATGTTTTAAGAATGAAGCTTCATACATAATGAAATGGGCCCTTATTCCATCTAAACTAGAACCATTCTATTCTTTGTCTTAGCCAGAGTCTTGTATAACTACGTCATCTGAATGGTTTCTGTTTCTCCTAGGGTTTCCATATCTGGCACATTCTGTGCACCTTTCATGTTTCAAAACTCTCTTTATTGTGTCATCTATTTTCTTTCAGATATGAAACCTTTAGTTAGTTACGTTCCCCTGCAACAGTTTAGGTGCCTTATTAGCTTATAAGCTGTTTGTTGTTATACATGTGCATCCTTCCATATTTCACTTGTAAATGTACACCATGTGGAATTTTTGAAAATGTTGGCACCATTGCACTATAACTGGAGGCAAAATTGCATTTGGCCCATATACTTCCAGAATTTCACTGTGAATTTGTGTACAATGTAGGCTTTTGCCCACGAGAATCATTCTGTCCCACATATTTTAACTTTCGAGTACAGTTCCTGGTGCCACATAATTTCGATTGCATGCTGCAATGCATCTTGTTATCCAGACTGTAATAGAAGTGAGTACTCCTTTCTAACAATTCCCCACTCCTGTTGGGTAATAGTCTTACCTAGGGATGACATGTATACCATATATTCTAAAGTCCTTATATATTTGTAATTACTGTGTTGAGAGCATGACGAGTTTTCCTGCCTTCCTGATTTTGTATCTCTGTTATTTACATAACTGTTTTCATGCAAATGCCTGGATGGTCACCACTAGAAGTTCATGGCTCACTACCTGTCCCATAGCTGTGAAAGTATACCTATAAGTAATGAAATGTTTGTGTATATATGAGTTATGTTTTTGTTTTAATCTGAATACTTCACCATGCCCAATTCATATATGAGTGAATACAACAGCTGCTACAACAGCAAATACTACTACTACTACTGCTACTGCTACAAAATACAGTGAAATATGTTGATGACACAGTGTACATCACATCATGTAATGATGTGAATACTATGACACAAATAAATAACCCCATGATGGAAAAGACAGATCAAATGATTAGGGAAAAATGTGTTATTATGAAGCACCAAAAAAATCTGAACACATCGTCTTTTGCCATATAAATACTGAGAACGGACAAAATTACCTCAAAAACATTTATCTTGACATAAAATAATACTGGAAGTACCACAAAGGAAAGCCTGACATTAAGTTAGCAACAGTGTTGTACTACCTAAGTAAACTGAAAAATTGTCTGTGGATATCATGCCTTTCTCCATACCCATGTATTCTACAGAATACTACTTTGAGAACTGGAGCAATGAAAGTTCATCTGTGGCATCAGAAAGGCTCAAGATATGTTTTGTGTTTTAGTAGCTCAAATTCTTGTAGACAAGACGTTGCTGAGGACAACTCCCTTACAGCCTTCAGTCTACAAACTCAGAGTACTGATACATCCCAACCAGTCTGTTCACATGTATGAAATTAGGTTAGATGCTCGTTCATGTGAAACCAGGAATAGAAACTTACTCCCCATGCCAGGTTTAGTAAAGGATTTTTGATTTTTTTAACACGACAACATGTTTTTCAGCCAGTTACTGCATGGAAAAGGGAACTGCATGATGGAAAATTAAAAACAGTGGTAGTGTTTGGTTAAAAGGAAAATTGTTAATGGTAGTATTTTGTAATGAGTACTACTCCATTTTACTGATATTTCTGACAATGTCCCACAACACCTAAAAGAACGTTTTGTAGTTAAAAGAAACCCATTTGGACTATCCACAGTTATCATTTAAAACAGATGATATGTCTTAATAGATATTTAATGAAGAGCAGATGTTAAGAGTGCATAAATATTGACTAATAATACAGCCTGAGGAAAACTGTGGGTGACAGTAGTAGAAGTAGTCGTAGTAGTAGTAATTTCATTCAACCATAGTTCACTTTTAGAAAGGTGCTGGATGTGTCATAGTATTGGAATTTAAGAACAAATAAAGTAACACAATTCATATGTAGTGGCTTTTACATGACCTACATGCAGATAATGGTCTGAATGGTGATAAGACCCTACATCTACATCTACATCTAGCTCTACATCTGCATCTATACTCTGCAAACCACTGTGAAGGGCAAGGTAGAGGGTATGTGCCATTGTACTAGTTGTTAGGGCTTTCTCCTTTTCCATTCATGTGTGGATTGATGATGGAAAATTGGTTGTTTAAATGTCTTAATGTGTAGTACAATTAGTATAATCCTATCTTTGTGATCAGTGTGGGAGTGATATGAGCGTGAGTCAAATGAAAACCTTAAATTTGTAACAGCAAATCGAAATTTCGAGCCGTTATCCTGTAAGTTGGTAAGCGTGCTACAAACAGCATGCAGTATGGCCTGTAGGTGGCAGCATAATGCAGATGCACACATACCATCACAGTATCAGTATAAAGATGGCCGCCCAACTTGCGACTTGCACCAGGGAAGAACAGCATTCTGCTGTTCTGTTTCTGCATAGTGAAGGTGTGAAACCTATTGAAATTCATCGACAAATGAAGGTTCAGTATGGTGATGCATGTTTGTCACAGCAGCAAGTCAATGAATGGGGTAGGAAGTTCGCAAATGGTGTGACTTCAGTGGAAGATGCTGTTCGTCCAGGTCAGGCACGAGTTGTGACTCCACAGAACATTGCAGCAGTTGAAGCCATAGTGAAGGAAACCCACCGAGTGACACTGAATGACATTGCAGCATGTTTACAGATTAGTCATGGGTCAGCACATTACATTGTGCATGATGTGCTCCAGTTTCACAAAGTGTCTGCAAGATGGGTGCCACTGCACTTGACTCCTGAAATGAGAGAACGACGTGTTGATGCTTGTGAAGAACTTCTTCGGCACTTTGAACGAGAAGGTGATGGCTTCCTTGAAAGAATCGTTACTGGGGACGAGACCTGGGTTCACTTCCACCAACCAGAAACGAAGAGAGTGAGCAAGAAATGGTGCCATTCCTCATCACCAAGTGATTTCCATATGTTTGGACCACTCAAAGACACAATTGGGGAAAAGAAGTTCCATTGTGATGAAGATGTATGCCACACAGTGCATGAGTGATTGCACAGACTACCAAAAGAATTTTTTTCTAAAGGAAATTATACACTTCGTAAGTGCTGGAGGACTTGCATTGAACATGGGGGAGATTATGTTGAAAAGTGGTACACCTTTGTACCACTTCTGCACAATAAATAATATTTAAAAAAAATTAAGGATTTTCATTTGACTAACCCTTGTATGAAGCAGGTTTTAATGTATTACTAGATTAAACACTTATTGGCTATAAAAACTTTCTACATAGGTTTTCATGGGATATTTCATGTCTATCTTCAAGTGCCTGCCAGCTCAGTTCTTTCAGCATCATCGTGACACTCTCCCATGGGTCAAACAATGCTGTGACCATTTGTGCTGCTCTTCTTTGTATGTGTTGCCCAAGTGTAGTATGTATTTATTTGGCAACAGACTGCCTATTTCTTTAAAAACTTTTATGAACATCATACATTTGACAATAAATATCAGAGTGCACCTGATTGTTAAAAAACTGTCCAGTCAGTGAGATACTATAGTTCTTCCACAAAGAAGAAGGAACTTCCTGGTTGAAACAATTTAAATATATATGTGTATGCTTTTAAAGAGAACGGGGTAATACACATAATCTGTATGGCTGTGCAACTGTTCCTGGTTAATACACCTGCTAATTTATAAGGGAAAGGTTATACCTTTTGATAAATTGAGAGACATGTAAATGATTTTCCCTATTAATTAGTGTCTTCTCCAATTTACATCATTGATGGTACCATATATGTTATTGAGATGGATGTTTACTGATATCATTAGAACCTTAATAGCAAATGGAGATTTGGTAGGTGTTCAAATGTCTGATTGTAGACCGTTACTTTGTCTACATATGTAATGTCATGAATGAACACTATAATTAGCATTACACTTATGATCTAAAGTAATATACTGAAATGCTTCCTGCAAACTACTCACCTGGAAAGTATGAGGACGGCCCATAAATTCTAGTGTCTGTAGTTAAGTTTCTTCTTGACAATGTCCAGTGAAAGCACTTGTAAGTCTCCTCTGGATGTGATAAAAGTTAGTTGGTAAGTGTTAGGGAATTTCAGTGGTTGTTAGGGTTAAAAGGAATGTTGGAATAACATTGCTAGTGGTGACAAGAATGTGTCATTTCAATCCTTTGCTACAGCAGGTCCTACTGGATTTATTAAATTTCATCAAGATTGTATGTCTTATTGATTCTTTGTTAGACAGTTCAAAAATCTCAAATGTTCAATACAAAATGAAGTAAATGTAGGCAGATTACATTTATAAAGAAGACTTTCATTCCTTAGCTGAACAAGTCTCAGATAGTCACTATTATGATCTCTACCTCTTTATTTCATCTGTTGCTATTTATAACACTGAAACCATTTGGTTTCTCATCCAGTTCAGCATGTGCTGCAAGAGCTAGCAGCTTCTATCCCCCTTATGTGAAAGTAAATGTTCTGTATACTGTGCAATATTGGATCATAACTTGTTTTTATGCTTGGTTGGATTTAGCCATGTTGAAAATAATCTAAATAACCCTAACATTGTGAACAATCACAGGGAACTGATTGACAGTTTGTGAGTATTGAAATTTTATTTTCTGTATATTTAATTAACATGTAATACAAAACTAGGACATAATAAATCAGAAAATTCTAAATGCAATCTAACTGAGCAAAGCAATCATTTTACTGTGTTGTCTAAGTTTTGAAATGTAATCTTAATTGTCTACTAAAAAAAGAAACAAAAAGGAACCAAACATTTTAAAACTACCCTAAGATGACAAAAGTCATGGGATACCTCCCGATACCATGTGGGATCTACTTTTGCCAAGTGTAGTGTAGCAACATGACACAGGATGGAGTCAACAAGTTTTGGGACTCCTTTGAAGAAATATGGAACCATGCTCTCTCCATGGTGGTCCATAATTACAAAAGTGTTGCTGGTGCAGTAGTTTGTGCATGAGCTGACCTCTCTATTATCTCCCATAAATATTCACTGGAATCCATGTTGGGCGATCTGGGGGGCCAAATCATTTGCGTGAAGTACTGAGCATGTTCTTCAAGCCATGACTCATTGTGATGTGGTGACATAATGCATTGTCACTTATAAAACTTCTGCTTTCGTTTTGGAACATGAAGTCCATGAATAGCAGCAGGTGGTGTCCAAGTAGCCTAACATTACCATTTCCAGTCACTGATTGGTTTAGTTCCACTAGACACAATTAGAAAGCCACCACCTTCTCCCACGGTGCCTGGTTCACAACTTGGGCCCATGGCTTTGTTGGGTGTCTGCCACACTAGAGCCCTACTATCAGCTCTTACTAGCTGAAATTGGGATTCATCTAAATGTTCAAATGTGTATGAATTCCTAAGGGACCAAACTGCTTAGGACATCAGTCCCTAGACTTACACACAACTTAAACTAACTTATGCAGTGAACAACACACAGTCCCATGCCCGAGGGAGGACCCAAACCTCCGGCGGGTTGGGCCGCGTAGTCTGTGACATGATGCCACAAACCATGTGGCCACTCAGTGCGGCTGGGATTCATCTGACCAGGCTACAGTTCTGCAGTCATCTAGAGTCAATCTTATACAGTCACAAGCTGAAGAGATGCACTGCAGGTGATGTCATGATATTATCAAATGTATGTGCATCAGTTGTCTTGTGCCACAGGCCACTAACAGCAAATTTCACTGCACTGTCCTAAAGATATGTTGACCACACAGCACACATTGATTTCTGTGGTTTTTCATGCAGTGCTACTTGCCTGATAACAGACAAAACTCTAAGAATATGCCATTGCTCTTGATTGATAAGTGGAGGCTGTCAACCACTCTGTTGTTTGTGGTGATAGGTGAGGCCTGAAACTTGCTTGTTGTGACACTGCGGACATTGGAATATTATGTAAATTCCCTAAAGATATCTGAAATAGATTGTCTCATATGTATACATGCAACTATCATTCCACGTTCTAAGTCTGTTAATTCCCATAATCCCATCAGAAACATTTTCACATGTATCATCTGACCCCTGCCAATGCACTGCTTTTATATACCTTGTTGGTGCAATACTTCTACCACCTTTATACTCACACCAAAAAAGGCTTGCATCATCCCGGTTCCCAGAACTCCTAAAGATGAATGTTGACTGTGGATATTGTATCACAGACACAGTCCCTTTGACTGTTCAGAGATGGCATTAAACCCGCCCAAAGAAGTAAACAACCATGCATGAGCAGTGCCTATTAGATGGAGGGGTCTGACAGCCGATCAGTTCCAGTCATTCCACCAGGAAGGAGGTGCACGGCTCGTGTTGTCTGTAGTTCACCCATGCCTAGATGGTCAATACCATGGTTCTATCTTGTCCGCATTGTTACTTTGTGCCAAGAAGGGCTTTCAACAATGTAAGTGTCCAGGTGTCTCGGAGTGAACCAAAGCGATGTTGTTCAGACATGGAGGAGATACAGAGAGACAGGAACTGTTGATGTCATACATTGCTCAGGCTTCCCAAGGGCTACTACTGCAGTGGATGACTGCTACCTATGGATTATGGCTCAGAGGAACCCTGACATCAACGCCACCCCATTGAATAATGCTTTTTGTGCAGCCACAAACTGTCATGTTATGACTCAAACTGTGCACAATAGGCTGAATGATGTTCAACTTCACTCCCACGTCCATGGCGAGGTCCATCCTTGCAACCACAACACAATGCAGCGTGGTACAGATAGGCTCAACAATATGCCGATTGGACCGCTCAGGGTTGGCATCATGTTATCTTCACGAATGAGTGTCGCATATGCCTTCAACCAGACAATCGTCGGAGAAGTGTTTGGAGGCTACCCAGTCAGGCTGAATACCCTAGAGACACTGTCCAGCGAGTGCATCAGGGTGGATGTTTCCTGCTGTTTTGGGATGGCACTATGTGGGGCCGACGTACACTGCTGGTGGTCATGGAAGGTGCCGTAATGGCTGTATGATATGTGAATGCCGTCCTCTGACTGATAGTGCAACCATATTGGCAGCATATTGGCGAGAAATTGGTCTTCATGGATGACAATTCATGCCCCCATCGTGCACTTCTTGTGAATGACTTCCTTCAGGATAATGACATCGATTGACTAAAGTGGCCAGCATGTTTTCCAGGCATGAACCCCATCATACATGCCTGGAATATATTGAAAAGGGTTTTTATGGATGACGTGCCCCACCAGCCACTCTGAGGAATTTACCCTGAATCACCGTCGAGAAGTGAGACAATTTGGACCAACATGGCCTTGATGAACTTGTGGATAGTATGCCACAATGAATACAAGTATGCATCAATGCAAGAGGTCGTGCTATTTGGTATTAGAGGTACCGGTGTGTACAGCAGTCTGGACTACCACCTCTGAAGGCCTCACTGTATGGTGGTACAATATGCAGTGTGTTGTTCTCATGAGCAATAAAAAGGGTGGAAATGATTTTATATTGATCTCTATTCCAATTATCTGTACAGGTTCCAGAACTCTCGGAACCGAGGTAATGCAAAACTTTTTTTTATGTGTGTATGTGTATATCACTATCACATAACTTTAGTCTGCTTAGTGTAAATTGCTTTTAAGTACATATAAGGAACTTTTTCCTTATTTTCATGTTAACGTGTAACATATAAAGCTGGTCATGTCACTGCACTCTTAGTCTATGCTTCCTTCACTGCCACACATATATATGGAAATATTTATCTTCGATATCAGTTAGCCTTTATTATCATATTTTTAGTAGTTGTAGCTTAATGAATCTGAAGTAATCCTGAAGTCACCATCTGTTAATGTTGTGGAGTAGCCTTCCTAAATGCCCTACACATGTTGATGTCTCCCAGGTCTTCTGTACAATGTAGGAGCAGGACTTTTCTTCTGTGATAGTACTTTAGAACTCCACACTGTTGTGGAGTTTTGCTTTTGCTGTTTCCAGCAGTACTGGAATTGGTACATCTATCATGTTTTTGAACAACTGTGATATGATTATTGAATTCTGATATACATCTCTGTTGTCCTGCAATTACACGGAAGGGTATGTTGTGTGCCATATTATCTCTGTATTTAATAGGAATTTCAGTAAGTTTCATTACAGTAGATTTTTTTTATCATAAATTTGCAGACCATAGAGTTTTGCATTTGTACTTTGACTGGTATAAAAAGTATGAAATATTTGGCTTGGAAGCAAAATTTCATGACTGCCAACTTCTGGAGCTGTCTGGTATGTACATACATACATCTGAAGTTCAGTACATTACTCTTTTGTGGCTCAGACATCAGGGTTGTCCTATGACATGTGATACATGTATGGAATCTTTTATATTTCGAACTTTCAAAGACTCAGACAAACATCTCAATTATCCAAACGAAATCAAATTTCGCTGGATGGGAGGAATGCAAGTGGATTTGCACTGTTTAGTATGTGTCCAGCATATGTAAACAGATGTGCTATTGTATACCATATTTGTGTCACATAACAAGCATCTGTGTGCAATATGTATATGGGCATGGCCTTCTGGACAAGACGCTGTGTGTTATTAAATATTTAAGATGTGACAAACGTTTATAACATGCTGAGCTTTAACCACTTGACATCTTGTGCATGAGGTCCAGAGTAAAATGAACATGTTTTATTAGCAAAAATGTTTAAGACCTGAAGATTACAGTTAAGAGTGTTGAAACTGGTTGCCTTGAGCAAAAAAATATATATTTTTATGTTATGGCTTTTGAATGGTTTTTGACATTTAAAACTGATTGTCCTCCAGTACTCTCATAACGAAAAAATTCAATCAAAATCTGATTAGCCATGACATAAGGTACCATCTAAGTAAGGTCTGGAAACATGTCCTTCAACTGATTAATGAACAGCAGTAGTCTATATCAGAAGTTGATCACTGAATAAAGGATGTTTAACAACAAGAAGGATCTAGGAAATCAGTGAGTAAAGGTCTGAATGACCAGTATGAATGAGCAAAATTTAACAATTACTTCTACACTGCCGTAACAGTGTGTGGAGGAAGTGGATGCAACTGAGAAGTATAAAACTGATGCTTCCCAGGCCACTGGTATCACTCCTCCATTGTGTCTCTTAAAGAAAACTTAATCTGTTCTCGAAGTTTTGTGCATGTGTGGCTCAATGAACTTCCATATTTTTGAGAGCTTACATAAAGTGATCTTATGTATGGCAATATCTGAGTGCAAGTGATTTCTTTAAAATTATGGCTTACATTTCCAAATATATGAAGATCATATAACACCTTGAATTGCTTTTCAAATTCTTACAGGTATTTGTAATCATGTGGAATTGTTTTTAAGGACATTTTTATTCCTGAGTGTGAAATTGTCTTCTTTCTATCTGTAATGATGAAAGAGGATGCATATAGTCATCTTTCAAATGTAGTTTTGTGTCTGTTGATGTCACAGATTAGCTTAATCAATAAACTTTGCTTTTAACTTCATTGGGCATCTAATGTACTAATTGTGATGTTAACCTTTAAATACTTCTTGAAGATAGAAATACATTATTACTAGTTCCACAGCTTGCTATCACAATCGATACATCAACAGTAAAAATCTTACCATTTTTCACAGCTTATCCAGACTATTGTTATATATGAAGACATCTACACTCATGTTCAGAAAAAACAGAGCACCTGGAAGAACTAGAGATAGGACATTCATATTCATGGGACGTGTACACTAGTATGTTCTGCAGAAATGATTATCGTTTCAGTCACCTTGATTCAGCATGTGTCCTGTTGCATAGGCACCGGATCCGCCATGGGGCCTGACAACTTGTTCCATGCATGATGGCATCGATGCCTATGGTGACGTGGCATAGTTAACCATGCTGCATTCATTTGGTTCCAAAGTTCACCGGTGGTGGTCAGCGTTGGGTCACAGTGCTGTACCCGGCTTTTAATAATGTTCCACACATTTTTGAAAGGCGGCAAGTCTGATGGTCTGGTGGGACAGGGTAAAAAAGGCTGATGCACTGTGACATCAAGAAGGCAGATGTTCTTGCAGCAGCCTGTGTTCATGCATTGTCTTGTTGAAAAATGGAGTCTGGGGTGTTGTGCAGAAAGGGTAAGGCTATGGTTTACAGGATGTCATTCATTTAGGTCGCACTGGGCACAGTGTTAAGAACGTGCACTACGTGTGATTTGTGGTTATACCTAGTAGCACCTCACACCATAAGGCCTTGATTTGGTGCTGTATATCTTGAGCAAATGCAGTCACTGTGATTCTGGTCCCATTGTCTGCCGCATATCAAAATGTGGAATGAACAGAACCTGGATTGGTCCAGAAACACTATATGACACCATTCCTGCCCCAGTGAGGTTTTTCCATACACCATTGGCATCTAGCATATTTCTGCATATTAGTCAAAGGTGGACAATGCGCATGTAACCCAAGCCTTAATAAACTGTAACGTGCTCTCACCCCTAATAATATACGATGTGTTACAGCCTTCTGCTGTTGCCCCAGAGATGAAGAGGATGCGTATCTCTTCCACTGCCATTTCAATGAGGTGTCAGTTTCCTTGGGGGATGGTCTGGGTGGTGCCACCTGATCCATCTCATCATGTTGTACTGCCTTCTGTTAACCATTCTCCAAAACCCTGTTGCACTGCTGAAACACTTCATCTCACAGGAGCAGCAGTTTCCCTGATGGATGCATCACATTTTCTCATGTCAATAATAGTCCGCCCCAGTAGCTGAGTGGTCAGCGTGACGGATTGCCGTCCTCTGGGCCCGGGTTCGATTCCCGGCTGGGTCGGAGATTTTCTCCGCTCAGGGACTGGGTGTTGTGTTGTGTTCATCATCATTTCATCCCCATCCGGCGTGCAGGTCGCCCAATGTGGCGCCGAATGTAATAAGACCTGCGATATGGCGGCCGGACCTGCCCCGCGAGGGGCCTCCCGGCCATTGACGCCAAACGCTCATTTCCATTTTCCATGTCAATAATACACCCTCTTTTAGACTCACTGACGAGACAGCATGGGTCATGCATGCATCTGTGAGGCATCCTGCACATGGCGAGAACCATGGTGGCATATGGATTACCCAAGGCATTAAAGTTTCATGTAAAAAAAAAGAGAATTGTAGGTGTCAGCCAGATTGTCTAACAATACTGAAATGATGAGGCATTATAAAGTGTACTCTAAGATATTAAGGGAAGTGATAAATAATTCAAAAAGCGTCTACTTAAAAGAGGAAATTGATAAATCTGATGAGAAAATGAAAATCGTATGGGAATATGTGAAAGGTGAGACTGGGAAAAGATCTAAACGAAGACAAATTATGTTCTTTTTTCCCGTAGTACAAATGTTACCAATGAAATGAATCAAAAAATGGGTGAACACGAGATTCTAAATGTTGAGTCCACCATATTCTTGGATCTGCATATAGACAGCAAACATAAGTGGCACTACCATCACATTCGAGATCTGTGCAAACATTTGCCTTGAGAATTATAGCAGACAGGAGGGAGATGACCATAATAAAAACAGCATACTTTGGTTATTTACATCAACTTATGGCCTATGGTGTAATATTCTCGGCAAATCAACCAATAGCAAGAAAAACATTCCATGCACAGAAGTGACCCCTAAGAATTATGTCTGGAGTACATTCCAGACACTCAATCAGAAATCTATTTAGAGATCTTCAAATATTTACAACATCTGATCTATATATTTTTCCCCGATGTGCTTTGTTTGAAAAAATAGCAACTTACCTAAAGCTAATAGTTTGTACCATAATTGTAACAGCAGAAGGAAACTTGATATTCATAATGATCTAACAACAAAGAGCGTGCTGCTAATGAGGGTTTTATACAGTGGTACACAGATTTCTAATGCCCTTCCACCAATAATTAAAGAACTGGTTGGAAACATACCCAAGTGTAAAGAAAAGCTGAATCTGTTCCTTCTAGATGGATATTATTATAGTATAGACAAATTTCTAAGCAAAACTGCATAATACCTACTGAGTATGCTTTAATCTATCTTAGTGGCCTTATGGTCTAATCATCATTCTTTGTCTATCTTACGTAATTTAAAACTGAAATATATGTATATCTGTATATTCATACAGAAGTCAAGTATGATAACTCATATGTAAGATTATGTGTTAGCTTATCTGTTCCCCCATCACCTCCCTCACCCCAATACCTTTAAATACAGCTTGCCATCATCATCAATTATAATGTGCTACATATGCATAGGATATTAATAATAACAATGAAATTTGTAAAATGTTTTAATAGAATAATAATTTTTACATTGGAGCTTAATACATACCTTAAGCATAACTTCCAAAAAATTACACTTAAGAGAAATATGCTTGAAAAACATTTGTTGAAAAATCTAAGAGGTATGTGTGTCACGAAATTGCTTCAAGAAGTTTCATAGCATTAAACTCTCATCAATCTGACATCACCATAATCTAAACAATAGAAAATCTTAACTGTGTGCTCACCATTGCCAGTATTTGAGATGGCACTGTAGGCATTACACAGGTCTACAGACAATGTCTATAGGATTATTTACTGGGGGAATCCAATTCCCTTCAGTTCTCTCTGCCTATGTTTCAGAGGGTCAGTCTTTCAGTTATATCTTTCTAAGTGGACCGTCGTTCCCTCTCCTTATTGCCTATTCAACTTCCTGTTGTTTCCCCATAGCAAGTAGTTGTGATCGTGATTTTTATTGGTCCCATAAATTAACTTTTGTACAGGTTTGAACTTATAATATAGGATATGTCATTTTGCTTGTATCTATACTATATAATATAATAGGCTAGACAGTAATAACACACAATTGCGTGCAAAGTATGTGCATAAAGCTAAATGATTTACATCAGAGTTATAAATATGTTTTTATGAATGTTACATTGTACATGAATAGTTTTTATTCTAGTTAAGCTCCTTACACTAATTTGTAATTATAGTATCTCAATATCGTACACGACGTGTGTTATTCACAGTATGAACTTTTCCTCACTGTCTGGTCATATACTTTTGCTTTGTGTCATTCTTCTTCTTTCAAAAACATTATTAGGGTTGCCAGTAAAATCTTCTCAGTTTTGAGGTTTTGTAAGTCCCTTGGAGGTGCTTGTATTAATTTTATACAAGCATATTGAGGCCCTTTTTCTAAAATCTGAAGTCTGTGTGAAATGGACTGCAATTGTTTCTTGTTCCTTGTGTTATGAAGATGAACAACCAGGTCTTTGAAACAGTTGCAATAAGATTCTTTTTGCTTCTTTTTCAGTATAATTGGAATGGCTTTCTTCTGTATTGTGGATAGTCTTTTCAGTCAAGTGATGGTTGCGTTCTGCCATGCTGTGGTATCATATTGCACGAATGGTTCAAAATGTCCGTGATAGACAATGCACAGGAGGTCTTGTTGTGTATATTGAGTCAGTTGTTTCATTATAAATATCACTGAGCTTAGCTTGTTGGATACCCTATTTTTTCTGCTACTTCCAGTTTAGCTCACGGTCTGATCTTGAGTGTAAAACTTCAACTGAGGTTACTCCTTCCTGTTCCTTTTCACTTAGAAAAACGTCTATGTGTTCTTCCTTTTGTTTAATGTTGAAAACCATGCACATAGTTTTTTTTTCAAATTAATAATTAACTCACAGTCTATGTGCTATGTTGTTGACGTGACATGAAAGTGCTTTCTCAAGTGCTTCACTGTTGTTGGAAACATTCAGCACAATCATATTATCTACATAGAGTAACTTATTTTTATTTTCGTACATTTGTACATTATTTACAAATAAATTGAAGAGGATAGGTCCTATATCAGATTCTTGACGTACATTATACTTAATGCCGCTAACTTCTGATGTACTGGTATTTGAGTTGTTCATGGTTACATATACACTACTGGCCATTAAAATTGCTACACCACAAAGATGACGTGCTACAGACATGAAATTTAACTGACAGGAAGAAGATGCTGTGATATGCAAATGATTAGCTTATCAGAGCACTCACACGAGGTTGGCGCCGGTGGGGGACACCTACAACGTGCTGACATGAGGAAAGTTTCCAACCGATTTCTCATACACAAACAGCAGTTCACCGGAGTTGCCTGGTGAAACGTTGTTGTGATGCCTCCTGTAAGGAGGAGAAATGCGTACCATCACGTTTCCGACTTTGATAAAGGTCGGATTGAGGGCCTATCACGGTTGCGGTTTATCGTATCGTGACATTGCTGCTCGCGTCGGTCGAGATCCAGTGACTGTTACAGAATACGGAATCAGTGAGTTCAGGAGGGTAATACGGAACACCGTGCTGGATCCCAACGGCCTCGTATCACTAGCAGCCGAGATGACTGGCATCTTATCCGCATGGCTGTAACGGATCGTGCAGCCACGTCTCGATCCCTGAGTCAACAGACGGGGATGTTTGCAAGACAACAACCATCTGCGTGAACAGTTCAACGACGTTTGCAGCAGCATGGACTATCAGCTTGGAGACCATGGCTGCAGTTGCCCTTGATGCTGCATCACAGACAGGAACGCCTGCAATGGTGTACTCAACGACGAACCTGGGTGTACGAATGGCAAAACGTCATTTTTTCGGATGAATCCAGGTTCGGTTTACAGCATCATGATAGTCGCATCTGTGTTTGGCGACATCACGGTGAACGCACACTGGAAGCGTGTATTCCTTATCGCCATACTGGCGCACCACGTGGTGTGATGGTATGGGGTGCCATTGGTTACATGTCTTGGTCACCTCTTGTTTGCATTGATGGCACTTTGAACAGTGGATGTTACATTTCAGATGTGTTACGACCCATGGCTCTACCCTTCATTCGATCCATGCAAAACTGTACATTTCAGCAGGAATACGCACAACCACATGTTGCAGGTCCTTTAGGGGCCTTTCTGGATACAGAAATGTTCGACTGCTGCCCTGGCCAGCACATTCTCCATATCTCTCACCAATTGAGAACGTCTTGTTAATGGTGGCCGAGCAACTGGCTCATCACAACACGCCAGTCACTACTCTTGATGAGCTGTGGTATCGTGTTGAAGCTGCATGGGCAGCTGTATCTGCACATGCCATCCAAGCTCTGTTTGACTCAATGCCCAGGCGTATCAAGGCCGTTATTACGGCCAGAGGTGGTTGTTCTGGGTACTGATTTCTCAGGATCTATGCACCCAAATTGCGTGAAAATGTAATCACATGTCAGTCCTAGTATAATTTATTTGTCCAATGAATACCCGTTTATCAACTGCATTTCTTCTTTGTGTAGTAATTTTAATTGACAGTAGCATAGCTTCCACTTTGTTACTGAGATGTGATGTTATCCTATTTGCAGCTTGTCCATGAAACTACATGATTAATTATGTCGAAAGATTTGGATAAGTCAAGAAAAACAAAGACAGTTGTCTAAGGCCTGTACAATAAACTCTGTTTATGGTTCAGTTAGACTTGCACCAGGTTAGCGGTCTACCCGACGGGAGGCCCTCGTCACACGCCATTATTATTACTGTTCTTGGTGATTTCCCTTTCTGGTATCCATGCTGTGCTGAAGTTAGAATAATATGCTTTTACAGATAAGCAGTTAGTCAGTTGAGCATAAGCATTTGTAATATTTTGAGAAACCTTGATACTAAAGATCTGCTCTGTAATTGTTAGGATCATCATCTTTTCCCTTTTTGTATACTGGCACTACTTTAATTAATTTAAGTTGATCAGGAATTATTCCTTCTTGGAATAGCAGTTGATAGTATCCAACAGTGAAGTAATTATTTCTACTGTCTCCTGCTTGATCAGGTAGTCTGATACTTCATCATGTCCAGCACAGATATTTCCCTTACCATTTTTTACAATCTTCGTCACTTCTTCTTTAGATAACAGTTTCAGGAACATTGAGTGGCTTGGCTTAACTTTCACTGTGGCCTGATGACTTCCTTGGTTATTGCTTGCATGCTTTAGATTTTCCACTGTTTCTATGCAACTATTATGCTGAATGTTGGCAGTTTCTGTTTGTCTGTAATGACTTAATTATTCACTTTCATTTGTTTTCTGCATGTATTTTTCATGGCTCCTGAGAGTTAATTATATCCCAGGCAGTTTTCAGTATATTTGTTGATTTTGAAATAATTTCGTTTATTGATTTGGGTTTCCCTTATGTTATCAGCTTCTGTACTTCCTCTGATGATGTTTGTAGGTTTCAGTACTTTCCCTCTGTTTCATCGCTTTAAGGTAGCCTTCAGCCCTTTTATTTCTTTTATGATCCACTGCTTGTTCTGGAGGATTTTTCTTTCCATCTTGGTTTTTGGAAATGCTATAGTGAAGTAATGTTTTAAGGTTTCTTAAAGAGAACTGTATTTTTCATCTGTTCCTTAAGCTTGAAGAATGTTTGTCCAGTGTTCATTTCTCAATATTGCTTTAAAAATGTTGATGTTTTGTTGGCTGAAAAGCGTAATATCTCTTTCTATGTTTTTGTCTTCTGTTTGTGAGTGTAGATTTCCATATACTTCACATA
Source organism: Schistocerca americana (assembly GCF_021461395.2). Classification (NCBI taxonomy): domain Eukaryota; kingdom Metazoa; phylum Arthropoda; class Insecta; order Orthoptera; family Acrididae; genus Schistocerca; species Schistocerca americana. The sequence goes on along the minus strand of NC_060130.1, from coordinate 360,848,369 downwards.
GTTCTCCAAAATGATGAAAAAGTCCTGTTTATAGAACCCTTGTCGTATATTCATTGCTGTCTATATTAGTGATAATATCAATAATTGACTCAGTTTCTAAAGTTATTCTTGTAGGTTCCATTACAGTTGCTTTCATATTGTACTGTATTAGCATCTCCACAAATTTTTCTCTCTTTGTAATTTCATAACCTTTTCTTTATCCATGGCCAAATTTTTGTATATATCATTCATACTGCTAAGTAATTCTCAGCTGTTTTAACAAATATTGCTACTAATCCACTATTATGCAGATTTCTGCAGAAATAGTTTGCAATAATATGATCATTTATAGTAGACGTGCATATTTCATTTTCATTTATTCCACGTTCACTTATATACATTATAACTGGGTATGTTTCATTTATGAGTACTTCTACTTCCAACTTTTTTATTGCTCATGTATTGTATATTTTGATGCGGGGATTCCAAGCATAATTTCTTTTTCCGTAATGATAAAGCTGTCATTCTCTGTTTTTTCCTTTGCACAACTGCTTCTTGCTGCTGCTCATCAGATGGTTGGTTTTGTTTTTTGGACTTAGTGCCAGTAACATATGCTCTTGTTCTGCAGAGGATTCTTTAGTTTCATTTATTGTCTTCATTTCTATTGAGGAAAATGTTACAATTGCACTCCGCCTTATTAGGCCTAGCTATATCTTACTGCTCTTCATCACTGGGTTTGTCTATTACATTAATTTGCAGTGATATTGTTTGTTCTTCTGCAACAGAGTTTGGATTTTGGTTTGGTTTCTGCATTTATACTAAGAAGATCTCATAGTTCAGACCTTTATTCTCAGATAAATGGTTGATAGCTCTTTAGGCTTCCACAGATATGTTTGTTACTCTTGATGATGAAGATTTCTCTGTCTCACTTATCAGTTGCACTTTCAGTCTGCTACACAAAGCTATTTTTCCTTTTAACACCATTGCACCAATATGGGTCAATGTGTTATATAACTGCAAATGTTTGGCTATGGAACAGCCACCAGTTTCAGTATGAAATATTGTCCTAATTACTGCAAATGTGTTTGAAGTGTAAACTTTTTAATCAAGTATCTGCCTAATAAGTCACAGATTTAACCACATACCTATATTAACAAGAAATACAATACTCCATCAGCACATCCTATGTGGCAATTTAATGGTGAAGTTTCTTTACATATAATATACAACTTCAGTGTTTGAACATTAAGTTATGTTTAACGTGCCAGTATAAAATGAGATAATTTTTTTGTATTTCTGTGAAATTCTTCAAATGGACAGTGAAGTAATTTGCAAATTTTATAGTTAAAAGTTGTATTATGAAGTGAAAAATAGTATTTCCTATCTTTCCATTCAGTTTAACAGATAGCACTTTTTTTTATTGAAGCTAGAACATTACAATGGGTCTAGTTCTTTCTGATTTTATTAAAAGCTTTTAAAGATTCCAGGAATTACTGTGCCTTCTTCCTTATTTTAAGTCTTCAGCACTAGCATAAGATTTAGAAATTCATTTCTGTTACAGAGCAATGTCTCCTTAGTACTCACGTAAAAATCAAAAAGACCAATTTTTGTGGTCACTACAGTCCAATTTCTTTATGAAGATCTTACCAAGAGCCCAAGGATAGACAACTAATGTATTGGGGGAGGGAGGGGCAAATGATTTGTTCCTTGTGTGAGTTAATATTCTGTCAACCACAGCAGCCGACTGGGCATACTCAGTGACAGGCCAGATGTGTCGATAGCCACAGTCTCCAAGAAATGTTTATTTCTTATGTAGGTAGTGGTGTGGTTTGTGGTGTCATTGCCACTTTTGTGAAGAAAACTGAGATATCAGTGAAATAAATAAGAGCACATGTGAATGTGCTGTCACTCATAGGATGTTACCATTTCCCAAAAAAGTATTTTTGTTTGGCGCAGTTGGATATCTCAGCAATATTTATGATACAAGGTACCTCCACAACAATTTCTCCTTAAAGATTGCCAGTAGGATTTTCAAAATGGGATGTTAGATTTGACTATAGAAACCAAATGCTGTCACTCTGCAGAAATTAAATAAATGAAACATAAAAACTGAAAATGCTGTGCAGGACATAGGCAACCAGGAAATTTATGAAGTATGGTGAAATGGCACTAATAAACATTTCCAAAAATAAAATCTGTTTTTTTGTTATTACATATGCATGCCATATGATAGATAATTATGAAATTTTTTCAAATGTTATTCGTAATGTTAACAAAGCTTGTTTCATTTAAAAAGCTTTAAGCAATGCTTTTCAGCACATCCTTGATTAAGAATGTGCTTGTGATTTACCTTTACCTATAGGTCAACACAGAAAGAGAGCATAGTGTGAGTACGAGGTCTGTGAGAAAAATTGCCGTAACACCTTTGTGTTAGAAAAAGCTGAATATTTTGGCAGCTAGTTAATACTGAATTTATTTGGATTCAGTGACAGACAAATGAAATGAGAATTATTAATTATAAAGTTATGGCTAATTCCTATGTCACAGTGTGCAAAAATATAAAATGGGACAAGGCTGTCAATAATGATGTGCAGGCTATTTTTTTGCAGTGTTTAACACCAGGGCACATTTGCTGTTTAATAAGAAGGGGAAAGCTTGTTATGTGAAGTATGGTCTGCTGCCATTGTTAGTAAGTCAATGGAAAATGAGATAGATAGCTGAGTTCCGTGCTCAGCAGCTATTGCAACATCAGAATACGAACCAGTTTTCCCTTTCCCATTTTGCTGACTCAGTTTTCCCTTTCCCATTTTGCTGACTGTTATATGGAGCATTGTTAGCAAAACCTGGAGAAATGATTCACTAGTCAGTCATGGTTCAACCATTAAATCAATTGGTTGTATGCTCCCATGTTTTTTACGTAGCTAAAGAGATTTAAAACTGACTTACATGTCAAAATTATTTTCTAAAATTCTCAGAGACTTACCCTTCTTTCTAAAACCATAAATGAAAAAATTTTTGAACGCATTTGTAAAATATTGTCTCAGTTTACAAGGTTGCTGCAACTAGAGGGGAACTGCTGGTTTCAGCCCAACCTGCATTGTCACTATATTGCCAATCACTTAATTTCCCTGATGGCATCATACAGCATTGCCAGATTTCCCCCAAATCTGTTCCCCACTCCTCTGATCTGTCAGTTTAACTAGGTAAGTTGTGCTAAGCTTAGAATCCAAGGCGGTGGGGTTAGTTCACGTGTTCTAAGATTAAAATGGAGTAAAATAAAAAAAAAAATCCAATAGGGTGGATGGACTAGACCACTTGAATTGAGTTCGGAATGGGAAGGAATTTAAAAAATCACATTTTAAACTGGCAATAAATTCAAAAGCCACATTGGGTCCCCTCGAACCCACTTTTGTTAAGTTTAAAACTTAAAAAAAATGTCCAAAATTACTTGAGAGGCACTTGTCTTCAGTTTGAAATGGTGGAAAATTTAAATATCCCTGTTGTTTCAAGTTTAAAATGGCAAGCTGGCTCACTGGAACAGTCTGGGTCTGCATAGATGTCAAATTTACCCCCAACTGGTGGAACTATGCCACTAATACTAAATTTAAAAATGCAGTGTCACATCCCAGTGCCACGGCCTGCGTGGATGCCATTATGCGTAGACATCTGCTACCTCTGTGTGTGTGTGTGTGTGTGTGTGTGTGTGTGTGTGTGTGTGTGTGTGAGTGAGTGTGAGTGTGTGTGCAGACAATAGATATAGGAGGGTACAAGATGATATAGACAAAATTTTTTGTAGCATGATGAGTGGCAGCTAGCACTAAATGTAGAAAAAGGTAAGTTAATGCAGATGAGTGGGAAAAACAATCCTGTAATGTATGAACTTAACATTAATATGTGCTACTTGACAGAGTCAGGTGACTTGTCTATCTAGGCATAGTGCTGCAAAATGATATGAAATATAACAAACAGGTAAGAATTGTAAGTTTATTGGGAGAGTTGTAGGTAACCGTAGTTCATATGTAAGGGAGACTGCATATAGAACACTAGTGTGACACTTTCTCTAGTGCTGCTTGAGTGTTTGGGATCCCCACCAGGACAAATTAAAGGAAGACATCAAAGCTTTTCAAAAGTGGACTGCTACATTTGTTACCAGTAGGATCAATCAACGCATAAGTGTTACAAAGCTACTCAAATGGGGATTCCTGGAGAGATGGTGACATGCTTTCCAAGAAACGATATTGAGAAAATTTAGAGAATCGTCATATGAACCAGACTGTAGAATGATCTTACTGCTGCCAACATACATTTTGTGCAAGGTCCAGCTGTTTTGCCTTGCTCTGTTTGAGAGTGGAGCAGGGAGGGAAAGGATAGTAGTAGTACAATGTACCCTCTGCCCTGCACTGTATCATGACTTGCAAAGTATGTATGCAGGTGTAAATGCAGAAGTATTCAAATCCAAGTTGAAAGCTTTCCTTGTGGCACATTCCTTCTATTCTACACAGGACAAGGGTGCCCATATTATAGTTGTAAGGGGGGCAGCTAGGCCTGGGAGTATGGATATTTTCAAAATTTGGAAGACAAATGGCAACTTGTAAGTAGCCACAAAAAAGTTTCATTTCCAATCTTCTTAAAAGCCTGTGTGATACCAACTTTTAAATCATTTTCTTGAAATGAAAAATACATGACTAACACTATCCTTTTTCCTTTCTCTGAGAGCTGGGAGGAAGGGAGAGAGTATGGCCACCTCTTGCACTCAGGTATGGGGCCTCCCTGGGACAGGAGTTTCTCACAGGAATTCAGAACTTTATTCTGTAATGTGCTATTTACCATATTCATCTACCCTCTCACAATTATTTTTCATGTTTAATTAATTGTTGAATTAATTTGTTAAAAAAAATTTATTCAGCATTCTGTAAATTATGTAGTGACGTATTTCAATACCAGTTAGCTTTTGCTCTCATGGTTTCACAAAGCCTTATAAATAAATAACCTCAAGTGGCAAAATTGTCACAATGGGTCATGGTGTAGAGAATGGTTTGTATTATACAAAGACCTAGTGGTGTGAAAACATTTTATCTGTAGAGAGAAATCTGCCACACCAGCTTACAAATTGTACTCACAGGCTGTGGGTGATCTTGTAATTGCAGTCAATTACAAGATATTGTTTTCATGAGCTGGGGACTGGAAGCACTGATACACTATGGGCATGCTGGTGCAGGTTGCAAAGACAGCACAAAGCTTTATATAAAATAATAATAATACTAAATAAAAAACTGAAAAATAAAAAAAACAGTAGTAAGGTGCGCTGCCCTCTGATGAGATGCATGGCTGTGGAGGTTGAACAGTTGTTAGTGGATGACCTTTGGGAAACCAACAGCACCTCAGTTGTAAAATGCTTACCTAGGCAAGTGGAGCTCTGTCTGTGTGGACAAATGATTCCCTAGCAGCAGTGGGACCACAATGTATCACAATAACAACATGTTTGAGATAATGTCCCCATTCTATATACAAAAAGGTGTAGAGAGAATTGCTGGCGCTCCTAAGTTTATCAACAGATTACAGAGAGGTATCCTGCTAATAGATGCAGTGATGTCCAGTGAAGTGCCCAAATTAATTCAAAGCATAAAACTTGGAGAATATCCTATAGTTACTGAAATACACAAGACCCTTAATTACATAAAAGGGGTTGAATCAAGTAATGACCTCATGTATATGGACCCCAATGAACTTTTAGTGGAATGGCGAAGCAAAGATTCAATCGAGATGAGAAGCATGTTGAAACAGGTAGATGATGAATTAGCAGAAACACCTACTTTCATATTCACCTTTAATTCACCCACGTTATATGAATATATAAAGGCTGGTTTCATAAGTCTTAGAGTCCCTCCATATATCCCCAAACTGATGTTCTGCTTTCAATACCAGTGTATTGGGCACACACTCTGAGCATGCAAACGGAAGCGAACCTGTGAAAGATGTGCTTTAGATCTTCATGATCCAGGGTCACCATACATCCTGCCACTGTGCTGTGTTAATTGCTCAGGTGCTCATTCAGGCTGGTCAAAGAAATATACTCTCTATGTACAGGAACAGAAGATTCAGCAGCTTTGGATCACAAGGCAGCTACTGCACATGGAGGCAAATTAGAATCTCAAGACCATGCAACCTCATTCTCTGCCATCATATAGCAATCAGTTGTCAAGGCAGATACCTTGATCAAAATGCCCAATGCAGATACTAGCTCATTCATCCATAATTGTAGCTGCAACTGCAAACGCATTGCTGCAGTTATTAGCTTGGCTTACAAACCAGTGTTGTTGAGGAAGTCTGGTCACAAGATATCTACATCTACTTCTTCACCACCTTTCCCACAGAAAGGAAAGGGAGTAAGCAGAAAGACCAGACCAAAAAAGCAAGATGTCAAACCCTCACACCACAGAGCTTCAGTAACATCTGATGGGGAAGAAACATGTTTGGATAATATATGAAGCCCATCTTGCCCCTCCTCACAATATTTTTAACTCCACTCCTATACTTCAGCACTCAGTAAAAGTTAAGCTCAATGGTTAAAATGGCTCTCATCCTTCAGAAGAATGTGAACAGTTGTAGGGCTCATTTGGAGGATGAAAACTCCTACTACAGAAAAAGCCTACGTGCATGTGCCTCCAAGGGATGCACTTACATGCCACAGATAATGTTGTGTTGCTAGGCTTTAACCATAACAGGAAGGATGACATAAAGGGTGAATGAGCAAAGTGTGATGTAGCTGTGTTCATCAACAAAGTACACCACTACTCTTCACTCATCATCTCATCACTAAGTTACAAGTAACTGCGCCGGCCGTTGTGGCTGTGTGGTTCTAGGCGCTTCAGTCTGGTACCACGTGACCGCTACGGTCGCAGGTTCGAATCCTGCCTTGGGCATGGATGTGTGTGTGCTGTCCTTAGGTTAGTTAGGTTTAAGTAGTTCTAAGTTCTAGGGGACTGATGACCACAGATTTTAAGTCCCATAGTGCTCAGAGCCATTTTGAACAAGTAACTGCAGTACCATTATATGCTCTTCTAGTATGCTCTATGTACATACCAGCACATGAACCCCTTACAGCACAGCATTTACTGATCTCAGGAAACAGCTCCCCTGCCCAGTTCTGTTACTAGGTGACACTAATGCACACATTGTACTCTTTGGCTCTTCTACTGTCTGCCACAAGGGTTGAGTAATTGAGAAGCTGCTCCTGTTAGTGCCCATATGCATACTTAATACTGGGGAAATGATGCACTACTGCATGGCCATTGGGTCATTGTCAGCTATAAATCCCTCCCTGTGTCCTCTTGCCTTGCAGGCAAGGGCCAGGGATTTACACTCGAGTGACCATCTTGCCATCTGGCTTCATGTAGGTGAGTCTACAGCAGCTGAATGAAGGCCACTTAAATGGATATTCAGCAGAGCAAACTGGCCACTATAAAACTAAAATGGCTGTATTCCAACTTTATGGTAGCACCCAGGAGCTGATGGATCAAATCACAAATGTGATGTACCATGCTGATGGCTCCTCCACTTCTATGTCTTCTAGCCAGCCTAGAAGAAAAATGATCGCTTAGAGCAATGTGGAATGTTGGGTAGCCATTAAAGGCAGGTGAGCTGTATATCACAGCTTCCAGAATTGGCCAAATGCAGATAATCTTGCAACCTTCCGGCAGGTGAGTGCTAAAGCTTAACAAATCATCAAGGAGAGAAAATGGAGTGCATCGAAAGAGTTTTTCACAACCCTTAATAATTCCACACCAGCAACAAAGGTATGGGAGTCAGTTCAGAAGATATCAGAGAATGAAAGTCCAGGTCCAATATCTGCCATATTAAACAATGGTATCCTCCAAACAGAATACAGGGATATAGCACAGACAATGGGTAAACACATTTGTGATTTTACTCCCACCTCCAACATAAATAATTGATTCCTTCACCATAGGGAACACATGGAGAAACAAAGACTAGACTTCTTGTTTAACAACTCAGAGCAATATAATTACACCTTCTCTATGTGTGAACTGCAGTCTGCACTAACTGTTGAACATGATGCTGCTCCAGAACCTGATAGGCTCTGCTATGCCATGCTACAACATTTGAACATGGAGGTGCAATAAGTACTCCAAAGCCTATTCAGAAAAATTTGGGATGAAGCCTACTGTTCAGATCCACAGTGGGAACCGAGTCTGATATCACTTCTCAATTCAGGGATGTCAATCTTTTACCATAACAGAACTTCAGATGAGGTCACAATTTTGAATTTTAGGATCTCAGTGTGGTTCTTGGGTATCACCTTTGATCAGATATTAACAAAGCTGTCACACCCCCATGATCTGAATTTCAGATATATGAAGGCATTAAACATCTTGAAATCACCTAAAGATGGAAATGTGGTCACTGCTGAAATATTGTGGCCATTGGGCACTGACGTCAACTGTGTGAACTAGTTTGTCATCTTAAAATGTCTTAGTAGTACTAGCTGTGGTGGTGGGCAGGGGGAGGGGGGGGGGGGGTGCAGATAAGTTATAAGTTCAGTCTGCTCATACTCTATAGAATCTGTCTCCATACATGATTTGACTGTGGCAGCATGGTGTATGGATTAGCTAGACCTTCCTATTTAAACATGTTGACTGCTGTCTACCATGCAGGCATTAGACTGGCCACAGGAACATACCAAACAAGTCCCTTGCCTAGTCACTGTGCAGAGTCTGGTGAACATGTACACAAGACAGGTCTACCTGCAGACATTCTATTGTTGGTATTGGGGCTAAACACTCCATACAATGAAGGTTTACCAGTTGTCAAACAACTAAGCCTTTTTATATCTATTAAGAGGAATATCTGAAGCAGCTTGGTGTAGTAGATATACGAGGGTCATCCAGAAAGTAAATTCCTTTGGTTATATAAAACAAATGTGTACAGATACAGAAAAAATATTTATTGTACAAAAATCTACGACTGTTAAACTACTTTCCTACAAAGCTTCCAAAATTTTGTGGGCACTTGTCATAGCGTGGCACAAGTTTTTGTATGCCTTCTTCATAGAAGGTTGCCACCTGTGTATTCAACCATGTGGTAACATGTTCTTTCAGCTCGTCATCATCATTGAAGTGTTGACCACCAAGGACAGATTTTAGGTGTAAGAAGAGATGAAAGTCACTAGGAGCGAGGTCTGGTCTGTACGGAGGATGATCAAATGCATCCCAGTGGAACTCCCATAAGAGTTTTTTGGGCACATTCATCATGTGAGATCGGGCATTATCATGGAAATAAACAACACCTTTTGACAGTAATCCTCGGCGCTTATTCTGTATTGCACGGCGCAATTTCTAAATGGTCTCGCAGTAACAATGTGCACTCATTGTTTGGCCTCGTGGTGAGAAATCAATCAGCAAAATGCCTTTTCTATCCCAAAAAATGGTGCACATGACTTTTAAGGCTTAACCTTCGTTGGGGATGAAGTGTGCCTCCGTTCCACTGATTGCCGTTTTGTTTCAGGGGTTGTCGTACGATACCCAAGTTACATCCCCCATGACTATCTGAGAAAGAAAACCATCGCCTTCTTCATTATAGTGTGACAAAAACCAAAGTGCTCTGCCCATCCATTGTTTTTTGTGTTGTTCAGTAAGAGTTTTGAGTACCCAACATGAGCGAAGTTTTCAAAATTTCAGTTTTTCAGTAACAGTTTCATGAATTATTGATCGTGAGATTTGCAGAACTCGCATAGCAAGGGCACTAAGTGTAAACTTATGGTTGTGCTTAATCTTCTCTTCAATTGTGTGATCCAGTTCATCAGTAACCACAGACAGGTGTCCACTTCATTTTTCATCATGCAATTGATCACATCCTTCATTGAACACTCTGATCCATCTTCTAATCATTGAATTACTCATAGCATTTTGTCCGTAAACTTCACAGATTTGCTGATGAACTTCATTTGGTTTAACTTTCTTTGCATTTAGAAAGCCGGCCGAAGTGGCTGTGCGGTTAAAGGCGCTGCAGTCTGGAACCGCAAGACCGCTACGGTCGCAGGTTCGAATCCTGCCTCGGGCATGGATGTGTGTGATGTCCTTAGGTTAGTTGGGTTTAACTAGTTCTAAGTTCTAGGGCACTAATGACCTCAGAAGTTGAGTCCCATAGTGCTCAGAGCCATTTTTGCATTTAGAAAATGAATCACAGATCTGATTTCACACTCGGCAGCATTTTCAATTACAGCTGACATTATAAAGAAGCACTACAAAGCACATGTCATGAGCAGCAATCTAAAAATGGCATACATGTCTTCTCCTTGAGTCAGAGTAGCTGCCGTGCATGCTCAGAACTGTGATCATAGTGCTGCCGTGTATAGAAATAGAAACAGAACTTACTTTGTGGATGGCCCTCATACCAGTCCTTAAATAGGCACGGAGCAAATACCCTCACTGGACACTTGCCATGCTATCACACAACTTGAACATGGCAGAGTGTAAGATCTAGACCCCCAATAGCTTTAAAACAGCTTTCAACAACATTTTGTCAGACTATCTTGAATACATGACAGATTTTACTGATGGATGTAAACAATGGACAGTGTCGGGTGCTCTGTTATCTTCCCTCATCATGTGATTAAAATTAACAGACCAAGCCACTTTTCAGCTGTGTGCAGCCAAGAAGGCACTTGAGCAGATGAGACTTCTTGGTGGAGATGAGTTTCTTGTTTGCAGAGACTCTCTTACTGCTCTACAGGATATTTAGAATGTTGTTGTTGTTGTTGTTGTGGTCTTCAGTCCTGAGACTGGTTTGATGCAGCTCTCCATGCTACTCTATCCTGTGCAAGCCTCTTCATCTCCCAGTACCTACTGCAGCCTACATCCTTTTGAATCTGCTTAGTGTATTCATCTCTTGGTCTCCCTCTACGATTTTTACCCTCCACGCTGCCCTCCAGTACTAAATTGGTGATCCCTTGATACCTCAGAACATGTCCTACCAACCAATCCCTTCTTCTAGTCAAGTTGTGCCACAAACTCCTCCCAAATTCTATTCAATACCTCCTCATTAGTTATGTGATCTACCAATCTAATCTTCAGCATTCTTCTGTAGCACCACATTTCGAAAGCTTCTATTCTCTTCTTGTCTAAACTATTTATCGTCGCATGTTTCACTTCCATATATGGCTACACTCCATACAAATACTTTCAGAAATGACTTCCTGACACTTAAATCAATATTCGTTGTTAGCAAATTTCTCTTCAGAAACGCTTTCCTTCCCATTGCCAGTCTACATTTTATATCCTCTCTACTTCAAGAATCATCAGTTATTTTGTTCCCCTAATAGCAAAACCCCTTTACTACTTTAAGTGTCTCATTTCCTAATCTAATTCCCGCAGCATCACCTGACTTAATTCGACTACATTCCATTATCCTCATTTTGCTTTTGTTGATGTTATCTTATATCCTCCTTTCAAGATGCTATCCATTCCGTTCAACTGCTCCTCCAAGTCATTTGCTGTCTCTGACAGAATTACAATATCGTTGGTGAACCTCAAAGTTTTTATTTCTTCTCCATGGATTTTAATACCTACTCCGAACTTTTCTTTCATTTCCTACAAACTTCTTGCAAAAGCAGAAGGAAGAGTTGGCCTTCTGCTGTGTACTTGGACACATTGAAATCAAGGGGAATGAGAGAGCTGACAGAGCAGCTAAAGCAGCCTGCCAGGAAAACATCACAGTTCACCATAATGTCCACCCCCCCCCCCATTAGGCTATCATGTCATGTCAAGGAGAGTAATGGCTGAGTGGGAAAGACAGTAGCTAGAAGTGGCCAACAAGCTGTGGTTGATCACACTAGCGATTCAACCATGATGCATCTTCCTTTTAGTGAAGGGGTGGAGCAGTCCACATTTTGCATTGTATCATACACTACCAAATGAAAAATTCTTATCTCTTGCGGCAGAAAGATCTGCTGGAATACAGTGTTTGTATGGTGAATCATGTTCTAACTTTGTATTCTTCTTATACTGATAAAAGGGACACCATTAGTCTACCAATGACTTACGCTCAATATTAGGTGATGACACGACAATAATGAGAAAGCTGTTGACATTTTGTATGGCATCAGGACTTCTGCCCAGTTTAATTGGATGAAGATTTTAACTTGTGTTTTGGTGACGGGTTCATTCTACTAGCCTCACAATCAACCAGGCATCTTCATACCATCGACTGTAATATTGTAATAATACTATTTACTTATGACAATGGTATGAACAGATGGAGAATGTATGTGAAAATTTTTATGACTGTGGCTGCCGTTATATGGTCTTTGCTTTTCGTCTTAACAAGAGTGACTACTTGTACAACACTAACACATTTGTGAGGCGGGATACAGATGATGCTTTGACAACTATTTGACAGTCTTACATGTTAAGTAGAGTGTGAGCTAAATGAATACAGCCTAAAGTGATCACCAGTACCTTCATTCCTAAGTTTATGAATAATGAGGTAGCCTCTAGCTGGATCTATGCTTCTTTGCTTCAGCTGTATCAAACAGTGCACTGAAACCATTAGACACCTCATTAAATCTGTGACTACTACAAGAAATATCACAAGAGCTATGAAGGGACTGTCATTACACTACAGTAAATTTACTGTACTCAGTGCAAGATCTAGTCATCATATCTTTTCCTGCTTGGTCTACATTCAGTCACATTGCAGATAAGTTAAAAACTTTTCAAATTGTGGTCTGTTATTGTGAATTTGTTGATAGTTTCTGTATTTTGGTACTTCATTTGTATTGTATTTTATTTCATGTGGCATACAAAACAAGGAAATAAGAAGGAAGGAAGGAAGATTATAGTTCAGTATCCCACTGACTGGGAAATAAGAAATTAGTAGCTGTCACTATTAACTGTGTTGGGCATTGAACAAAGCAATCATTTAATTGTGTTATTTGAGCATCTGAAATGAAGAACTGTTTTACTTATATGAACATATAACAGATGAAGTTGAGCTATACCCTTGTGTTCTTAACATGCTTGCTTCACTGCAGTGCATGCACATGCAGTTATTTGCAATTAAATGCAGCTGGCATGTTTTATCATATTTTATGTATCTGAAGGTTAATGAAGTTAGAATTATCCTCACTTCTTCAGGGTTCCCCAGTGTATGCATTGGAGCAATCTTACCTTACATGTGTAACTTCCTGTTGTTTTAAATCTGTGTGCCAGACTGGGACTTGAACCTGAGACCTTTGTGTTTCTTGGACAGGTGCTCTACTGACTGAGCTACGCAGGCACAGCTCATAACCCACCCTCACAGCTTTACTTTTGCCAGAACCTCATTGCCTACCATCCAAATTTTGCAGACGTTCTCATGCATACCTTGTGGGTAATTTTAAAACTGGGGCAGCCACAGCTAAAGTAGTTGTACATAACTGATTGACAATTCATACAGTACAGCAGGTAAATACAGATGATTTCCCTAACCTTCTCAGTATCCAGATGGCAGCCTTCGCACATGCTCCAACAATACACAGGACGCCTTGCAGCTTGTGTAATCAGCTGCTGCAATTATTATTATATTGGTGACAAAAACACATAAGAATTCATCATTGATGATAGTTTTTATCAATTGAGGAGGACTGAGAACTTTGCCTAGTCACGCCAACTAGTACTCTGTGGCATTCCCTAATTCCCTATACCATATGACATACCATTTATATACAGCAGAAGATGCAACTTGAAGTTCAGCAGAAGATGCAACTTAAAGTTGCGAAACCAGTTGTGTGGGTCTTTAATCAACATGAATAAATACAGCTACAGTGGGTTAAGAGACTTTTCATTTAGTTTTGTATTTTAATAGCTTTAAGACCTGTATTTAAACACCTGTTGTGCTGTATGAATTGTCAATCAATTATGTATACCTTGTGGTACTAGCATTCTTGGAAGAAAGGACAGTGAGGAGACATAGCTTACCCACATCCTGGAGGACTGTTTCAGAATGTTGCAGAAGAATTTTGCTGAAATTTGGAGGAAAGGAGATGAGTTACTGGTGGAAGTAAAACTGTGAGGGCGGGTTGTGTGTGATTCTCAGATAGTGCAGTCAGTAGAGCACTTGCCCACAAAAGGCAAAGGACTCAGTTTTGGATCCCAGTCCAGCACGCAGTTGTAATTTTTCAGGACATTTCAAATGAATACACAATCCACTGCATAGTGAAAATTCATTCTGCAAACAGTCCCCCAGGTTGTGGCTAAGCCATGTCCTTGCAGTATCTTTCCTTGCAGGAGTGCTAGTCTCTCAAGTATTTCAGGAGAACTTTTCTGTAGTTTGGAAGGTAGGAGATGAGTTACTCATCATCGTCATCATCATTTAAGACTGATTATGCCTTTCAGCGTTCAGTCTGAAGCATAGTCCCCCTTATAAAATTCCCCCATGAACCCCTATTCAATGCTAACATTGGTGCCTCTTCCCATGTTAAGCCTATTACTTCAAAATCATTCTTAACCGAATCCAGGTACCTTCTCCTTGGTCTGCCCCGACTCCTCCTACCCTCTATTGCTGAACCCATGAGTCTTTTGGGTAACCTTGCTTCTCCCATGCGTGTAACATGACCCCACCATCTAAGCCTGTTCGTCCTGACTGCTACATCTATAGAGTTCACTCCCAGTTTTTCTTTGATTTCCTCATTGTGGACACCCTCCTGCCATTGTTCCCATCTACTAGTACCTGCAATCATCCTAGCTACTTTCATATCCGTTACCTCAACCTTATTGATAAGGTACCCTGAATCCACCCAGCTTTCGCTCCCATACAACAAAGTTGGTCGAAAGACTGAACAGTGCACAGATAACTTAGTCTTGGTACTGACTTCCTTCTTGCAGAAGAGAGTAGATCGTAGCTGAGCACTCACTGCATTAGCTTTGCTACACCTCGCTTCCAGTTCTTTCACTATGTTGCCATCCTGTGAGAATATGTATCCTAAGTACTTGAAACTGTCCACCTGTTCTAACTTTGTTCCTCCTATTTGGCACTCAATCCGTTTATATCTCTTTCCCACTGACATTACTTTCGTTTTGGAGATGCTAATCTTCATACCATAGTCCTTACATTTCTGATCTAGCTCTGAAATATTACTTTGCAAACTTTCAATCGAATCTGCCATCACAACTAAGTCATCCGCATATGCAAGACTGCTTATTTTGTGTTCACACATCTTAAACTCACCCAGCCAGTCTATTGTTTTCAACATATGATCCATATATAATACGAACAACAGTGGAGACAGGTTGCAGCCTTGTCTTGCCCCTGAAACTACTCTGAACCATGAACTCAATTTACCGTCAACTCTAACTGCTGCCTGACTATCCATGTAAAGACCTTTAATTGCTTGCAAAAGTTTGCCTCCTATTCCATAATCTCGTAGAACAGACAATAACTTCCTCCTAGGAACCCGGTCATATGCCTTTTCTAGATCTATAAAGCATAGATACAATTCCCTGTTCCATTCATAACACTTCTCCATTATTTGCCGTAAGCTAAAGATCTGGTCCTGACAACCTCTAAGAGGCCTAAACCCACACTGATTTTCATCCAATTGGTCCTCAACTAATACTCGCACTTTCCTTTCAACAATACCTGAGAAGATTTTACCCACAATGCTGATTAAAGAGATACCTCTGTAGTTGTTACAATCTTTTCTGTTTCCATGTTTAAAGATTGGTGTGATTACTGCTTTTGTCCAGTCTGATGGAACCTGTCCCGACTCCCAGGCAATTTCAATTATCCTGTGTAGCCATTTAAGACCTGACATTCCACTGTATTTGATGAGTTCTGACTTAATTTCATCCACCACAGCTGCTTTATTGCACTGCAATCTATTGACCATTTTCACCACTTCCTCAAATGTGATCCTATTTCCATCCTATTTCCTATCCCATTGTACATCGAAATCTGAAACATTACTGATCGTATTTTCACCTACATTGAGCAACTCTTCAAAATATTCCCTCCATCTGCCCGAGGAATCCACAGGATTCACAAGCAGTTTTCCTGACCTGTCCAAAATACTTGTCATTTCCTTCTTACCTCCCTTTCGAAGACTGCTAATTACACTCCAGAATGGTTTTCCAGCAGCTTGACCCAAAGTCTCCAACCTGTTTCCAAAGTCTTCCCAAGATTTCTTCTTGGATGCTGCAATTATCTGTTTGGCTTTGTTTCTTTCTTCAACATAACTTTCTCTGTCTACCTGAGTTCTAGTATGTAGCCATTTTTGATACGCCTTCTTTTTCCTTTTACAGGCTGCCTTGACTGTGTCGTTCCACCAAGCTGTTTGCTTCATCCTTGCTTTACACACTACTGTTCCAAGACATTCTTTAGCCACTTCTAGTACTGTGTCCCTGTACCTTGTCCATTCCTTTTCCAATGACTGTAATTGACTACATTCACTAACTGGTACCTTTCTGAGATCATTGTTATGTACTTGTGCCTGATTTCCTTATCCTGAAGTTTCTCCACTCTTATCCTCCTACATATGGACCTGACCTCCTGCACTTTCGGTCTCACAATACCAATTTCGCTGCAGATTAAATAATGATCAGTGTCATCAAAGAATCCCCTGAATACACGTGTGTCCCTCACAGCCTTCCTGAATTCCTGATCTGTTATTATATAGTCAATGACAGATCTGGTTCCCCTGCCTTCCCAAGTATACCGGTGAATGTTCTTATGTTTAAAAAAGGAGTTTGTGATTACTAAGCCCGTACTGGCACAGAAATCCAAGAGTTGTTTTCCGTTCCTGTTGGCCTCCATATCCTCTCCAAATTTACCCATAACTTTTTCATACACTTCTGTTCGATTTCCAATCCTGGCATTAAAATCACCCATGAGCAGAACACTGTCCTTGTCCTTTACTCTAACAACTACATCACTGAGTGCATCATAAAAACTATCCATCTTATCTTGATCTGTCCCTTCACAATGCGAATATACTGACACAATCCTAATTTTCTTGCTAGACACTGTCAAATCTATCCACATCAGTCGTTCATTTACATACCTTATTGCAACTACGCTGGGTTCCATTTCTTTCCTGATGTAAAACCCTACACCCCATTGTGCTATTCCTGTTTTGACTCCTGACAGGTAGACCTTGTATTCTCCCACTTCCTCTTCTTTCTCACACCTTACCCGAATGTCACTAACAGCTAAAACATCCAGCCCCATCTTACTTGCAGCCTCTGCCAGCTCTTCCTTCTTCCCAGAGTAGCCCCCATTGATATTAATAGCTCCCCATCTCATTACCATTTGTTTGCCGAGTCGTATCTTAGGAGTGCCTGGTTTGTCAGTTAGAGGTGGGACTCCGTCACCTCCAAAGGTCCGAGGCATTTTGCTCTGATTGTTGCCAGCATCATATTTAAAGTACCGGGGAAGCAGGTTGCTAGCCTTACTTGCCCCGAGTCCCATTGAGTTTTTTACCCCTAACGGTTGAGGGACTAACCGGTGGATTTGGTAGTCATTGCCGTATGAGCACAGAGGTGACCACAACTCAGAATATGTCCGAGATGCTCAGCCTTATTCCAAAGTAACTGTTATCCGACTGTCGGGACCACTTACTTGGCCACTCATACGTTGCCCGTGGTTCATGAACTAGGACATGACTACAGGAACCAACACCATGAACCACTGAGATGAGTTACTAGGAGAAGTAAACCTGTAAGGGTGGGTTGTGAAATACACTTGGAGAGTGTGGTCAGTAGAGTAGTTGCCCATGAAAGGCAAAGGTCTCAGGTTGAATCCCCTTCTGGTGTACTAGTTTTAATCTGCCAGTAAGTTTCAAATCAGTGCACACTACACTGCAGAGTGAAAACTTGTTCTGATTACTTTACATATGTTTATGTCCCACAGGTCTTCTACACACTGAAGTGATAGTCTAGCACTTGTCTCCTATGCTAGCACTCCGGGAATACAAACTGCTCATTGTTGCTTTTTTCAGCAGTACCATATGTGTTACATCAATTTTGTTGACGTTTGTCATGTGATTATCGATTTGTTGTCTATACATTTGTGACTTGCAGTAGATGGAAGAGTGGATTATGGGGTGTAACTGACTGACAGTTGATACAACTTTCACTAACTTAAATATCAGTAAATTCTTTTGTTATGAAGTTCCAGAAGTTAGAGGTTTCCATTAGCACTTTTTTTTTGATATGAACATAAAAAACATGACCAGATGCAAAGCCAAGTTTTGTGAATGCAAACATGCAGTTTTTTCTAATAGATATGTGCCACTGCATTTCAGTGCAGTAATTTAAAATGACTCTTACTGCTCAGCCATCCATCAGCAAGTGGTGTATGTATAGGATCTTATATTTCTCCAGCTTACAGAGAATCAATAAACATTTACACTTTTCATGAGGAGTTAAAAAAATTTTGCTGGATGGAGGAACATGTATTCAACCTGGTGTTATTTCAAATGAATGAAATCCAACTTTTAAATTTTATGGATACATTTACAAAGTTTGATTAGCCATGACTCATTGTAGCAATGAAGACCTAGGATCATATCCTACAACTGTTTAATGAAAAGTAGAGGTTAAGAATTAAGTTCATTGATAAAAAAAATCTTAAGCAAGAAGATGGATTTAGCAAGACTGTGGGTTATGCTCTGTGCTACTGTAAGCCAAGAGCTGTACCATTGTGCAGAACTTAATATGACCTTTTGTACTGCTATCTGAGGGGCAGATGTGGACTCTGACCACAATTTATTGGTTATGAACTATAGATTAAAACTAATAATATATAAGTGTCATGTGGCTACGGCCTCCTGTCGGGCAGACCGTTCGCCAGGTGCGAGTCTTTCAATTTGACGCCACTTAGGCGACTTGCACATCGATGGGGATGAAATGATGATGATTAGGACAACACAACACCCAGTCCCTGAGCAGAGAAAATCTCCGACCTAGCCGGGAATCAAACCCGGGCCCTTAGGACTGACATTCCGTTGCGCTGACCACTCAGCTACCAGGGGCGGACAGATTAAAACTGAAGCAACTGCAAAAAGGTGGGAATTTAAGGAG
This sequence comes from Schistocerca americana, assembly GCF_021461395.2. NCBI lineage: Eukaryota > Metazoa > Arthropoda > Insecta > Orthoptera > Acrididae > Schistocerca > Schistocerca americana. Next base: position 360,829,314 of record NC_060130.1, on the reverse strand, counting down.
ATGGGATCTGGATAAACTGAAAGAACCAGATGTAGAGAGATTGAGAGAGAGCATTAGGAAACGATTGACAAGAACTGGGGAAAGAAATACACTAGAAGAAGACTGGGTAACTTTGAGGGATGAAATAGTGAATGCAGCAGAGGATCAATTAGGTATAAAGACGAGGGCTAGTAGAAATCCTTGGATAACAGAAGAAATATTGAATTTAATTGATGAAAGGAGAAAATATAAAAATGCAGTAAATGAAGCAGGCAGAAAGGAATACAAATGTCTCAAAAATGAGATTGATAGGAAATATAAAATGGCTAAGCAGGGATGGCTAGAGGACAAATGTAAGGATGTGGAGGCATATATCACTAGGGGTAAGATAGATACTGCCTACAGGAAAATTAGAGAGACCTTTGGAGAAAAGAGAACCACTTGTATGAATATCAAGAGCTCAGATGGAGACCCACTTCTAAGCAAAGAAAGGAAAGCAGAAAGATAGAAGGAGTATATAGAGGGTCTATACAAGGGCGATGTATTTGAGGACAATATTATGGAAATGGAAGAGCATGTAGATGAAGATGAAATTGGAGATACGATACTGCATGAAGAGTTTGACAGAGCACTGAAAGATCTAAGTTTGACAGAGCACTGAAAGATCTAAGTCGAAACAAGGCCCCGGGGATAGACGACATTCCATTAGCTCTACTGATAGCCTTGGGAGACCCAGCCCTGACAAAATTCTACCATCTGGTGAGCAAGATGTATGAGACAGGTGAAATACCCTCAGACTTCAAGAAGAATCCCAAAGAAAGCATGTGTTGACAGATGTGAAAATTACCGAACTATCAGTTTAATAAGTCACGGTTGCAAAATACTTACACGAATTCTTTACAGACAAATGCAAAAACTGGTAGAAGCCGACCTCAGGGAAGATCACTTTGGATTCCGTAGAAATTTTGGAGCACATGTGGCAATACTGACCCTACAACTTGTCTTAGAAGATAGATTAAGGAAAGACAAACCTACGTTTCTAGCATTTGTAGACTTAGAGAAAGCTTTTGACAATGTTGACCGGAATACTCTCTTTCAAATTCTGAAGGTGGTAGGGGTAAAATACAGGGAATGAAAAGCTATCTAAAATTTGTACAGAAACCAGATGGCAGTTATAAGAGTTGAGGGGCCTGAAAGGGAAGCAGTGGTTGGGAAGGGAGTGAGACGGGGCTGTAGCTTATCCCTGATGGTATTCAATCTGTAAATTGAGCAAGCAGTAAAGGAAACAAAAGAAAAATTTGGAGGAGGAATTAAAATCCATGGAGAAGAAATAAAAACTTTGAGGTTCGCCGATTACATTGTAGTTCTGTCAGAGACAGCAAACGACTTGGAAGAGCAGCTGAACAGAATGGACAGTGTCTTGAAAGGAGGCTATAAAATGAACATCAAATGAGAGTTGGTTGCGGGCTGACCATGGCAAGTACCTGTCTGCGAAACCAAGGAAGTGCGCCCTCAACTTTGTAAATGGATGAACCAGTTTACTATCATGTGGAAAAAGACAGTAAAAGAAAAGCAATATTACATAACAGTTATTTATTATGTACATGCTAATATATATTAAATACAAATTATAAGAGACTAAGGATTTAATTTTTTGTATATTTATTGGACTTGGTTTTTTTAGCCATTATGTTTAACGACATTGCATATTTATAGGATCATGAGAAATATTACCTCTCTCAGCTGCTTTTTAACATAAAATAATAAAAAAAGTATGTTCATATGTGTAAACAGCAAAATTTGTCTTGCAGTTTTTCTCGGGTTTTGAATCTTGTGGGTTATTGCCCTGTATCTAGAATTTAATTTTTAATATAAGTAAAAAAAAGTCTACAAATCTCAGGCTGTTGGAAAATCTCAGCACAGTTATACAGTATCACATCTCCTAGCTTTTATATGTCAAATTCCTTAATAATGTTGTGAGTATCTATGTTATCGAAAATGTCCTCATCTATCAATATTATGGTCATGTTAGACAGTCTTTCACTACACATTGTTGAGTGTACATACTTCTCTATTAATTTTAATTTTGAAAAGGGATCTTTCTGTGTTTGCTACTGTGGCTAGCATCATTATTAAAATTCACAACGAAATTGCGAGATTACAGCAAATGGCTGTTAAATTATTTAAAACTATAAATTCGAGAATTTTTGTTCTGTCATTGTCGAAACATTTAGAAAGGGACTGACATGACAGTTCCTTCACATAGCTCCTCAACATCTATGTCTGACAGACCATCGTTCATAGAAAATCTTTCATTTAAATGATTACAAATCATAAGCAGGCTTTTATCTCGAACATCCTGAGTTTAAACAGAAAACTTAGTACACTGTTGTGACTAAATAACAAATCAAAGCTTTCTGTTACTGCCATTAGAGCCTGGTCTAAAATGTAAAAGTATAGATTAATATTGAAAGAGGTTTTCGAGTCCATTTGTGGTGCCTGATCTTCATATTCCTGACCAAAAGTTTTCGGAGTTTTTTAGTACATTAGGTCTTTGTAAGTTTCAAACTCTAATTTTGCAGCAATTTCTGTGGCATTATTTATAACTATTGCAAATTTTTATCATTTCAACAGCTGATCAAAAAGTTCTTTTAATCTGTTAAAGCATCTAAAGCGACTTGCGTATTCACGCAATAGACCGAAAAAGTTTACTAACAAAGGTTACATTTGTCAGTATACTTTGCCACACTTAACTTGAGCAAATAAATGAAAATGTACATATTTTGTCTCCTAGAGACTGTGTGTCGTATTTTGTTTTTTTGGTCAAAAGTAGAAGAGTTCTTTATTTCATGTAAAGCAACATAAATGTCTGGTAAATTATTGTACAAAGATCTTAGGGCATCTATTCTAGTTTTCCACCTTGTTCCAGACAATAGTTTTAAAGTTATAATAGAAATTTGTTTGTTTATTAAATCCCATACTTCTTGCCATTTCCTAAATGTCTTTCATAATAATAAGTTGAAAACCTTAAATTTCAAGTGTCACGCGCATAATTATGCTTCCTGATTTGTTTGGGTGAGTTTTCTATCAAATACCGTACCACTTCGGAATTTAAAATCGTAGGCCAAAGTCGAGGATCACGTTTTGTAATACATGGTATCGATCTTGGTACCCTTGGAGACAGTGGTCTTGGCGGTTGCGTTTCTACTCTTACACAAGCCGCAGACATCATTGACTTCTAACTTACCATCTTCGTCAGTAGTCAGGAAAACTGCGATATTAAAAACAGTTTTTATCTTTACTTTCTAAGTAATCCAGTGCGCTGAAGTTGATAGGACGAGTAAAGCATGGCCCAGTATCAAGTGACGCAAAATATTCTGGTTCACTTAGGAAAAAACACTCTAGCTCTTATTGAAAATTTAATACAGAGATATAAATTATGTATTAGATGTATTATTAGTGAGTATTTTAAGAAAGACAAAGAAAACGGACAGTCGCGACCGCTCTCATACACGTAAGCATGACTGACCTAGATAGATGTTATGGCAGTGGGGTTGGACCTGTATTTGAGGGACCCGGGTTCCATTCCCAGGCTAGCCACCAAATTTGGGTTTCCCATGGTTTTCTCTACCATTTTAAGCAAATGTTGGCATGAGTCAGTGAAATGGCAGTACACACTCCCTTCTCTTCCAGTAAACAAAATTCCGTTTCTAATTACTTTAGCTGTGGACTGGACATAAAACGTTTTTCCTTCCTTCGTTCCATATACGTGAACTGGATAGCTTTTAACAATTGAAATGCGAGAAATGAGCTCTCAGTACTAAACAGAGCTCTTTTTACTCTCTGAAATGACTTTGTCCCCTTAAAGGAACTGTGTAGGATACACAAGCTTGCATTTGCAGCTTCTTACATAAATCGTTATATCTCTTTCAAGTTCTATTTTCATGAATATTTTACTATACAAGGTATATATCGTAAGCAACATTGGTGTAAATATTCATCGTTATAGGGTTTCAAATTCAAAATATAAAAAATACTTAGTTAATAGATATTAAGTATAAAAATTAGTCCTCTTTAGGTACCATTTTCTCAAAAAGTCCGAAAGTTATTTTTATGAAACTTTGCACATGGTTTTTGTGGGATATTCCTGAAAAGTGTGGAAAGAAATGTGTATTTAGCTCAAACATTTCATCTTTTATAATATTTATCATTTGATAAAGAAATAATTTGAAAATTTCTATCGTGTTTCACTCACAGACGCCTTATAGTACCTAAGCAATGAACTTCGGTGTTAGGCATTAGAGTACGCAGTACAGCGTGTAGGCTGATATGTAAGAGATAAAGTGTGTTACTAACTCTTTAAATTCAGTTGAAAGCTTTTAGGAATAAAGCTTTTAGACAGAAATCTTTTTCGTTGCTATGTAAATGACTTGATGAATCTGAATAATTGAGGAATTAAAACAACCTCAAACACAAAGGGAACAATGGTTTCAGGCTTTGATCATAGAGTACACGTAAGAAGCTGATTTATCCCCAACACTTGCACACGAAAGGTCAGCCGAAATCATCAGGGGAGAAGTGAGATGCAGAGGTACAGTAGCTAAGCCGTCAGGTGGGGAAAGAACGTAGAAGCACAAGTGGTTAGATGTTTCCTGCTGAGCACTACCAACTAACAGGCACGCGTTACAGATGAACCGTTATGGTTTAAATTTCAGTCGGTAATACAGATTTGAAATGTCCAGTGTACAGCCTGTCATTTTCAAGTATGTTTCTCATTTTTAGCGAGGAATGTGAAATTAAGTTGAGGCTCTTGTGCAACACAGAAGATAGGAGAAAAACAGACACTACTCATCGCTGAGGCCGGTAACAATTTTAAACACAAGATAGTCGACTTGAAGTGTGCCGAATGGAGCCGACATGCAGAGTTGGTTCAAGGGGATTTTGAAGCCCCGTGCGATAATTTCAGGCGCCCCTCCCCTCCTCGACGCACACACAGATAAAACTTTATAGTATTTTGTTCGCATTATCTTCCCTCAAAAATGTCTTACTTTCGCCTATCCCGTTGTCCTATTCTGACAGTTTTTTATACGAATACGCCCCAGTACATGAAATGGAAGTGAAATGTTTGTAGAGTAACACATTTGGAGTCATTCAAAATTATGATGCGCTCCGAGATAAAGCGATATCCCCTGAGAAGTACATACGAACATGATACTGAAATAATACTTCTAACAATGGATTTGCACGGGAAAGTGGGCGACGTTTGTTGGCGAATTTCACCTTCTCGTCTGATTCTTGATAAGTTTTAAAAAGAGAGTTTCGAGACCAATGAGAATGCTTTTGTTAATATATTTCACAAAATTTTCGATTGATACGGTAAATAAGAAACTCAGCTTGTTGAAATCTTCAGTGTACTCAAGGGCACAAAAATCTACCACGTCACCACCATAATAATATTGGGTTGGTGCATAAGTTCGTAGCATTTTTTCATAAGTCTAATAAACAAAGCAACTATTGATAACAGAGACCTTAATCATCAATAACATATTCTCCTGCATTATTTAAAACAGTCTGCCAACGTTGTAGTAACTTTTCGACTCCTTGACTATAGAAACCACGTGGTTTCGATGAGAAGAACTCGTCGAGCTATGTTCAGAGCTCGTTTTCTTTCGGAAAGGAAGTTGCTTGAAGGTTGTTCGATAGAGAGCGGAATAGGGAAAAACAGAAGGACCTAGATTAAGTGAATAATATGGATGTGCAATGACTTCTCAGTTCCTGTAGAGTGTTTTTTTGTCAGCCTAGCAGAATGAGGACGGGCGTTATCGTGGAGTAGCGTCACTTCACGTACGTTTCCTGGACGTTGTTCTTGGATTGCCTGTGCAAGACGTCTCTGTTACTGACAATAAATGTCAACAGTGATGGTTAAACCTTGGGGAAGCAGTTCGTATTACACCACACCGTCGCTGTTCCAACAGATGCATAACATTATCTTTTGTGGATGCGCGCAAGTCTTTGTACAGGGAGTTGCTGCTTTGTTTGGGTTCGACCATTTCTTTCTTTTCCTTGTATTAACATAAACACACAATGGTTCAAATGGCTCTGAGCACTATGGGACTTAACATCTGTGGTCATCAGTCCCCTAGAACTTAGAACTACTTAAACCTAACTAACCTAAGGACATCACACACATCCATGCCCGAGGCAGGATTCGAACCTGCGACCATAGCAGTCGCGCGGTTCCGGTTCAAAAATGGTTCAAATGGCTCTGAGCACTATGGGACTTAACTACTGTGGTCATCAGTCCCCTAGAACTTAGAACTACTTAAACCTAACTAACCTAAGGACATCACACATATCCATGCCCGAGGCAGGATTCGAACCTGCGACCGTAGCAGTTGCGCGGTTCCGGACTGCGCGCCTAGAACCGCTAGACCACCGCGGCCGCCTAAACACACAATTTCTCGTCACCGGTAGCGATAAAGGATTTGAGTGGTTAGTTTTGTTTACGAGCCAGCTGATGCCACTCACTGATTCTTGTGATTTTGGCTTAGAACATGCGGTGCCCATGTACTCGATTTTGTAACCTTTCTCATTGAATGTAAATGTCACACGATGGTGGAATGATCAGAGTTCATCGCACTTCCTCGTTGTCGAGTAAACTGAAGTGGGTCATTGTGGATTAATGCGTTTAAAATATCTTCGTCAAACACCGTATATCTTGCTGAATGTGGAGAGTCACTAACGTGAAAACAATCCTCCTTAAAGCGAGAAAACCATTTTCTTGCCGATCTGTGTCCAATAGCATTATCCTCATACAAGGCGCAAATGTTTCTGGCCCCCTCCGATGCTGTCAACCCTGAACTAAAACAGAAGAATATGCTGTAAATGTTTCGAATTCATCATTCGGCACTCCATTTTCGAACGTCCACCATTCTACTCACTATCTCCAAATGACAATATGCAAACTAAAAGATCAACAGTCAACTACAAATAAAAAATGACAATTGATATATAAACCCATAGGAACCGGAATACTGACATGAAAAACAAAAACGCTACAAACGTATGGACCGTCCTAATAATTGTAGCAAATCTATTAGTTGTTTGTAAAGAAATGTACAGGAAACTTCTTTGCAGTAGTGCCCTTCATATGAAGAATACAAAAAAACTAATTGCTGAGTAGAACGTGTATTTTCAAAAAATGAATTTAGGTTCTATGATGCGACAGATAATCTGAATTTTATGAAACCAGAATTGCTAATCCGATCCAGTTTAGATCTCTCTTCTTCAAAATTTTGCAACTGCATGACATGTATCTGCCATTTTGGTTATCGTAGTTGAAATGTTGTACGTTATGAAAATACGAATTGTTCAGTGGAGAAATGTATGTGTGGGACTTCCGTGAGGAAAAATTCGACGGCGAACGATTCCTAAAAGCATCACGCTGTCGCAGAATGTGGAAACTTTGAGAGGCGGAATTATTTGTCCAAGGTTACTACATATGTTTTTTCGGCCTCTCATACAGTGCTGCCATAAGGCGCAATGAACCAGCAATTAAAGTATAAATTGCGCACAAAGTAAAATGTTTTGTGAAAGCACTTTACAGATCATTCGTATTCGGTGTATTACTTGTACGCTAATAATTTACTTTTCATCTAACATACACACAACACAACAAGACTTCACCATACTGGTATACAGATTTCTGAAGTAGCTAGCAGTTGCAAATGTAAAACAGTATCCTGATTTTTACCTACATGCATCAGAACTAAGAGGCTGAAGCTGATACTCCTCTAGGCAAGCAATTACACTGCACGAGTCACCACAAAGCCATTCTATTAATTAGTAAATAACTAACCAATCATAAAAGAATCTAACAAACTAACAAGTGCAATGTATTATCCCAGTTTTCGATAGTAAAAAATCGTCTCATCAGTACCAAACATATAATAAAACAGTAAACTGCCCTTGTTTTTACGTTTAATTGAGAAAAATCACATCAGAGATCTCTATAACATAAACAGAAGAAGGTTCATTAGTTTCTAGAGTTTTTAACTATCTGAAGGTTTGTTAGCATAGGTACCACAAGAAAACTATTAAACCAAAACTGAGCAAGACATTGCTTCGAGATTAACTTAAGAGGCAGTGTTTGTTTATTCAAATTTTGATGGTTGCAAGCTGGGATCTAAAATGAGCGGCCCCTTTAAAACCTGTTCAGAGAGGTTTCCATATAACCAAATATTGTGATTAAGTCTCATGTAATCACAGTAGGAAAATACGATCTGATAGTTGTGGCTGGCTATCGAAACTGTGTGTAGTGTAAAAGCATAAAACAGGCGACTAGAGGCTCCAGTGTCAGAACCTTTCGGAACCCTTCATGCCCATTGCGTCGAAACTCACGAAAGTGTCAGATTTTATTCCAGTCGTTGCATCAAGGCCTACATTACAACAGCTTTCATTTAATTTCATACTCCTTGTTACAAAGGACCTCATTTGAGGGTGACTGTCTCAGTTCATCAGTCATCCCTAACACATGCAGCTCATTGGTTGTAACATGTAGGATCGCAAAGCAATGTTACTACCGTGTGATATTTATAGCACAGAAGGTGATCAGTGCTAGGCGCATGCACCTGTGATTTAGCAGCACTGGAAGACAAAAATGAAGCATTACCAACAAATGGATGCTAACGGAAGTATGAAGCTACAATTGGTAGGTCCCTGGCGTTGGAAGCAATGGCAAAGTAGAGGACAATCAATGCAAAGTGGTCTGTAATGAACCGATATGCGACAAAACCGAACCAAGGGCCCATTGGACAGCTATTCTTGTGCCAACTATACATGTGTATTGAAATACTGCATTTTTCTCAACTTCATATAATTTAATTTTACCAATGACTCATAATGCTGCCACGCGAATTATGACATTTCTAAATATTTCATTTCATAAAATGGAGCCGACAGTCGGTAAGGTGCCTGTGTGCGCTTCAATCATTCACCCTGACGAGAGCTGGTGTGGTGCAAATCATTCCAGAAAGTTTGGCTTTCAGGAACAAAAAATAACTTACGTACAAGAATATGTATACAATTATCTCAGAGGAAGGGTTCAACATTGGAATGGCTAGAAAGGAATAATTCAAATTATGCCTGGGACTGGAAAAAAGTATTACATTGTGTCACATTGCACACGAAGATCGATTCGTACAAAATGCCCTCTTATTTATTGTTGGGCTAAAAGGAAGTGCAGATTATGATTCTGGGATGAATGCCAGACACTACGAGGATTGGTTTAGGAGCGTTCTCGAAAAATTACCAAACAGATCTCCGATTGTTATGTATCAGTCTCCATACCACACAGTGCTAAAGCCCGTATCACGAAATCCATCTGTGAAATGGAGAAAGAATTCTGTTGTTAAACAGATGGAATGCGACAACGTAGAACTTCCATCTGTCCCTTCAGATGAGGAATTTACTAAAGTAGTCCTACTGGAACACGCGCGACCACACTTACCTTGTGGAAGGTGCAGTATATTACGCTCAGTGGACAAGAAAATTAAACTTTTGTGGTTGCCTGTGCAACACTGTGAATTCAACGCTACTGGACTTTTGTATCAAGAACAAAATAGTAGTGAACAGGCGCTTATCTCGCGTTGCAACTAATGCAACTTATTTGTATGACCGCTCAGCCTCGCACACATTCCAGCTACTAACCGTAACTGCTTTACAAACTTTTAACTGAAAAACATGCGGATTAGAAGGGGGAAGACTGGGTTTAACGTCCCACCGACATCGAGGTCATTAGAGATATTCATTAGCAATGGCATACCACGCAATCAACGTAAGTTCAAGCGCTACAACCTTGCTTTCTCCGCTGCAATAGCTGCAACGGTAAGATCAATCACAATGTCTTGCGTTTGACATTACAGTGATAAAACGGCTAGTCAGAAAATAATGAAAATTCGCTTGCAAATAGAAAAACGTTGTATCTTTCAACCTCGCAAAGGAAGTTTTCTTCTACTTACGATTTGTTCTCAATGAGTCCTCGAAGTTGACATTCACAAAAAATGCTCAAAAGGACTCGTTCTCTTGAATATTACAGCTAATGTCGCCACCTTTTCAACTGTAATATAATATTCATACATCAACCGAAAGTAGACATTCCGGAAAGGTAGCTACAACACATTGATGTTCGTCATGTGATGTAACCAGAATATGAGTTCAGTGGATAACAGTTATTTGTATATGGCATGCTGAACTTTATATCATAAGCAATTCCCAGTCTGCTAAGTCGAGGCCGGCCGAAGTGGCCGTGCGGTTAAAGGCGCTGCAGTCTGGAACCGCAAGACCGCTACGGTCGCAGGTTCGAATCCTGCCTCGGGCATGGATGTTTGTGATGTCCTTAGGTTAGTTAGGTTTAACTAGTTCTAAGTTCTAGGGGACTAATGACCTCAGAAGTTGAGTCCCATAGTGCTCAGAGCCATTTGAACCATTTTTTTTGCTAAGTCGAAAATGCGTGACAGTCTAGTTGTGCACCTAGGAAAGTTAAGTGTGATGCTTCATTATGATCCCTCATTTAGTGACACTTTCAGTAACATCTGACTGATTAAGTTTAAATAATTCAACTATTAAAAATGAATATGTCTGTCATCAGATATTCGTACAGCAATATTGTTACTGCCTTGCGGTTGTATTTCATGTCAGAGTATTTGTAACAGATCATTGAAGTGTTTGTATGATTGTGGTTCAAGACCGTTTGAGGAAAGCTTGGACCTTTGTAAAGATGGCCATGTAGTGCCACTTCTGATTATCTCCTCATCATGATACCCTTTTTCTATACCTGAGCATCCTCAGTATTGATGTTGGTCTCTCTTTTATTTATTTATTTATTTATTGTTCCCTGGGACCAATTTAAGGAGAAGTCTCCACGGTTATGGAACGAGTCAATACATGAAATTATAACACGATAGTAGAAACAGATAAAAGGAAATATAAGAAACAAATTCAAACGACAAGTCGTAAATTTAAATAAAGAAAATCAACAATGTAACACTGGAATTTGCTTAATTTTTCAGCTCTTCCAGGAGCTCCTCAACAGAATAGAAGGAGTGAGCCATGAGGAAACTCTTCAGTTTAGACTTAAAAGTGTTTGGGCTACTGCAAAAATTTTTGAGTTCTTGTGGTAGTTTATTGAAAATCGATCCAGCAGAATAGTGCACTCCTTTCTGCACAAGATTCAAGGAAGCGTATTCGACATACAGATTTGATTTCTGCCTAGTATTAACTGAGTGAAAGCTGCTAACTCTTGGGAATAAGCTAATATTGCTAACAACAAACGACATTAAAGAAAATATATACTGTGAGGGCAATGTCAGACTGTTGAATAGGGGTCGACAAGAGGTTCTCGAACTTACACCACATATAGCTCGAACAGCCCGTTTTTGAGCCAAAAATACCGCTTTCGAATCAGAAGAATTGCCCCAAAAAATAATACCATACTACATAAGCGTATGAACGTATGCGAAGTAGACTACTTTTCGTGTTGAACTGTCACTTATTTCAGATACTGTTCTAATGGTAAATAAAGCAGCATTTAGTTTCTGAACAGGATCCTGAACATGTTCTTTCCACAACAGCTTACTATCTATCTGAACGCCTAGGAACTTGAACTGTTCCGTCTCGCTTATCATATGCCCATTCTGTCTCATCAAAATATCGGTTCTTGTTGAATTGTGAGTTAGAAACTGTAAAAACTGAGTCTTACTGTTATTTAACATCAAATTATTTTCCACAAGCCACGAAATTATTACACGAACTATATTATTTGATACTGTTTTAATATTACACAAAAGATCCTTCACTACAAAGCTGGTGTCATCAGGAAACAGAAATATTTTTGAATCACATGTAATACTAGAAGGCATATCATTTGTATAAATGAGAAACAGCAATGGCCCCAGCACCGACCCTTGGGGAACCCCCCAATTAACAGTGCCCCATTGGGACTGAACATCACTACCACTCTCAATATTGCGGAAAATTACCTTCTGCTTTCTGTTCTTAAAGTAAGAGGCGAACCAATTGTAAGCTACTCCCCTTACTCCATAATGGTCCAACTTCTGCAGTAATATTTTGTGGTCAAAAGCCTTCGTTAAATCAAACAAAACACCTAGCGTTCACAACCTTTTATTTAATCCGTCCAAAACCTCAAAGAGAAAAGAGAATATAACATTTTCAGTTGTTAAACCATTTCTAAAAACCAAACTGTACATTTGACAGCAAATTATGTGAATTTTAATGCTCCAGTAACCTTGTATATACAACCTTCTTGATAACTTTAGCAAACACCAATGGCATAGAAATAGGTCTAAAATTGTCAACATTATCCCTGTCTCCCTTTTTATAAAGTGGTTTCACTACCAAGTACTTTAATCGGTCAGGAAACTGACCACTCCTAAAGGAAAAGTTACAGATATGGCTAAGTACTGGGCTAACATACAAAGAACAATACTTCAGTATTCTGCTAGATACCCTGTCGTATCCATGAGTGTTCTTGGTCTTTAGTGATTTAATTATTAAGTCAATTTCCCTCTTGTCAGTATCATGAAGGAGCATTTCAGGTAACAGTCTCAGAACACTTTTTTCTAAGAGCGCTGTGTGATTCCCTGTTGGGAATAGGTTTCTATTTAGTTCACCTGCTATATTCAGAAAGTAATAATTAAATACTGTACATATATGCGACTTATCAGTAACACGGACATTCCCACTATGCACTGATTCTATATTCTCGACCTGTCTCTGCAGACCAGCCACTTCCTTTACGACTGACCATATGGTTTAAAAAGAAAGATGATGAAACTTACCAAACAAAAGCGCTGGCAGGTCGATAGACACACAAACAAACACAAACATACACACAAAATTCTAGCTTTCGCAACCAATGGTTGCCTCGTCAGGAAAGAGGGAAGGAGAAGGAAAGACAAAAGGATATGGGTTTTAAGGGAGAGGGTAAGGAGTCATTCCAATCCCGGGAGCGGAAAGACTTACCTTAGGGGGAAAAAAGGACAGGTATACACTCGCACACACACACATATCCATCCACACATACACAGACACAAGCAGAAATGTCTGCTTGTGTCTGTGTATGTGTGGATGGATATGTGTGTGTGTGCGAGTGTATACCTGTCGTTTTTTCCCCTAAGGTAAGTCTTTCCGCTCCCGGGATTGGAATGACTCCTTACCCTCTCCCTTAAAACCCATATCCTTTTGTCTTTCCTTCTCCTTCCCTCTTTCCTGACGAGGCAACCATTGGTTGCGAAAGCTAGAATTTTGTGTGTATGTTTGTGTTTGTTTGTGTGTCTATCGACCTGCCAGCGCTTTTGTTTGGTAAGTTTCATCATCTTTCTTTTTAGATATATTTTTCCCACGTGGAATGTTTCCCTCTATTATATTGACCATATGGTTTTAATTTTATCCTGAGACTTAGCTATTCTATCTGCATACCACATATTTTTTGCCTTCCTAATAACATTTTTAAGCACCTTACAATACTGTTTGTAATGGGCTCTGTTAAGAATATTTCCATCTAAATATATAATCATATTCTAAATCAACATCCACCTGATGACAATGACACTTGTTTTTAGGAAATTAGTGTGATGTCCAAATTTTCAGTGACAGCATTAAACAGTACAGAAATAAGTGAAGGTTTAGTATATCACAACTGAGAATCACTGTGCCAAACACATCACTGAAAAGCAAATGTTAAGCACTCGTATAGATTCATTTATCAAAAAATGTGTTCCAGTACATCATTATTCGGAGACACAAACACCTACTCTTCCCCACCACCCCCATCTCCACCATTTCCTCTCCCCTCCCTCACTCCCCCACATACTCACACACTGTACTGAACTTCCACAAAACCTTATGTCATAATTACTTCACCATCTTTTGATACATCACCATTAGGAAGTGCTACTGCAATGCATTAGTTGCATTAGTTACAGGTTATGGCAACCTATTAATAAGTACATGTATGTTGCCAGTTTGCAGTGTTTATTTTTTTGCATGGACAATTAGCCTAATCTTTGCCAAGTGACCTGAAGTGTCTTAGTTGTAATGTCATTTCTTATACACTTAATTTCTTTCTGCATCATCTTCTTTTGATTTCTGGTTTCAGTAGCATCTCATTGGTATTTGGAAAATTTTAACTCTCAGTGGCAGTAGCGGTTCACAACACAACAATTGCCTATTGTGTGTTCACTGAGAGGATCCTCATTGTCTTCCTGCTACGATTCTGCCATCAATACTCAATTTGATAGTGCTTGATTGATAATAAATTCCACCTCTTGCAGTGACCAAGTAAATCACACTCCTTATCTCTTTATTGCTTTCAATGAAGCCCATCTTTTGTTAATTAGATTTCTTGACAACCTGATCTTAATGTATCCCTTGATTTGTTTGTGAGTTTGTTGAACTGCCAAAGTGGTGCCTCTGAATTCTTTCTTTTTCTTCTTTGAATGTCCAGTAAGTGATTGCTAGATGCTTTGACTGAACTTCAAATGTCTTTATGGAACAGAATGAAAGTAGAGTTCCCCATTTATGAATATTTGTTATCACTCACCTAATTGGTGGCGATCATCTTTATGTAGTAAACTTGAAAACTAAAATACAGGTGATTAAACCTCATAGACTTCAAGAGTCTAAAATACATGAGCATATGGCAATAATGCTAGGCTCATATTATGAATGATTGCTTGAAATTTACAGATGTGAGGCTATATAACTATAGATCAATAGCAATTGTCTACATATGACTAGGCTAGAAGATGTGTTCTATTTTACGTATTGGATATTTAGGCACATATTTCTACCCTTGGTATTTAGAAAAGCCCACCAAGAAATTTCTGGAAACTCAGATCTTAATATACTGAGAAAAATCATTAACTAAATAATTATTGTATTATTAGTATACATGTTTGGAAACAGACAAATCGGGACTACAGATCTAGGATACTGTATTTTCAAAAGGATGACATTTCAGTGTTGAAACGTTCTCATAGTCTTATGATAACAATAATTTTGAGTAAAGGCTACTTTTTAATTATGCAGTTTTCAGAGCACTGACGGTCATATAACAAATAATTATTAGCATGGGCAAATTTTCAGGTATACATGACTTTTAGAAATTTTAAATTTTAAGTATTTGGTTAAGTAAATTGTTTCTACATGAACTATTTTCACTGTTGTGATCAGTAACCAGCAAATTGTACACTGAGTGATAAGGTGTTGAAAATTGTAGCTATAAAAGGAATTTTGACATTACATAGATTAGGTATTTGAAAGAGAACAGCAAGGAAAAAAATATTATCTATATTAGAAGTGGTGTCATAGCTAGTGGAGCTATTCCTCTTCGTATGTTTCATGCAATACCAACATCAGGAAACCCGTTACACAGTGTCTGTATAGTTGTACCCTTTTTCATCTTTGTGAGCCAAATAGAGCTCCATGATCACTAATTTGTTTTGCTATTTCAGTGGGGCATGCCTCTTTTGCCCTGGTGACTATATCTCTTGTGTAGGAGCAGATTAAATTTTAATAACATATGACAATTTTTACTTAAAGTTGTATTTCCCTCAGAACTCATACACACCTAGTAGAGCTTGGACTGTGTCCTTTGCATTGCTGTCATATACTTGTCCTAAGATGCAACAATGTTAGGGTGACCAGATGCAGACATATTACAAAGAGGACAAACAGCTTCAAAAAGGAGGACAAATTTATAAAAAAGAGGACACGCAGAAACATATGTTCAAATTTAATAAATGATATAATTATATGATGTAACACACATTTCTTAACTTTTATTGGTACTTCCCTGAACATCCAGTTTCTTGTAGAAGTGTAGGCTTGCTTAGCAAATAGTTGTAAAAAATACAGAGGAGAATTATTTTTAGTTATACTGGACCATCAACAGACCTTTAACAGATTCAAGTATTAACCTATTCCTGTCATCTGTCTATTGTGTCGTAATGAGTGAGAATACTAATTCTGCATGTACATTGTGCCCTGGTATACTGAAAATGTACTTGGCATGTTTAATAATTCTGAGTGACAATCAACAGACTTACATTCACAAAAATACTTGGCCCATTTTTTTTTACTACAAGATAATGCACTAAATTCAGGATCATTACTATTCTACTACACTCTTCCAAAAATTACAGAATTGATTAAAACGTTTTACATCTTAAATATCAAAAGCTTTACATTTATCTTGCAAATACAAAATGCTTTTTTTAAATATCACTGTAGTTAACATCATTTTTAAGAGACACCCATTTGAAACAGAAAAAGTCATCAAACACACAGAGGCTCATTTTAAATATTCATGGCACGATTGATACAGCAACATAGCTTCCTCCTTTAAAAGTTTAACTTCTTTATCAAACTCTTCATCTGCTGCAATTTCCAGCTTCTATTTAACTTTCAGGAAAATGAATTTTTCATTTAATCGGTCCTCGGGCTATTTACAACAGAATCTAAAATTTCAGTCACTTCAAGCTCAGAATTATCCTCCTTTTCTAGTTGCAGAATATTTGAACTGAACACAGCCGTCAATGAATGCAAATACCATAAGTGGGCTTCGCTTAACATATTCTCAAAAAACTGAAACAAAGCGTTTGGTGACTTGCTTTTAGACAGAAAGTAGGAATTCAGAGAAGCATACATTTCCAGTACCCTTTCAATGGCTGGGGAAAGACACAAACAAGCACCTAGTTTTCACTTGAGACAGGACTTGTTCGTAATTTACCTCTACAAACTCGCAAAAAGAGTATAACTGTTCCGTTCTGCTTAAAGAGAAAAAATAGCTTTTAATTTTCACTATGACAGGCTCCAAATCAACAGAAAGATTGTCAGCTCCATGCTGAGCTACGTTATGTAAAATGTGATCGATAAAACTGACGATCCTGCTGCCATCTGTAGACAAGGTATATAAGAAAAGAGCAGTAGAATGGGAATAATAGCAAACATAATTTTATTATGATCAACTTCGCGAAGAAAGTGGACGATGTAAAAATCCACTTGGACCTCGGACAAACAGATAAAAAGGAGGACATGCCAGGAATTATCCAGATGGCTGGTCACCCCAAAGAATGTTATTGTCTACTGGTCACCAGTCACCCGATAAGAAACAAATACCCTAGCAATTGGTAGCTGCAGGTGGTTTCAGGTGGATCCCAGGATCCTCATATGTGATGTGACATACAGACCTCAGAACACGTATCAAAGTTGTTATGCATGCTCATATATGTGTTATGCCTGGAGAAGGTGGGACAAAGGGTGGACATCAGCAAAAGGAAATGGAGTTTTCACCATGTTGATTATGAAAAGAATCTTCTTCACATGAATTTGCAGAATTTGCTAGTTGCGTCATGCAACACTTCCACATGTGTGCCTGGAAAGGGAGAGTACCTGCCTTAACTACAAATGCATTTGATAACTGCATGGCAGATGTTTGTTGTAAATACCCAAATCATGGAATATTAGCTGGACGCGACTTTAACCTAATGAGTGTAGACTGGGATGTCTATGGATTCATTGTGGGATCTCTTAGCGTGGTTCTACGAAAAACTGATAATTCTGACCCAATATCAATGATGTACTTCATGCTCCAACCTCATTCTGCCACAAACAGATGCTTTGATATAGTACTGCAGCAGGGTGCATCTAGGCCCTGCTCACAACTGGTGTTTGTGTGTGAACAATGGGTGCAGCATGGGTTGCTTCATAGCGGAAATGGACATGTTACCAGCAGACGCCACTTGGAGCCTGCTAATACATTGGCAGGGTACTGTGAGAGCGGCTGCTACTGCGTTACCTGTAGCACGAGCTCTGCTGCCCATCATCTGGTCTGCTGCTGCTGCAATGCCTGCTGCCCTCTTGCCATGAACGCGCCACAAACTTTCGACCTGTGTACTGAATACTGCCACCTGGGTGGCCAAGTTCTGTATAAGGTGCTGTAGGTCGGTGCCCATTGCTGCGGCTGTTGGAGGTGTATGTCACTGCAGAGTGATAGTGGGGGGGGGGGGGGGGAGGTCAAGGGGTCATAGGCAGCTGTGTATGTGCTTGGTGCTGTTGCCAGTGCATTATACACCTTATCTACCAGGTCTCCTACAGTGCCCAGTTGCATGTCAGTTTGCGCAGTCTGCATCTGAGCAGGGGGAGGCTGTGCACCTAAATAGTGCCCAACAGTTAATCTGGAACCATGTCTGACTGCACGAGGCTCTGCATGTGGCGCAGGAACTGTGAAGGCCTCCGGTTAGTGTGTTCTTCTTGGCACAAGAGTTGCTATACTTGCTGCTCGTCGAATGACAAAATCTGGCATATCAACTCTTCCTTAAGCTGCTTGTAGGAAGATTAAATCCACAGGGAAGTTATTACGTCCTGTACTTTGCCCGTGTAACTCTGTTCCCGCTGGCTCACGACGTGTCCAAATTTCACGAGGTGGCATGTGATATTATTGCTTAGGAAAACCACCTCCTCTTGGCTAAACCACATGAATGGGTCACAGGGCCAAAAAGGGGAAGCTTAACCAATACACATCCAGTGCTGGGTGCCACTCCAGCAGTGGCAGAAGGGCCTTGCCTGCAGCTTGCTTTCCAGGAACTGATTACATGCCAACAGCTCCTCTAGTTGCCTTTGGAGATCCTCCATGGTCGCCATTGCCCTATTGCACTAAGATCTCAGGCAAAAGGGGACACATGAAAGTACCAAGACATATGCAAGGAAGGAAAGTACACAGAAAACGAATAAATATTTCAAGGCCCAAATGTTGTCCGTGCAGGACTACAGGCGAGCAGAGGAACATTTGAAAGTGAGCTCACTCACGATTCCTGGTCACTCACGCTGATGGAGTCTGTCACCAGGTGTTTTTGCCTGATTGTAATCATGTCAGGGTCACCACAGAAATGTGCAAAGAGTGGTTTTTCATTGCTTTCAAAACTGTCATACTTGAGCCAGCTTAATGCCATGCCCACGCACTAAGTCTAAGCTGTAACAATAATATATATATATATATATATATATATATATATATACACACTGAAAAACTCGTAATAATCACATTTAAATGTCTCCAAGGGTGACTGCATGGCCGTGGTGAATGGCTCGACCACTGATCCTGGAGGGTACACACTCCTCAGTGATCAAGCACACATGGCAGACTCGTGGCTGTGGAAGCACAATGGACACATGACCAACCGAGCATGTGAATGCATGTCTCACCTATACCATTTAATTCATGGGTGTAAGAAACACAGCAAACGAGCGGTGGCTGTCCAGTTTGCATGTGCAATGGTGCAGAGTATGCATTGTGCTCGACCCATGTGGACCATGACTCATGCAACAGAATAACAGTGTTGACGTCCATAAGGTATTGGTTGATAGCTCACACTGCTGTCTCTCTTTGTGTCTATGCACCCGTGGGGGCTGCATTGTTGCCGAACTACAGCCCAACGGTACTTCTTCTCAGGGGCACAAGCAGGCGAATGTCAGCCCATTAGGTGTGTTGTCTGTAATTGTTTTGCTGCCAGACACAGCAGTGGTGACAGCTGCCACATAGTCAAGCAGAATGTTCTTGATAGGTAACATTCCTGAAATTAACTGAATTTCAACAAGGCGATATAATCAGTCTGTGTTATGGAGAATGTCCCTGAAGAATTACTCAAAACATTGGTCATGAGACAACATCCCTGTATCATTACTGGTGTTAATAGCCCAAGGAAGGTGTGTGTCTCAGTTTTGGTTAGAAACAGAATATAGGATCAGACCTGGACTATGCATTGTATCAGGAGCCGTTGCTGATTGAATGGCATCTGCAGCAAAAACAATGTGCTGAATGATGGGCCATGAGTGAGACTGCTGATCATTGGAATACCTATCACACATCATTACCGTGCAGCCTTTCACCAACAGTATAGTGAAATAAACCACTAGAATAGCAGATGGTACAAGTCTATGTTTAGTAATAATGGAAGTTCCCTTCTTGGTGACAGTGACAATAAACACAAATATGGTGTTGACCATGAGAGCAAAAACTACCAGTCTGTCAGACAATGGTGTGCAGACCATATTCCATGCATTATGTGACAAATCATAGCCTAAAATGAAGACATATATGTGATATTAGAGGGAACAGAAAATAGTATAAGATAAATACAGAATACAGTGCCAGGAAAATGAATTCTTGTATGAGGACAACTGCATATTCTTCTTGCATTTCCCAGTATGCTCTCCCAGATGACCATCAACAACTCTAGGTAACATAACCAAGGGAGTTGCCTCACACTGCATATGTGTGAGACTTGATAGGTTGCTAACTTGTCTGTTCTACAATATCTGTAATTTGTCTTGACTAGTTGTGCTAACATTAGGAGTACAGTGGAACATTGCCTCTGAAGATGACATCCAATGTCCTTGTGATTGAATTCATCCACAACTACAGATTGGCACTGCAGGTGTAGATGCAAAAATTAGTGACCATAGACATATGACCCTGTGATGTTAATCATACAGAATATACATGTGGTTATATTGGTCCATACATCACTTTTACAAGGATATTGGACATGTCTTGGAGCTGCAATTTAAGAGCCAGAACAATATCAGAATAAAACTTACCCTCTTGTATTCCCATAGCTTCACGGTGTTCATTTTCCATAAGTGTATAATCCAGAAAGGTTGTGGAGCCTTGCTGGTACAGCAGGAGTTGATTGATGCCATTTATCATTTTCCTCTAGTTTTTTATGTAATATGGATATTCTTATACCATATTTTTGTGAGTGTTTGTGTGATTACAGTAGCTGGTTTTCACAGGGCCAGCTATCTGTAATGGCAGAGTGGGAGAGCCTCCACAGGATGGCCACCTGTCCTCAAAGGCAGCTCCTATTTCGCTACGCTGCCACCAACAGTGCTACGAAGTGGGTCGACCAGGTCTTCTCCAAAAAGAATGCTGTTGAAGTCATTAGTAACTGGTGTGATGAAGAAGGGACATTTGAAAAGTTTATTCAGCGAATTCTTGCTAAGAACATCCCTAAGAGAGTTCAACCAGTTAAAAAGCGTCCTAGAGAGCTGGTTCAGTCTCCACCACCCGTCGCGCGCCAAAAAGCCTCCATGCCAAGAGCTGTACCACTCAATGGTTTGTTTCTTATTGTTAAGTATATATAATATTATATGCAGCAATTTATAACCTCTGTGGACTTAAATGTTACTGCAGTTTTCAATCTAGATTGTTGAGTAAATTTAACACCATTATATAAGCCAGGCAAAAATGAGGAAAATTATGTTATGTGCATTTATCTACACAGTTAATGTGTAGTAGCAACCTCCCAGGTGTAAAACTGTTCATATTGCAGAATAAATAGTATACTAGTTTTCAAGATGGGGATATGAGACAGTCTTATTTGTAATACATATGCTGAATTAAATAATGTTGGTCAGGTACACTATCCAGCTAAAATGTGTTTCTTGTGCAGAATCAGAATATCATTGTTTCATAAAATACAAGTCAAGTCACTGGTCTAGTATACAGGAGACGTGTCACCTTATAATAATATTTGATTGTTCATGGAATGCGAAATTTATCATCATATAACACCAGTATCTGAATTTAATTTTTTCTCTTGAGCAAATGGTCAAGTCATCATAAAAAATTACGTCAAGAGGTTAAAAGCATTTCTCTACCAGAATGCAACATAACTTTCTTTTTGTCTATTCCATTTCAAACTTTTGAAAATTTGTGTCTTTCAGCTTTCTGCATGTTTGCATTCCCCGATATTGTTGGGTCTGTGCAGAAAGATGAACTCTGTGTGTAGGAAGCATGAAACTTTCTTTGTTCGTAGTTTCATACCATTGGCACAAGTTACTTGGAAGAAATAGTTCAGGATTATTATTTGTAAAGAGAATTGTTTCATATACGTACAATGAGGAAGCAGTTAGTATATATAGGTTTCTTGACAGTGATCAAGAAGTTTCTCTTAGCCTGGTATTGCACATGTTTCTAATAACTTTTTGTGTCAGCTTAATATGCTTCTTATGTCGTTAGCAAGCAAAAAATTACATGATTTATCAAAAATGAATCATATCCACTCCTCTATGTTACCACAGATTTCTTCTTAATGACCCCATTTGTTCTGGAAATGCATTACAT
This sequence comes from Schistocerca americana, assembly GCF_021461395.2. Lineage (NCBI taxonomy): Eukaryota > Metazoa > Arthropoda > Insecta > Orthoptera > Acrididae > Schistocerca > Schistocerca americana. The sequence goes on along the minus strand of NC_060130.1, from coordinate 360,807,128 downwards.
GTGAGGTACCTTGTTGTTTTCACTGCCCTGAGTGAAATGCAGAGAGTTCTGTTAGTTTTGACCGACCTGCACTCTTCTACAGATATCTGCCCAGACAGCAGTGTGTAGATCAAAGATGTGTTACCTTCAGGCTGTAATGAACTGTTGGCGAGGAACCAATGTTATGTTAATAACTGGTTCATTCACTATTTAGGAATGTCATATCTATTTATTTAAACAGAATGTGAGAAACTGCAAGTTACAAACTTTATCCACCATCTTTTGAACAAGACACATATTATTAATATATTTACAAAACTTATCTTGTGACTTTAGTAACAGATATCGTGTTAAGGATTCTCAAAATATTCTAGTACATTATTGCTGCACAAAATTAAGTTTTGACTGTCTGCATCAGAACACACATCTGTCCATTATGACTGCCCCTTCTGATCTGATTAAGAATACAGGGTACTTTTCTGGCTCAATGTTATGTAAAAATCAACACCTGTTTCTTTCAAGCACTGTCTATAATGTGTGTGTTTTACAGAGTTTTTGTTGATATCGGGTAATGTAGCACACTTTGTAAACAAATTAGAAGTCTTTTGAATATTTTTGAACCTGCTTATAGTTATTAAAAAATCACAAAGAAGTCGATGCAATTTTTTTTTTTTTTCGTCAAAATGCTTCCTCAAATTGAGATACCATTTAATCCAATGCTATACATTTGAAGGAGAGCAAATTTTTACCAGAATTGCATGACATGATGGCTGATGTACTAGGCCTATTTAATTCCACCTATCATGTAAATTAAAAGGATAAAAAATATGACAGCTTACATTTTAATTTTTATAATTTTTTTCCTAAGAAAAATGTTATTTTTTCTATAATTTAGTTGCTTCTGCAATAAAGCTTAGGTCTACAACATAAATATGGACTATTGCAAGCTACAGAAAAAAAAATAGGGCACTGCTTTATAAACTTTAGGAAATATTTGTACCTGAATTCTGAAAAATACAACTTGCGAGAAATTGCGAATGAAGATAGAGTCCAATTAATGCCTCAGAACATTCATGAAGCATAGTCTTCATCCTGTAGCATTTCTTCATCTTCATGCTTCCTCTTAGCATTCCTTTCAACACTTTTTGCTTCTTTGATAAATTGAAGAGTGAATCTTTCAGCTTCATACACCTGTTGTCTGTCACACACAAGCAACTGATCTTCCACACTAGAGCCACATTTTATGCCTAAATTTCTCAGGACTTGCAACCTTCCTTTCACTCCATCATTGAAACATATCACAGCCTCTAGTACACCAACTTTTAATGTATTTAGTCCTACAAAAACATTCTTGGGTAATCTTTCCCATTTGCAGTGGTTGAAACTTTCATTTGTGTTCTGAGTGCCCCCATGAAGACATTTACTAAGCAAAACAGGGTCAATCATGTCTCTAAAAGTTGGTTTTATTTCATTCATAACAGGCTCAGGAAGATAATGCTTATGATAGTATATTTGACCACTTCCTTTTGCTTTCTGGTAACCACACCAAGAATCTGCTCCTTTATGGCAATGTCTGTGAGCAGGGTGGTCATGTGTGGACAACTTATGAAAGTCAGTGGCCTGGACAGCTTTTCTCATTGCTGTAACATCATTCAGAGGTGCAGTTCATCTACTGGCCAGTCCATAATAACTATGAAGAAAGTCTATTTTAGTTTCTGTCCGTCTGACTCGGCCAGACAGAGATTTTCCTTCAGATAGCAACTTTCCTTTCATTTCTCTTTGTAGCTTCCTCAATCTAGCACCCATACTCTTTTGCACATGTCCACAACACTCCAGTTTTGTTACTAAGGTATCACCATAAACACTGAACTCTTTAATTTTATTTAAATCTTTAGAGTCCCCATCACCTAGGTACTTTGTATATCTAATGTTATAAAGGAGCACCGACCCCCGAAATATTTTTAGAGCTCCATCACACTCCATACCTACACTGGAACCATCATAGTTCCTAGAACATTGATGTTCAATATGTCCTTCAGTGTTACAATGGCAGGTGTGGCACTACTTAGATAAGCACTCAACATCAACAACTTTTCCGTTCTCCAGAGAAGTAGCACTTACAACACCATTCAAGGAACGATGTCCTCAACATTGCCATGTCCCATCAAGTGCAACAGCAAGGTCCTGGTTCGACTAATATTTACAAAAAATGTCTCTGAGCACTATGGGACTTAACATGTATGGTCATCAGTCCCCTAGAACTTAGAACTACTTAAACCTAACTAACCTAAGGACAACACACAACACCCAGTCATCACGAGGCAGAGAAAATCCCTGACCCCGCCGGGAATTGAACCCGGGAACCCGGGCGTGGGAAGCGAGAACGCTACCGCACGACCACGACTAATATTTACAGTTTCTTCTACTGCATGCTTCATAGATGCTTTAGACACAACTGTCAAGGCACCTAAGAGTATTTTTATGTACTTGCTGAACCTACTGAGAGGAGGAGGAAGGTCCATCAAACCATAAAACGCTTGAGCAGCCTTTTTTCCTTTTCCTGTTGCATGCATTGCATACACTAATTTCAAATTAAGATCATATGAATTATGCGCAATGTTCTAAGTCATTTATGACGTAGATTTGTTGCAGGATCTACACAGAACAACTAATTTTGACGCTAAACCCTCCCTACTACTTTGTTGTTCAGTTATTTCCAGACAGCCTGGACCATCACATTGTTCACAGTTTGTCACTTCCTTCATCAAAGAAGATAAGATGCCCACATCAAAAACAATAAATCCACTACAATCTGCATTATTGTGAACACAAAAATTTTTGATCACCAGGAGGTGTGACATGTAGGAGTTTCTTTCCTGGAGAACTGATACATAGGTTACTTTCAACAGTGTGGCTTGCTTTGTTTGTGAACTGGTTACCACGGAATTTCCTTTTATTGAATTTCTTGATGTGTAGCATAGTTTGTATTTATTGCACACCAAAGGATAGGTACTTCCACAAATATATGTAGCACTTGGGCAACAAACATTCAGTTACTAGTGAACAAACTGCTTAAGCAAAACATAAGTAAATACTAGCACAGATAATCATTTACAGACAGTAGAAACCTGCACTGTTACCAACATATGCAATGTATCATATGTGTAATAACTGGAAACAGAAAGTTCACACTTCTTTTCGAAATAATACTGGTTTCTGTAACAGAAATAAAGGGGGCGTGGTGGCATACATGGCTGTAACTTTAAAATTTGGTATATATAGGTCATTTTTCATTTGAAACCCTGTAATGTATATATCAATGTAACCAGGAAAGACTATAGAATTTAATAAAATCGTAAAAAATGTCAGTTTTTCCACCATTGATAAGCACCCTGTATCCTTAACACTTTGCAGAACCTGCATTAAAAAAAACATAACTCTCCACAATAGACACAGATCTGTCTTCCATGAGTATGAGTACCCTTTTCAGTAATGTGCATATAAATTGTGATATTACTGTCTGTGTATATCAAACGAAAGCGCTGGCAGGTTGATAGATACACAAACAAACACAAACTTACACACAAAATTCAAGCTTTCGCAACCAACGGTTGCTTCATCAGGAAAGAGGGAATGAGAGGGAAAGACAAAAGGATGTGGGTTTTAAGGGAGAGGGTAAGGAGTCATTCCAATTCCGGGAGCGGAAAGACTTACCTTAGGGGGAAAAAAGGACAGGTATACACTTGCACACACACACACACACACACACACACACACACACACACACACACACACACACACACACACACATAGCCATCCGCACATACACAGTCACAAGCAGACATTTGTAAACGCAAAGGAAGGTAGGAGGCGCATCTCGAAACTCTTTGCGTTTACAAATGTCTGCTTGTGACTGTGTATGTGCGGATGGATATGTGTATGTGTGCGAGTGTATACCTGTCCTTTTTTCCCCCTAAGGTAAGTCTTTCTGCTCCCGGGATTGGAATGACTCCTTACCCTCTCCCTTAAAACCCACATCCTTTTGTCTTTCCCTCTCCTTCCCTCTTTCCTGACGAAGCAACCATTGGTTGTGAAAGCTTGAATTTTGTGTGTATGTTTGTGTTTGTTTGTGTATCTATCAACCTGCCAGCGCTTTCGTTTGGTAAGTCACATCATCTTTGTTTTTAGATATATTTTTCCCACGTGGAATGTTTCCCTCTATTATATTCGTGTCTGTGTACATCAATACATCTGTACCCCCCAACTACCCCTTCCAATCTGTTTAGGCAGCTACACTACGTTGCTTGGGATTAGGTCTAGGTGGGTCTTTGAAGACAACCCAAAGGGCTTCATCTGCCTTTTTGTTTAGTTTTTGTTTCTAGTGTAACATGTAATTGTGACTTTTGAAATTATTAGGTGATAGCTTGCTATTTAGAGATACGTATTACGGGGTGTTGATGAAGTTTAGTGCTCCATTGTTAAAATATTAATGAAAGAAAGGTAGCATTTTGTTGTGCAGCCCTCAAATGTTTCAGTCAGTTACTTGATAGACTAGAAATATGGCAGTTTTTCCCATGAGAATAATACCATCTCCTACTGGTACCTCACATCATTGATTACGTCATATGTGTAATGCTGCAACCTCTGCAGCACTGAGGAAAGAAACTTGGAACTAGATATGATGGGTACTAAAGCTGTAAATATCACACATCCCCTTCCTTCTGAGATTTCCAAAAATAGGGATGTTCTCAAAGACAACATTCAGTTTGGAAATAAATAAACTTAATGAATTTTGAATAAAGCTGAAAGTGAGTATCTCCCAGTAGCCATGCTATCCCATTAACCTGATATTCAGATTCAATTTTTTTTACAAATAAATTCATTTGTCATCATTAAGTAATGATCATTAATAATTCTGTAATAAGAACATGTCATTCTTTCTATAGCCCTTACACCATGAACAACTGAAAGTTGACACATCTCTCAGTACTGATAATAATCCCATCTTCTCAGCATCCCGTTAATGCATTATTAATAGTTATAAAATGTGAATTATTCTACTCGCATAAGTTGTGAGCAGTATATTGTTTCACTTAATGATGTGTGATTTTTATTAGAAATAGGTATATTATGAAAATACATTGTAAAAGAACTTTTGTTACAAGAATTGCTCTACGATCAGCACATTTCCTTCCTTTGAGTTACTTTTTAAAGAAAAACACTTGCCAGAATGAAATTATCACTCTGAAGCGGAGTGTGCGCTTATATGAAACTTCCTGGCAGGTTAAAACTGTGTGCCGGACCGAGACTCGAACTCGGGACCTTTGCCTTTCGCGGGCAAGTGCTCTACCAACTGAGCTACCCAAGTACGACTCACGCCCCGTCCTCACAGCTTTACTTCTGCCAGTACCTCGCCTCCTACCTTCCAAACTTGGTCCGGCACACAGTTTTAATCTGCCAGGAAGTTTCATATAAGCACACACTCCACTTCAGAGTGATAATCTCATTCTGGAAACATCCCCCAGGCTGTGGCTAAGCCATGTCTCCGCAATATCCTTTCTTTCAGGAGTGCTAGTTCTGCAAGTTTCGCAGGAGAGCTTCTGTAAAGTTTGGAAGGTAGGAGGCAAGGTACTGGCAGAAGTAAAGCTGTAAGGATGGAGCGTGAGTCGTGCTTGGGTAGCTCAGTTGGTAGAGCACTTGCCCGCGAAAGGCAAAGGTCCCGAGTTCGAGTCTCGGTCCGGCACACAGTTTTAATCTGCCAGGGAGTTTCAAAAACACTTGCGTTATTCAGATGTCTTTAAACTCTTATCACCACTTACATGTCGGTGCACTGCCATCTGTCACAAAATTCAACACTTCATTACAACCACATTGCTTCTCTCTACAGTATGAGTGTCTTACTCCTTGTCACTTATGTGTTATTGTTGTCATCAACATTGCCAGTGGATCTAATTTCATGTGTACTTAGTATACCTGTCTACCTGTCTACCAACAGTTATTCTTACAATGTATTCTGCCACTGAGTATGTTTCTCATAGTTAGATCTTTGCTTTGTTTTTCTATTACTTAAGTTAAGTGCATAACATTATTTTGTCTACTTTATCTCATGTGGGCTCATACCCAAATATTATCATCCCATGTTTATGTCCTCTGTGAGATTGTCATAATTTTATGTTGTGTTTCATCCATGTCAATAGTATGTGTCTACTTCATCATAACAGTTCGTTAACAGTTTTTAGAAACCACACCACCTATAAACATCCTTTTTCCCTTTCCCTAAATAATTGTACAATGGTTAAGTTGACAAATTTTGTTCAAAATGATTAAAGTGGAATAATTTTGCATAAAAGTTGAAACACAATTGTCCACATCAGGCACATGTCTGTCTCCCATGACTACCCCTATATATCTGATTAGCACTTTACTGAATGTATATTAAAACTGTAATATTACTGAACAGACCCAACAACATATCTGTACCCCATGATAAGACAGTACCACTCTTTCACTTTGGAGCCTGGTCTAGGCAGAGCTCCAAAAATACCCAAAGAGCTTAGTTTGCCTTGTCACTTAGCTTTTGGTTTTAGTTTTACATGCATTTCTGAGTTTCAAGATAAGTAGGTGATAACTTGTTATTTAGAGGTACCTAATCCAGGATGTTAAGCTAGTTTAATGCACCATTATTAAAATGTTAATGAAAGAAAGTTAGCATTTTAACACACAGCGTCAAAGTATCACGCAGTCATTCTGATAGACTACAATCCTGGCAGTCTTTCCTGTGAGGAAGATACCATCTGCTACACATACCTCACACCACTGATTATGTCATATGCATGATGTTGCAAAATCTGCTGCCCTGAGGAAAAAATCTTGGTGCTGTATATGATGACTGCTAAAGCCTAAAATGTCACCCTAGCATTTCGCCAAAAGACAGTACCATTTCTTACAAATGCCACAGAGTAGCTATGGAACACTATCTTTTTGTGTCTATACCAGCTACATTGGCTAAGACTATCATAGCAAATGCCAAGCTGTTTAATTTATTTTTCAGATAGTCTCTGTGTGACGTCAATGATATATTTATATCTGTGTTCATAAGTATTTAACAAGTTGTGCTTAGTTCAATTCCTTACTTCTGAGCACAGAGTGGATACCACTTATTTTTTCTTAAACTACCCTAGCTGTGTTTCTGAAATATTTAGTTATGGGCTATTTTATTGTTTTGTAGGGTGTTTATGACATTTTCAGAAATTTCTTCTGCATTTTAGTTTACTATCAATGCTTGTGTCATCAGCAAATAAAACTGAATGACTATATTTATGGGTAAGTCATGTGCATAACAAAAAGAGAGAGACTGGGCCTAAATTGAGCCTTCTGGTTCCTCCCTGTAAAACAGTTCTCCATTTCGAGTAATAATTTCCTTTACTAGATATTATTGCAACCATTTGCTTTCTCTCTGTCATATATTACCTACACCACTGTAAGACATTAACCACAATTCCATATTTCATCATTTTATGTAACAGTAATAACTTTTCTGCATAGTCGAGCAGTTTCAATAAGTCACAAAAGATTCTTGTAAATTTCTGTCGTTTATCTAAAGTGAAACTAAGAAATTCATTGATGGCATAAACTGTACTTTTGTCTGTTTTGAAGTTTTGAATTTGAATTGCAATGATTGTACTAAATATTTTGAAAACACATAAAGAAGGGAAACTGAATGATAATTGCCCATATTTTCTTGGGAGTCTTTTTAAATATTGGTTTCACTTCTGGGTATTTTGGAAGGTCTGGAAAGTAGTCTTCTTCACATGGCTGACTAACTATTTTGGCCTGAGGTTGTGCTAGCACATTTGAAGTTGTTTTAACAACTTTCATTTTTAGGGATTAATATAACTTTTTCTACATATTGTTCTGTTGCTTTAACAACTTTAATTAGACTCCTCAGTCTTGTTCTGACTTGAGCCAAACAAATGTAGGGGACAGTGTTATACCTTGAGAGTAGTGTATCTAAGAGTACAGGATGTTTCTTGGTCAGTGTTTCAATTTAGTGATTAATTTTACAATCAAATGAAGGAATTCACGATATAGACTGCCATAAGCAGTTTCTGACTTTTTAACAATTTTTGTTGTGAAACATGAGATTGTGTTTTGTGCAGTATTTCAAAATATTGTTAGTTCTCCACATTTAAGTACTATGTAACATATAGAAGTTATTGGCAAGATGTTAATTCTTCAGTTACAGAATTTTGTTGTGAGTAAAATTCCATAAAATTTTAAAACTAGTTATATAGTTATTCATGTTAAAGACATACTTTGTCAGCTGTGTAACATGTTTTACCTTGAAATAGAAGAAAGTCTTCTATCCTAGAACTTGTGGTATTTGCAAATGAACATTCTTTCTTTTATGTCTTCTGCTTCAAAATTTATTTGGCTTGTAGTTTGTCTTTGATTTCATTTACTGATTATGGATATGTAGTAGAATAATAATATATTTCAGACATGACACAGAGTCATGCAAGAGACTTGCAGCCATACTGAAATGTATGGAAATTAAAACAAAGTGCTGGTAGGTCACCAGTAACGCTTAACACATGTTAGTGGAATTTATTTATTACATTACACATTCACATGTAGCTCATCATTAATTTGTTGTCAAAAAATATATTATGAAAGATCTGTAAGCACATGGTAATCCACATCTAGACAGAATACAGAAATATATGTCAAACACTTGTATATGGTCACAGCCAGTCACGGAATATTTTAGGGAATTGGTTTAAAAAATTTATTTCAAAGGTCCAGTCAAATCTTTACAAGTTTTCTCCTAGAGCAACTTACACTGTGCCGATGTGACACAAGTTGCCTGTCTTTCAAAACCGAGGCAGTTCTGTCCAGTTAAAGCTGCTGTGAAGAGATGTCCTGAGGACTCTGCTGAAACTGCTAGCCAATTCACACCATTGATTTTACCCAATAGTATGTGTGGGACACAGGTTAGGTGTGTGGACGCTGGAGTGTTCTGCGGTTGAGAACACAGTTGCCTCTTTCTCTCGTAATCCAGACCTCGAGCAGAATAGATGTCTTTTTGGAAGGCAGAGCCTCTGGCTCTGCTTTTTATGAATGGCCACCAACATAAATTAACATGAACTGGTTCGTCTTCCATTGCCCATTGCAATTAATTGATCAACCTCATAGACTGGCCTAGACCTGGTAACTTCTGACCCTAGACGCACCCCTTGCACATATATCCTCTTTATTGTACCTAATTTCCTGTTTTGTCATTTAACGGCAGCCCTGGATGCCCACTCTCAAATCCTGGCCGCTCGACCTCCTACACACTGTCATCACGAGGCGTATGTAACAACCTTCTGCCCCCTTCCCTGCCCGTATACATTAAAATTGGTGACCAGAAGTGGGATCATATGCATTAACACACTATAGTGTAGGTAGAACAAATGATACGTACCAAGTAACAAACTTGATGGAATAATTTAAGCAGAGACAATGTGGCAAATACAAAATTGAAGTTATTATTTACTAGCACCAAGTGAACAAGAACAATATCAGTACATATCTGAAGGAAATACTGCCAAAAATTAAAATTAACAACTGAACACAAAAGATAGCTTGCCAGCCAGTGAAACTGCATAAGCACATAGAAGAAATTTTAATTTTTATTTAGATTTATTCATTACATTTGACTGCAAAATGCTGTGATTAATTCCAAAGAAATCAAGGAAACAACCATATGATGGTGCATGACAACCAACAAATAAATAAGGAAAGTAACTAAAATGGTAAATACACTGTTATGTAATCCATTACCAGATGGTGTTAAAAACAAATGACCAAGTACAAGCTGTAAAAATATTTGTGTAAAAATACTTTACAGAGTAATAAAACTGATAAAACAACGTGACTCTGCTAAAATATAAATGAACACAGTTATGTGTTACTTCCCCATATGCATGAAGATGTGTGTTAAAGGGGTGTTAAAAAAAGAAATGAGCCGGAGATATAATTACAGAAACCAGTATCTGTATGTTAGAAGTATTGCCCCTGGCTGTTTAGACGCTTGTCCCACTGTGACACAAGGCAGTGAATGGCTGTCCCATAAAATTTCCAGGGCTTCAATGTTACCCAGTTCTGCACATACAGCTGGAAGTCGTCGTCCAAGGTGAATTGTTTGCCCCTCAGAGCCTTTTAAAGGGGATAAAAAATGGCCTAATCATATTGAGAGAGGTCCAGATTGTATGGAGGGTGGCTCCCCATTTCAATTTCTGCAGAAGTGCCGTGACTGTGTTGGCCATATGATGCTTTTCATTGTCATGGAGCTGACTGACCAAACAGGTGAGACTGGCTGGTCATTTTGATTTGATCCCTTGGCAAAGGGTGGTCAAGGTTTGCGAGTAACGCTGAGCATTCACTGTTGACCTGTGCTGCAGGAAGTGAATCGGAAGGGGACCATCTTAGTCAAAGAAGAATATCAGCAGTACCTTTCCTGAACTTGTGTGAATGGCGATGTCAAGCTGTACGTGCAGAACTGGTTAACATCGTGGACCTGGGAATTTTATGCACAGCCATTCACTTCCTTGTGTCACAGTGGGACAAGTGTCTCAACAGCCAGGGTCAATACTTCTAACATACAGGTATTGTTTCTGTAATTATGCCTCTGTCTCATTTCTTTTTGAACTCCCCTTCTCCCCTTTTAGAATGTCAGAAACAGTATCATCTATACAAATGCATACCAAAAGGAATACTAATAACAAAAGATGCAATAAAGTAGAAAAATAGAAAAAGTATCGTAGACATTATTAATAAAAAATTACAATGGTATTAAAAATGTTATTTTATTTGTAATAGAAAGAAAAGATGAATAAAAATAAAATGTTTATTATCTAATAATTGTTAAATAATTAAGCATGAAAGGAGATGGATTAATGAACCACCAAATTGTTAAAAATATTTAAAAACCAGTGTCTGCACTTGCCACTCATTGATGACATCGAGACTGGATTAGTGATGCATATTTATTTCCAACTCTTCAAGAATTGTTGCAGACCGGCAGTGGTTGAACCTGGGACTCCAGATGGCCAAGCCAAAGCTGGGACCCACCGCTCCGTATTTTGTCAGGAGGCCGAGCAAGTTCAATAGTGTCAAGGGGCAGTGTAGAGGGATAAAGTGGTATTCGGAAGTATTACTTTATTCAGCTAGTTTACAGAAGCATAATTTCAGTGCGCCCCCTGCACTCTGTTCCACGAGTCTGACCATCTCAGCGCTCCTGGACTGCAGACACTGCTGCTGCGGTCATCAAGGCTGCCCGACAATGGAAGTCAGCCGTGCTTGCCCAGCCCCCGCCCGCCGAGGCGTAGCTACTGGTGCCACTCTACTGCTTGCGATTCTGGAGACTGTTACAGTCCCTGGTCCCCACCGTCCTCCACCCTGTTTGGCCTGCTCTGTCTGACCGTGGGACGAAGGTGGTTGTACTGGTCGCCCATGGCCCTTGGTCACTGCTGCTCCCAGGACAGGACTGCACTCGAACCTGTGCCCTCCTGACGCCATACTGCAACTTACCGCTAGTGGTGCTTGCTGGATGGGAACAACCACTGCTTTCCCTAATGCTGTTTCAGCACTGCAGCACCTCTCGCAGCGTACGCCTTGCCTGGACCCCAGTACACCAGGTGGGAAGCGAACGTGGCCCGTCCTGGACCCGCTGCAGACCGCTGTCACTGCCCTCCTTCAGGCACACTGTGCAATCTCCAAGTACGCGGCTGCCATTCTGCCCCACCCTGGTGTTGTGTCCCCAGAGGTGAATACAGCCCGAACAAGTACATAGAAAAAAGTACAGATTTACACAGAATATTTACAACATCGCTGCCAGACTGGCCCCTATAAGCATAGACTAGCATAGGTCCGTTCCAACTCTCGGCTGACCTGGCACACCCCTCTCAAGCTAAAAGTGCCTGACTATTTATATTGCTTTTCCCCTTGCTTCTGACATAGTGTCAGAGAGAGACGGAAACTATGGCAGGGGTAAATTCCCATATGTCAGCCAGTTACACATCGCCACTCCCGGCTCTGGCCAACTGCCTCATCTCATACATTAGAATAACTTAAAGCAATGCTGCAGTTTCCTGCTTCACTGTTGCTCCACTCTAAACAAATCATACGTGCAATGTGCTTTTACAGCTCCGCGCGAAGTTTACTCTGCCTACTCGCTGCCGACTATTACCACACACTGCCAGCAGCCCCAGACTTCATCACCCAACTGCGCCTTTACTGAATTTAAAAAAAAATTACCCTTTCCTACAACTAAGAGTAATACTAGCACAGCACACCTCCCTCCTTTCGACAAGATTCATCCCTAATCGAAATATAACTGCCGTGGCCTGTGGCTGCGTAAACATACCTTGTTCACAAAACTTATATGCTACAGACTAAAACTAACAAGAACATAAAAACATTAATGCTACACCTATACACTGTTTACACTGGTTACCCATGCTATAGGCAACTGATGTGTTAGCACCTCCTCTACTGGTGCACAAAGCTATACTCAAGAAAAATAGAAAAACAGTACAGCTTGTTGCTGAAATGCTCACTGTCATTATTCTGTCAGTGCAATGCTGTTGTAACGTTTGAACAGGTTCCAATACTTTATTAATCGTGACAGATCCTTCCTGTGCATTAATAAAGGAATGCAATGTTTCCAAAAACTCTGGATTTAACGTGTAGTTTAAATATGTCAGATTCTGCATTGGTAATATCTCCAGAACCCCTTCTGTATAAAACAACATGCTCTGTAACAAATTTAAAGCTGTTTCACCCATACGTGATGCTGGAAGACAGAAATCCTTCCCCACAATTTCACAAACCATACCATTTATAATTATTCCACTCTCCCCCCAGTTACAACCTCCTTATTTTATCCGCTCTCTGATTGGTATAACAAGTGACCATCACCCATATCGGCATAAATACCAAATATGACCAATGTCTCCCTACCTTCTGGAAGTAGGAATGTGTCAATAATACCTCTTTCTTATTATCTGAGCCGTTCGTAATCTCCAGGAACAATCCAACTTCGCACGTACTACTATCCAAAAAAACTGGTTGATTAGGGCAATTCATCACTGGTCCTTGCGTACAATGCTCCAACCCCGCCAGTGGTAGTACTCCGTGAGCTTCTCTGTTCGCCGAAATAAAAAGTACGTCTTGCGTCCTAATCTGCACCCATTTCCCAATCTCCTTCCATTTCGCAGGGTATGGATGAATAGTGTAACACTCATAACATGAATCAACTCCGACTACTGGAAAATTGGCAGTGAGGTAAACTCACACCCCTATCAAATTCTCTGAAAATAGTCTCCGCTATACAATGACAAAACTAAAAGAACAAACAAGAAAAACACAACTATTATCTGGCCCACCAAAACGCAAAAAAACACAAGTTATCCCTTGATACAAAAACACAAAATGTAAACATGCCATACATTATTACACATATAATAATTTACTCCCTCTGTGACCATAACCCATACGGAACATTATGCGTCTGCTGTTGTCCCTCTGCCGTGACTTTCTTTTTCCGTTTTCTCTGCCTAGCCTCTGCAACTGGGTCACTTCTTTGTATTTGAGATAATCTGTCCAACATTCCTTTAAAAGGCATTACTGTACTTATGTGGATAACGGATGTTTTTGTTGGCAGCTACACGTTAACATTTACAGGCGAAGTCATCTCCATGACCTGGTATGGTCCGTGGTACTTTGTCAAGTATTTTTTTTTCTTTCCCTTGGGTGTATATGGATTTGTGATCAGTACCCATTGACCTACCCTGTACTGTGTTAAAGGTCACAATCGCTTATTCTGTTCTTGCTACCCTTCCAACGCTTTCGTATTGGCCTTCTTTACCCTCTTCCAGACTTTCTGTGTCTGTGCATATTTCCTCACTGTGTCTCCTTTAGCTCCCGATTCCAGACATAGAACGTCAAATGGTGATGTCATCTTTCTTCCATAGACCACCTCGAACACTGACATTCTGACCCGCAAATGCGTCTTGGTGTTATAATTCAGTACCACATATGAAAGATAAATGTCCCAGTCATCATGGTTTCCATTCACATAATAACTTATGAAAATGTATTATGTACTCCCTCCATTCTCCCATTTGCCTGCAGATGAAATGGACTGGTCCATAATTTTTTAATCCTCAGTAACCGACACAACTGTGTCATTAATTCGGACATGAAGTTAGTTCCCTAATCCGTAATTACGGTATCAGGCACCCCGAACTTCAATAACCAGTTATTGACTAAAGCTTGTGCTACTGTACTTGCCTGTTGGCCTGGTATTGTGACCATGGCTAGAAACTGTGAAAAGTGATCAATTATAGTTAAAACGTAATGATTCCCTGCCGGTGTTTTGTTGTATGGCCCACAGATATCTAGCCTGATAAACTCGAAAGGTTTCGAAGCCTCTGGTAACCATTGCAATGGAATTCTTGTACACATCACATCCGCTCGCTGCGCACACGGTACACAGTTTGCTATGTATTGTTCCACATCCCTTCTCTGAGTAAGCCACCAAAATTGTTGTGCTACTCGTCTTTCCATTGCTTGATGACCCTCATGCCTGGAAGCTCATGATCATGGGCCTGTTTTAAGACTTCCTCTCTCAAACTCTTTGGTACCACTACCCGTGGTCCACACCTGGTAACTCTACACAACAAATTTCCCTCCACAATGAAATGTGATTGAGTTCTAAAACCCTGGCATTCCTCATCCTCTGCTTGTGCCCTTTGCCATTCCGCGACACTCTTACCCATTACTTCTAATGCGTCTAACTTGCGACTTAATGCATCTGCATTCCGGTGTTTCCTCCCTGTCTTGTGAATTACTTCAAAGTCAAACTCACTTAATTGTAGAGCCCACTGTGTTAACCAACTAGAAGGATCCTTGAGTCCCAGTAACCATCTCAATGCTGCGTGATCTGTCACGACCTTAAACTTCCTACCATAAAGTTAACAACGAAAATATGTTATTCCATATATTACAGCTAACATATCCTTTTCCATTGTGGAATAATTCCACTCTGCCCTATTTAACTGTCTCAAAGCATACGCCACCAGACACTCCTGTCCCTTTACCTTTTGCGCCAGAACAAATCCTACTGCGCCATTTGGAGCATCACATGATGGGATGAAGTCTTCTTCAAAATTCGGAAACACCAACACCGGACCAGATATTAATCTCATTTTTAATTCATCGAAAACTTGCTAGCTTTCCTCCGTCCATTGAAATTTAACCCCTTTCTTTAAAAGCTTTGTTAACGGCTCGCCTATTTTAGCAAAATCCTTTACAAATTTATGGTAATATGAACATAACCCAATATAACCAATAAATGCGGTGTCGGAAAATTTTGAACTGCCTTATCAACTGAGGAATGGTTTGACCCCTTGTTCACTGATTACATGACCTAAATATTTGACCTGCGTCTGCGCAAAATTACATTTTTTAAAACTTAATGTTAACCACGCTGACCACAAGCTTCTAAGTACTTCTCTTAAATGTGATACATGTTCTGTTATATCCTTCAAAAATACTATAATGTCATCTAGGTAAACCATACATGTCTTTGGTTTAAATCCCCTTAAAATCCCATCTAATAATTGCTGAAAAGTGGCCAGTGCATTCTTCAACCCAAACGGCATACGTATATACTGATAGTGTCCCCCAGGAACAGTAACAGCTGTCTTTACCCTATCCTCTGGCACAACTTCCAACTGGTGGTATCCAGTTCATAAATCCAGCATCGTAAAATACTTATGTTGTCCCTGATTATCCAGTGTCTGTAATATTCGGAATCGGATATGAGTCTGAAATGGTTTTCACATTCAGAAACCTATAATCACAACAAAACCTATATTTCCTTGTACCATCCACCGACTTTTTAGGTACGAGAACTACATTGCTTGAATACGGACTATCGCTATGCTTTATGATTCCATCTCGTAGTTGTTGTTCTATAAACTCCTCTAGTAGCGGTTGCATATGACGTACTACCCTATATGGTTTCCTAAACATTGGTGTATTATCCTCCGTTGGTATGTGATGCTTCGTAATCGGTGTTGCCGGTAACCTACCCTCCATTCTGAATAAATTGCTAAATGTCAATAACAATGCCTCCAACGCGACCCTGTTGTCTCTCTGCAAATTCTGTAATTTTCCCCTCAGTTGCACTGCATCGACATTTTGCTTATGGCTTGCCTCTAAATCCACCCTATCAAGGTCATCTTCATCAAAAACCTCCAATGTGGCCAATAACAACCCTTTCAACAAACTAAAGTCCACTCTGCCAAAGTTATCTATACTTACAGGAACCCTATGATCTCCTTCCACATAACTTGCGTGAGCTAAACTCCTCCACACAAAACATTATCCAACTCCTCATTACTCAAGAGTGGCTCCACTATGTGCAACGTCTCCTTTGGTAAGTCCACATTTATTGAAACCCAGACTACCTTCCCTGTACCTGCTGGTACGTTATCCTGCTGATTGACCTTTAATGAATCCATTCGCAGTTTAGCTGGCATTACCTTCACGTTAAGTGCGCCTTGTGACATTCATCCATTTGCAACCATTTCCCCTATGCAAAACATTGTTCCGCAGAGTTCCACTGTTTGTTGCCAAAGATCTCTCTTCACACGATGTTTGTCAAGGAAGTTCAGTCTGAGAATCACTGAATACCCTTCACTCACACATGGTAACACCTCTACTCGCTCACTAAACTTAGTTCCTGCGATAAGAAATGGAAGTACCGTTGTACCCAATGACTCCACTTTATTATCCCTCACCCCACGTAACCTATAATGTGGTGGCCCAAGCCTTCTCCTACAAACCAGGTCTAGACTAATAACAGACACGTGTGTCCCCTTGTCAACCAGAAACCTCTGTTCCCTTCCATTCAGCAAGCCTAATAAGCAGCATTCCGTCTGTGCACCTACAAGCGCATTACCTAATTTCACTGGGACCATCCTCCAACTGTTGAAGCAATCCCGTTCTCGTTTATCTGCTGCTGTTGCTGAGGTTCCCCCCTACTTTTACTCCTGCAGTTCACTGACCGGTGACCCATTTTCCCACATGAGTAATACCGCAACTGATGCTTACACTGCCTCCTAATGTGCCCTACCTGGCCACAACCAAAACACTTAATTTCCGCTGCCAGGACTTTATGCTCCACCCTTTGCTTCATCACATAATCTACCTCCTCTGAGCATGTGGGAATCCTTAGAGCCGCCACAAGATCACTGAGATTCTCCATTCTCACCTGACATGACATCTCCTTCGGTACTCCCTGCACAAACACATCCAACGCCCTGTTCTTGGCCTCCTGTAACAGCACTCTATCCGTCTCCCCATTAGGTAAAAGTTCGAATGATTGTACATCCCGCTTTCGAATCCTGTCTGAGAAAACCTCCACAGTCTCATTTCTTCTCATAACCAACACATTTAATTTTTCCTAAAATAACCTGGTACTATTCTGTTTTTGGTACCTCTGGTATAACCCAGCTTCAAGCTCTGCAAACGTCCCCACATTGTTCAACGTTTCATGGCACAGTACGTACGACTTGGCATCCCCTATTAACCGTAACTTCACCACTCTCAACATTACAACATCCGACCATCCATTGGCCTCAGCCATTGTGATAATGTCATTAAGGAATAGCGACACATCCTCCATTGTTTTACCCGAAAAGGGGTTAATCAATGCCGCGATTGCCGGGTCAGATGCTCTATGACACTCCCTGACCTGCAATTTACTTTCACTGGATGTCCCTTCCCCTGCTTGCAATGCCTCAAACCTCCCTCCTAATTCTTCATATTTTTCTTTGTCCCTTATCCTTGTCTCCGACAATACTCGAATTTGCTCAGTTAGAATGGCTACAGCTTCCACTGAAGTCACTGCCGCAGCCTCCGCTGCTTGTAGCTCTACTGTTAGTATTAATTCCACTCTGCTACTCTTAAAACTTACTTCTTGCAGCGAATCATTGCCCATCTACTTTCTGAACAATTGTGCGCCAAATGTCCAAATCTGTTACAAATAAAACAACTCTTTGGGACCCACTTTGTGCACGGTAATCCGTGAACTAACAGGTTACAAAAATTACATTGCTTAGATGCTATGTCATCATGTCCCACATTTCCCCTGAATTCAGATAATTCTACAGGCTCCTCCGGCCTTACAAAAGACACCTTCAAGAAGTCCATCCTAATTAACACTTAACCCCTTAAAACATAAAAGAATGTCACATAAACAATAAATCAAACATCACTCACCCATCCCCTTCGTACTCGTGTGCAGTGACAGTCCTGCTTTTCTCCCTATACTTGTACGGACGAACACTTCCCTGACAACAAGACATAACAACAAGTGTACAACCACCCATTACGAATGCAACCAAATACCTCAACTACCCCTCTACACAGACACACCCCAATGCTACTTGCTCGACATAAGTCGGAGTGGAAATCCGGTACCAGCGTTGTAACCAGCACCACTTCTGACTCCACTGCTGCGGACTGGCGGTGGTCGAACCTGGGACTCCAGATGGCCAAGCTGCAGCTGGGACTCACTGCGCTGTATTTTGTCAGGAGACCGAGCAAGTTCATAGCATCAGGGGGCAGTGCAGAATGATACAGCGGTATTCAGAAGTATTGCTTTATTCGGCTAGTTCACAGAAGCATATTATCAGTGCGTCACCCGCCTGCTGCCTGCTGTTCCACGAGTCCAGCTGTCTCAGCACTCCTGGACTGCCGACACTGTTGCTGTGGTCATCAAGGACACCCGACGATGGAAGTCAACTGCACTCGCCTGGTCGCCATCTGCCGAGGCGTAGCAACTGGTGCCACTCTACTGCCTGCGATTCCGGAGACTGTTAACAGTCCCTGGTCCCCACTGCCCTCTGCCCCATTTGTCCTGCTCTGTCCGACCATCGGACGAAGGTGGTTGTACTGGTCACCCGTGGCCCTCGGTCAGGACCAGTCTCGAACTTGCGCCCTCCTGGACGGCGTGCCGCAACTTGCCTCTAGTGGTGCTTGCTGGATCGCAACAACCACCGCTGTCCCTAACACTGTTTCAGCATTGCAGCACCTCTTGCAGCGTATGCCTTGCCTGGACCTCAGTACACCAGGTGGGAAGCGAACGTGGCCCGTCCTGGACCCGCTGCAGATCGCTGTCACTGCCCTCCTTCAGGCAAATCGTGCAATGTCCAAGTACCCGTCTGCCGTTCCGTTCCATCCTGGTGTTGTGTCCCCGGAGGTGGAAAACAGCTCCAACAAGTACATAGAAACAAAGTGCAGGTTTACACAAAGTATTTACAGCATCGTTGCCAGACTGGTCCCTGTTAGCATAGACCAGCACAGGTCCGACCCGACTCTCGACTGACCTGGCACACCTCTCTCAAGCTAAAAGTGCCTGACTGTTTATACTGCTTTTCCTGCTTTTCCCCTCGCTTCTGATGTAATTTCAGAGAGAGACAGAAACTATGGCAGGGGTAAATTCCCATACATCAGCCAGTTACACATTGCCACTCCCGGCTCTGGCCAACTGTCTCACCTCATACATCGGCATAACTTAAAGCAACGCTACAGTTCCCTGACTCTCTGTTGCTCCACTCCAAATAAACCATACGTGCAATATGCTGCTACAGCTCCCCGCCATATTTACTCTGCGTGGCCTACTGGCTGCCGACTATTACCACACACTGCCAGCGGCCCCCGACTTCATCGACCAACCTCACCTTTTCTGAATTAAAAAAAAAAAAAAATTCTCATTTCTTATGACTAAGACTAATACTAGTCTATTTCTATGTTTTTTTAATGTCTTCAGTTTTTGCTTTTTGCTTTGATACTTTTACAATCTTCCTACACAATTTTATTTGATTAACATAGTTCATAAACTCAGGACGCTTATCGAATTTCAGCTAAGCATGTACTTCTTTCTCTCTGTTAGTGGTAGTCTCCTTTAGTTTGCTTGTTGCCTTTCTTTGACAAACTATGGGTGGAAATTTTTAATTGAATATATATTAAATCTTTTTAAAACTTACCAAAACGTATTGAACTTGAGCTCTCATTCAATGACCAATCTGCCCCATTTGCTCTAGAACAGAATTAGTGTGTGTTGTTTCTTATGAACTGTCTTTTTATGAAATATCTTCTTCCACTTTCTATATTTATATTTAATAACTTGATAAGTCATCTGAAATTCCTAGGTTCAAAGAAAATTTAACAGTGTCATTTAATATATAATTTGTTGAAATATTGTCTATATGTGTCGATGTTCACTCATATATGCTAGTAAAATCAATTAAATTTGGTCCAAGGTGAGATTTTAGAATTAAATCAATGAACTTAATTGTCATGTTTGTTTTAATTGCTTTATCTATATTAAAATCAGCAGCAATTGCATTTTTTTTCCTCTTTTCTTTTGTGAGTTTATGTAGTGGGCACTGGAATTTCTCTGAAAATAATTTTGTTGCGTCACTACAGGGAATCTTATATACTGAGATACTAATAATATTCCATTTTTCTAGCTCTATACAGCTGCTTTAAAATATAATTTACATACATTAAAATTATCTCTTTTTTTATACTCTAACAAGTTCTTGGCCAACATGTAAAAGCCTCATGCATTCAGGTTTTCCTACAAAGCTGCTAGTAACCCAAAAGTTTTCTAATTATTTTAAACTGTGATAGAATGTTTTGTAAGCCAGTGTTTGTTTAGGGAAAGTATTTTGATATTCTTTCCTTCCAAAAGGATAATTTGCATTTTGTCAATTTTTACGGTTTTTGCTCTATGGATACTCTGCTCGCAAGCTGTTCCCATGCATTAATAATGAAGACTTATGCTAATTTACAGTTTTGACCACAGCTTTCCTAAATTCCTTTTCTTTTTTGCTGTGGTTTTTAATTTATTACCTTCATCACTGTCTGTTAGTTTCCCTTGATTCACGTAACTTTGCGTACATCATTAAACATTTTGTTAAAAAGGTACAGGATGTAACCAACTGAGATGCAACCCATCATGTTGAATATAGTCCTCTCTGATAAACTTATTTGATTCTACAAATATTGCTCCTTGTTCCTCACACTGATCAAAGATATTGCAGTTTATTTTGTCTATGTATTTTTCACTTGCCGGTATCCTGTGTGATATGCCACTCAGTATAATTCTTGAATGAGGATGAATACTTTTCGGCAATTAAATCACTTTCCATGTTTTATTGACCAGCTTCTCTTCTCTGCTACTTCGTTGTGTATTGGTGTGCATAGACACTTCTGTAGTTTTTGCTGTTGAAAAAGATTTTGAGTTTTGCCTAGTATACAAACTATTCTTGAAAAGTTTACTTGATGCATTCATATTCCTTTCACTGCCACTGAAATAATGAGTTGAAAGAAATAAAACCGGCTCTTACAGTGCTGCAAATTTTTCGTAATAATTTGACATTTTGTGTATGCATTTTCTTACTTAACAAAAAACGAAATTATTTAACTAATCATTTTCTTCATTTCTAGGAAAAATCAAAGTGAAACGTCAGAAATCAGATTTTTCTGGTAACTCACATAGAACTTTTATGATTGTGTATTAACAAATCATTTTTTCCTTTCTAGGAGAAACCAAATCGAAACGTCGGAAACCAGACATTATGGTAAGTCTCATAGAACTTTTATGATTGTATATTAAATATTCAAAAGTGTGTTTGTGAAGTACTGTGACTGAAGTTCCCTAAAACTGTATTCTTTTTCATGACATCTTAAGTGTTAAAAAGTATGAAAACCTTTATTTACATTTGTTTGACTATGGCTTATGAACAAGAACAAACTAGCATCCCAGTGGACTCAAACTGTGTTTATAAAACTGCTTAATACATTAAAAAACTATCTTACGATATATCACTATTTCCAGATAAAATGGGATATTGACGGGAGACAAGCCTGAGGGGTCCCATCAGTGATGAGTTCATTCATTTCGTATAGACTGTAATGTGTCAAAGCAACCACTCTATTCAAGAATTTGTTGTTCTCTCCATAATTTTTGTTTCATATTATGGTCTCAATGTCATTAAAATACGAATTTTTCAGGTACCCCTTTACTGTCTTGTCTCGTTCCTTGCCTTCTGATATATTTATGACAAAAGTGTCGCATCTAAGGTAATGTCTCACCCATTTTGCATGTTCCTTCTGTCTATTCCATTTATTACTGTTTTGCTGGTCTTTAATTTGTGTAGTATTAGTAGATGTTTTATTTTATTATTTTCCATTCAGAATTTTCAGGCAAATTTTCTACCACAACAATATTTATGTTTCTTCCAGTTAGGTTTTGTTTTGTTCCCTTAGTGTCCATGTTTCCTGTTCGAAGATAAATGTACTCCATAGCTGAAAAATAATAGCCTCATCTTTGTCTTCCAGAAGGTTTCCTTAATATTTTTCCTACACCATTACTTCAGTTGTCTTTTTATTTATTTTCAATTTTATCTTTATTACTGAATCCACAGGGCACATGAAACATTTTGTTTCTTTTCTTTTCCATATCTATAACTGGCACAATTCCAACAGCAGATCTGCTACAATGTATATTTTCAGTAATGAATTTAAACTGTTTTGTTTTCACTTCTGCAGGGGGTAATTCTCACCATGTCCATAGCATTTGATAAGTTTCATGCATCCCCTGGTTTGTGCTAAATGATGGGCACCTCAAGTATAGGTGTGAAAATCAAGGGTTCCAGATACGGGTACTGGTGAGTGCCACCAGTCATCTGTAACCATGAGCTCTGTGCACACTTCAGCAAGCACTGTGGGGCTTGGCAGTGGAATGTAATGTGTCACAAGGAGAAATGATCTTAGCTTGAGTGCTTGAACTGTTAGGATGGTATGCCTTTGCCACAGGCGGCACATGTGTAAGCATATTTCTTTGCCGCCAACCAGCATCTGTGACCCGCATGCCCAGTACCACCGCGGCAGAGCATATAAGACCATGCTTGGCATCCTTTTGTCAGTCTTGTGACTCGCTCTGAGGATGGCCGGATGATACACAGCCAAAATCTCAGTGGATAAAATGTTATTTGCGTGGCTGTATGCCCGAAGTTTAATGGACTAGGCTGGTACAAGTCTCCACATATCTGTATATTAAAAATAAATAAATAAAAGCTGGATCTCATGGAGTGCTGTGAGCTGATGTAGTTGAGATGAAACAGTGAATAACCTTTAGGGAATCTACTGCAACCCACTTTTTGAGGCTTATAGAGGCAAGTGGAGTGGACTCTTATTCTGCAGCTGTTCATGGGACCAAAATGGTTCATAATTCTCAAAGCCATAAATACTCTAGTGAGTCAGATGAACTGTATCTACCACCTAATCTTCCAAGAGAACTTGACAGGGTAGTCTTGAAGAGCAGTCACCAAGATTGATTAAAAGAGTGAGAAGTAACAGGGAAAATTGTACTAAAATGTATTTATTATCATGAAAAGGGAAGAAGCAACATTCAACAAGATATCAGCCATTTTTCTATATTCAGAAAGTGCTAGAGCGTATAACATATGACTGCTATCAGTGAAATGGCTTAGAAATGGGGCACTAATTATTTTAACTTCAGCAAAGATGATTTTCCCTGCAGCAACATTATGATCACTGATGCTGTTGCCTGCTGGAGAAATGATCTGATGAAGGAGCAACGTACCTCAAGCACATAATGAAATGGGTCAATAGGGAGCTTGAAGAAACTGCTTCCTGTAAGGTACCTTTTGACCTGTAGTACCTGCTGAAGTAGATTAAAGCAGGCTTCTTCTGTCTAAAACTGCTGCTATTTGTACAAAACCTCCTGGGGTGTTTTGATATGATCAAACAGCATATGCATGTAATGCAAGGCAATTTATGGCACATGTGCTAAGGCAGTCCACAAAGCAGGAGTCACATACATGCTTCCAGTATTTTGCATTAAATGCTCTGCTGGTCAAGTAGAATAGAAACAGAATGGTCAAATACTTCAATAGAAAAAGAAGCTGTAAGTGTAAGAGGTGAAGTAACCAGGACAGTGAATTGCAGTGAGGCAAAAATTATATAGGTCAGTGAGTTCATCAACATTTATGACATGATTTTCCTTAGTGTTTAAGTAGCTGTCACTAAAGACAAGGTGAGATGTCCACTTCGATGCAGTTCAGCAGTGCAAGTGTACATGTAAGTGTACTTCCAGAGCAACCATTACCTGCCTTCTGTCAACAAACAGATAATTCACATTAAGTACTCAGGGCATTTAAGTGTAGGATACACCACAACAAAGAATGGCACAAGTACTGCAAGCAGCATGCCAAAGTGGCAGTTACCATCAACATACCACTGAAAATCTGACGCCAAACTCATATACAGTAACATAAAAGGGCAACTCAAAAAACACCATACCATCCCACATTCATGTAAACTGATAAGGCAGAAAAGGGGTCATCTAAAGAAGTAATGGAGTATGAAGTCTGTTAATAGGAACCAACAATATCTTCTCTTAACCCTCAAATGTTAAACATCTGCAGTCCTGCACATGGCTCAGGTTAATGAGTGTGTTAATCCTGTACTGTGGGATTCAGCCTCCGCAAAAGTATAGTCTCCATGGAAGAGGGCTAAAGGTGGTGTGACCATATTCATCAGGGACAACTGTAACTAGTCACTTTTCCTCCTTAAATCAATCTTCCAGGAAATTGCTGCAATTGTGCAGGTGTCATGTAAGTTTAGTTCCAGAGGCATTCAAGTATCTCATTTCACTGATTCCACATCTATTCTTCTTTTGTTGAGACTTAAATGCATATAATGTGCTATAGGATACACCACCATTTGTCCCTAGAGTCATACTGTTGAAATCCTCATGTCTTTTGAAACACACTTTTTGCCAAAAAACTGCAACACATGAAGGGGTAGAAAATCAAGAAATCTTAGCTATAGTACACATACAATAGATAAGGAAGTATACATGACTACATTTGCAGCTGACTTGGGAGTTTGCAGTGTGCAAAATTTAGTTCACTGCCACCTCTGGCAACAACAATGGCTCTACCTCAGCTAGGTATTGAGTGTTGCTGATCTTGTGAAGCACACTTCTCCTACTGCAAACTGTAAAACATGCCCAGTAGATACGAACTCTAAAATGAATACCTTAAGAGCTATGGGGATTAGTTCTGTAGAACAGATGTGTTTCACTATGTTGAAGATGAACAGGTGCTCATAGCTCTAAAGGTATGCATTTTACAGCTGATGTTTACTAGATATTTTTTATTCTTTTGGTCCATACTACAACCGCTGAAAGTTGTCTACCCGACAATCTTAGCAACAGGAGTAGTGATACATACATTCCATTGTAGAATGATTTTTGCGTATAGCTTTCAACTTGGTCATTGCTGGACCATGTTCTGTAATTACTTTTCTTAGCCAGACAGTTCCCTGCTCCACCCACTGATCAGTAACCTGATCTGCAATGTAAAAATCTTTGTACAAATTCCCTATGTCCTCTCTCACCTGGTTAAGGCCAGCACTCATCACTTCGCTTCATAGTACTTGTGACCTGGTACCCTGTTCCTAATTTGTCCTGTACCATCTGGGCGACACTCCTCCGATGGCTACTACATAGCAGTGAGACCCTTTTCTTCCAACTCCTTAGGGTACCAACCTATACTTAGTTTCTTTGCTAGACATCTGCTGCACCCTACATCTGGCTGAGGCTTTTCCACTCCTACTTCAAGCCATAAGTCAAATTTGAAGAAAAAAAAAGAAGATCTGTAAACTCAATTGTAGATGTAGAAGATGAAGAGCTGTTTCTTTTTTCCCATTCCTTGTTGCTTTTGCCCAGTCCATCTATTTATTTCCCCTTCAGCCTATCTACTACAAATGTCATGTGTTCTAATTCAGACTAAAGGGCACAAGTCTTTGCCTCCTGTTCAGAGAGTCTCTTGTCTTTTTTACAAAGGCTACAGTCCCATGGTAACTTAAAAAAATGTGCACCAGGCCCCAATAACCAATACCTGATTATATGGGCACTAAAAAACTCAACATTCACCACACAAACAATTCTGTCATTGATTAGTTAGTTATTCATAATGAATTTTATGATGTGACATGTGTCATCAGAACAAACGTAGAACACTTATATACAACTAAACAAAAAATAATAGTGTTTGAAAGGGTGTGTGCTATCTATTTACAATTTTTTGAAATCACTTGTTATTTATACTCAGGAATTTCTCTATGGTATAGAATGAGTTGTTTAGGAGAAAGCTCTTTAAACCACACTTGAAAACACTTCTGCTATCTATTAGATATTTTATTTCTGCATTTTGATCTCTTTCTGTGTCAAAGGTAGGGTCAATAAATGAAACCTGCATGGATAGCGGGAAACGTTAGTGCGACTGCTTCTGGAATCAGTTTAATGCAGTTTCCCAAATCCCGCTAGGTGAACACTGGGTTGTTTTACACATTCCATCTCAGATACATTCTGCACAAACATTTAGGATGCTTTCTTACACTTGCATACAGAATTTGCTATATAGACTGAGTTTACTGCTTCTGTCCTGGGAGCAGGAGTGATATGTGAATAGGATACTGATAACCTCCACTGTTTGATCTCCTTAAACACTCCATCATTATCAGCATTAAGTCACTGCCTAAATGTCATCTTGTGATACGGTTTTACTCACTTTGATTTTTATTTCTCCTCAGTGTTACCAGTCCTATTGATTAAGAAGTATCACCCTATTATTTATATTTGTATCAGGTCACTCCCACCAACACTAACAGGAGGTGTTAACTGTCATCAGGCTGTTATCAGTTAGCCAACAACCCTGTAGATCTTGTGGTGTAACACTATTAACTCTTGAACGGGTGCACCAATTTTCATAACATGAGCGGGCACATGGCATATTTTGTAAACATGTAAAGAATAGCTGTCTTTATATTATCATGGTAAATATGTATGTGCATATTCACAGTTTAATTGATGTTTAATTAATCAATAATAAAATATAGTTATATTATATGAGCTAAATCACTGTTTAATTAAACAATAGTAAAATAAACTTTCACTGTCTCACTCTGTTGCTGTGTACAAGTGTTACCACAATGTAGTGACCCACTCAGAACATTAAACAGCACAGTTGCATCAGATCCCAGCCAAATGTTTATTCAATTACTAATTACCTCACAGACAACTGTCTCATTTTGGGATTGTGCTGCTAGCTTTGAATCTACATCATATTCTTGCATGAATCGTAAATTTTTTCTCTCTACCACACTTTTTATTTTATATTACTGCTGCTCACTTCGATGTGTGATAACACAATGTATCACAGTGTTAACTGAAGCAGTAATGAAGGAATAGGTACGGGCTTGCAGTTTTAAAACAACAATAGAATGGTACAAGGCAATGTTATTTGTGGTTGGTGCATTATATACACAAGTGTGTCCTTCAGTGTTTTCCAGATAGTAGTGACATATGTAGTTAGTTTAGTCAACATATTTCACATTCTCTTCCCACTGTACAAACTCCCATGAGTCAGTCATCATCAGGACTGTTACTGTTCAGCCTAGCAAGCATAAATATTATGGATATGACAAAAATATTCATTGTTTTTGCCCGCTTTTGTGTGACTCCATTCCCACCCACATCACCATCTCCTTAAATCCCCCAGAGGTGAAATGTCATGATAACTGTCACCAGAAGACCTAGGAACACTGAAAACTAGACATTAATTGTTGACGCTGGTTGCTTAAAATTATGTTAACAAGTCAACTCTTTCTTATCCCTCCTCTCCTCCTAGGGATGTTAGGAATATGTTTTTCACCTCTCACCAATACTTTTTCAAGGTAGTTTTTCATATTTGTAGCAAATTAGGTTGGTATTGGTCCAGGTATTCCAGTGTTAACCAAATGTGACACTAGTTTCCTACATGCACCACAAATAAGAGAGGAGCTCAGGTTGTCATAGTCATACAATACTTTTTCTTAAATTGTAAGCTATATGTGTATTAAATTTGGCTGAAGTATCTGCTGTGTTTCATAGCTGAATCATATATTTTTAAAGGGGCTATCAAAAAATCTTGAAAAATTCTTGACCTGATGACTTATTACTTCAGATTTTTATGTGATACTGTAATTAACACTCTGATGGACATAGGCCATATATTTCTTTAATATATTTAATAGGTAAATATATCTATCAGATATTAAGGGGAAACTTTTACCAAAAATCTCAAGACTTTCTTGGCCTGTAGGCAGTATCTATCTTACTCCTAGTGATATGCGCCTCTACATCCTTACATTTGTCCTCTAGCCATCCCTGCTTAGCCATTTTGCACTTCCTGTCAATCTCATTTTTGACATGTTTGTATTCGTTTATGACTGCTTCATTTACTGTATTTTTATATTTTCTCCTTTCATCAATTAAATTCAGTATTTCTTCTGTTACCCAAGGATTTCTACAAGCCCTCGACTTTTTACCTACTTGATCCCTTGCTGACTTCACTACTTCATCCCTCAGAGCTACCTATTCATCTTCTAACATATTTCTTTCCCCCATTCGTGACAATTGTTCCCTTATGCTCTCCCTGAAACTCTGTACAACCTCTGGTTTAGTCAGTTTATCCAGGGCCCATCTCCTTAAATTCCCACCTTTTTGCAGTTTCTTCAGTTTTAATCTACAGTTCGTAAGCAATACATTGTGGTCAGAGTCAACATCTACCCCTGGAAATGTCTTACAATTTAAAATCTGGCTCCTAAATCTCTGTCTTACCATTATATAATCTATCTGATACCTTCTAGTATCTCCAGGATTCTTCCATGCATACAACCTTCTTTTATGATCCTTGAACCAAGTGTTAGCTATGATTAAGTTATGCTCTGTGCAAAATTCTACCAGACGGCTTCCTCTTTCATCTCTTACCCCCAATCCATATTCACCTACTATGTTTCCTTCTCTCCATTTTCCTACTCTTGAATTCCAGTCACCCATGAATTTTCGTCTCCCTTCACTACCTGAATAATTTCTTTTATCTCATCATACATTTCATCAATGTCTTCATCATCTGCAAGGCTTGTTGGCATATAAACTTATACTACTGTAGTAGGTGTGGGCTTCGTGTCTATCTTGGACACAATAATGAGTCCACTATGCTGTTTGTAGTAGCTTACCCACACTCCTATTTTTTATTCATTATTAAACCTACTCCTTCATTACCCTTATTTGATTTTGTATTTATAGCCCCAGTATTCACCTGACCAAAAGTCTTGTTCCTCCTGCCATCCAACTTCACTAGTTCCCACTGTATCTAACTTTAACCTATCCATTTCCCTTATTTAATTTTCAAACCTACCTGCCCAATTAAGGGATCTGACATTCCACGCTCCGATCCATATAACGCCAGTTTTCTTTCTCCTGATAACGACGTCCTCTTGAGTAGTCCCCGCCCAGAGATCCAAATGGGGGACTATTTTACCTCCAGAATATTTTACCCAAGAGGACGCCATCATCATTTAACCATACAGTAAAGCTGCATGCCCTTGGGAAAAATTACTGCTGTAGTTTCCCCTTGCTTTGAGCCGTTCACAGTACCAGTACAGCAAGGCCGTTTTGGTTAGTGTTACAAGGCCAGATCAGTCAATCATTCAGACTGTTGCCCCTGCAACTACTGAAAAGGCTGCTGCCCCTCTTCAGGAACCACAGGTTTGTCTGGTCTCTCAACAGATACCCTTCCATTGTGGTTGCATCTACGGTACGGCCATCTGTATCGCTGAGGCACACAAACCTCCCCACTAATGGCAAGGTCCATTATTCGTGGGGGGGGGGGGGGGGGGGGGGACATTTTTAATATATGTGGTATATTAAAGGGAAACTTTGTTACCAAGAATCTTGAAAGGTTCTTGACAGATGTACTTTAAATTTTTACCCAACGCTCTAATGGACATTCAGACAGACATTGGGTATATATTTCTTCAAAAAACATTGCACATGCTTTCTGTTAAAACTGACTGCGAGAAAGAAAATGCTGTGGCGTGCTGTGAAACTTTTAATTTTCGATTTCTTTCTCACATTCAGTTCCAACTATGATAGGAGGGCATGTAAACAATTAGGCAAATTGTTTCTCCCATGTTACATATATATTGTCAAACAGAGACACAAAAATGTGCTGTCTGTTTTCTTCTTCATCATTGGCATTACAGAAAACAGAAAAGTTGTATTTATGGTTTTTGGTTAATGACTGAAATGCTACTATGGAATCCGAATGGGCTGAAACTTTGTAATATTATCCATTCACAGATTAAAACAATGCAAAATATTGTCACTGAAGCTATTATCCTCACAGATCCAGCAGCTGGCGAGGTATCTGTCATACGTCATATACCAATGATCCCAACCAATTTAGCTACTCACTTTAAGTGATTTCAGTTCCCAGTGAAGGTTTTGTTAGCAGTAACAATAAACAGGACAAAAGGTAAGACACAGAAGTATGAGTACAGAAGAATAGGTGGATTGAGGGGGATTGGAGATAGCGAGGGGAGAGGAGTGGATGCACAGAGAGGGGAGAGGAGAAGATGCATAGAGAGGGGGGAGAAGAGGAGGAGACAAAGAGAGTGGGGAGGAGGAGGTGGGCTCGGGGAACGGGGGGAAGACTCTGGGATGTGTATCCAATTCCTATACATATTTAGCATTTACGAAGCATTGCCAGGTTCATTAGTAACTTTACATGGACATATTTATTGGAATTTTCATGTTATATAAAGCAAGTGTTACTGTCAGAAATGAAACTGAATTCCTAATGTTATATTTTGTTGATGTAATTAATCATTAAAGACTGGAAACTGACACCTTTAAAAAATAAATGTAAAAGATACTGAAATTGCACACTGATTTCCATTCAGATTAGCATTATCTTGATTGCATACAATATAACACACATATTTCAACATTTCACAATACTAATGCATTGTTCTACAGTAGTAATTAGTGTCTGACAGTCCATTCACTCATACTGGTTGTCATTCTTAACAGTACACTTCAACTTTTGTAGAAAGTTAAGTGTTAATCAGGCAGATAACACTGCAGATTTTCCAAATCCTTGCTGTACTAGACTTAATTGGAATCTTTCCTGATTGATGAGCTCATTTCTTTGGCACAGTCAATAGGTAATATTGGAGGCCCTGGTGACTAGTGTGACTAATCAGTCCACTGATTGTTGTAGAAGCTACGAGGGTCAGTCAAAAAGTAATGCCTCCTATTTTTTTTTCTACGTTTAATTGTCAGGAAATTTAAATGCAATTACATAGGTTGAAAACCACAACATTGAGGATCATTTTGTCATTTTTCAATGTAATCTCCGCCCATCTCTACAGTTTTGGTCCATCTTTGAACAGGGGCATGTATCCCAGCACGGTAAAAATCACAGCTCTGCTTCCTAAGCCATTGACGCACGGATGTTTTGACGGCCTCCTCATCTTCAAAATGAATCCCACGATGAGCTTCGTTTAGTGGCCCGAACAGATGGAAGTCTGATGGTGCCAGGTCAGGGCTGTATGGGGGATGAGGCAAAACTTCCCATCCAATTTTGACAATCTCGTCAGAGGTGTGACGACTGGTGTGTGGTCTTGCATTGTCATGCAAAAGAAGAACATCTGCCATTGATTTTGTTGGGCGAACTCGCTGAAGACGTGCTTTAAGTTTGTTGAGGGTTGTGACGTATTGAACAGAATTTATTGTGCATCCCTGCTCCAAAAAATCAACCAGAATCACACCCTATGTATCCCAGAAAACTGTTGCCATAACTTTCCCTGCCAATCGCACAGTTTTGAATTTTTTCTTCCTCGGCGAGCTTGTGTGACGCCACTCCATTGACTGCCTCTTTGATTCGGGTTCAAAAAAATGCAGCCATGTTTCGTCCCCGGTCACAATTTTTTTCAGAAACTCATCTCCCTCCAAACGGAAGCGCTGCAAGTGTTGGGAGGCTATTGTTTTCCTTGCCTCTTTATTCTGATCGGTTAACATTCTTGGAACCCACCGTGCACAAACTTTTGAGTACCCCAATTGTTGAATAATCGTGATCACACTGCCTTTACTAAGAGAAATAATGCGACACACTTCATCTGCAGTCACCCGACGGTCACCACGAATGATGTCATCAACTTGCTGAATGTTGTGTGGAGTCACTGCACTTACCGGCCTGCCGCTCCGCTTTTCGTCAGTCAACGGTGTTTGCCCTTCAGCTTCCTTACAACGACGAACCCATCGTCTAACAGTGCTGACATCCACTGTCACAACACCATACACCTTCTTCAGTCTTTCATGAATGCGTATGGGCGTTTCACCTTCTGCATTCAAGAATTCAATCACACAACGCTGTCTCAAACGAACATCGATGTCGGCCATCTTACAAACTTCTGCTGTGCTGCCACCTGTTGACACAGAAAGTTACTACTGCAGTGGATTGCAGAAGAAGGTTTGAGGAATGGCGCCAAATTCAAATTTTTCACTTAACTTAATTTCTTTAAGTAGAAAAAAAATGGGAGGCATTACTTTTTGACCGACCCTCGTATAATATAACCCTTTCTTATGTTATCATAAACAGAATATGAAAAAGTGCTGACAGAGAATTTTACCTTCCCCTGTGTTCCACTACTTGGAGTCCCTTCAGAAATTCTGGTCTTCATGTAGTATGGATATCACCATGACATATTTCAGTAGCAGCAATCTCTCTAATGAAAAATTTACCTGGCTTAGAATTTCTAAGAATCACCTGCATGATGTCAGGTACAGTAAATGGTCTGTCCTCTTTCCTTTTTATAATTCCAAAACCTCTGTTTCAATGTAACAAACTGTGGCCTTTAACTATAAATTAATGTGGAATTTCCCAGAGTAGGTTAGATATGACAGAAATATACTGAGACTGTGATGTTATCCTGAGCTGAATAGTATTCTTAGAACAGATGAAGTTCAGTGTATCTTGTGGTATAGCCTTGGAAGATCTCATTGTACTACTAATAATTAGTAAATCCTATCACAAACCTATAATAAAATGTGTGTGGATAACAAAACAACACTGTACAACTGTGAAAACAATTGCAGTATACTGTTGTTTTGCAAACACTGCTGGTAACTCTACTTTTGGGTATGACTAGAAAGTAAATGATATGCAGCATGGTCAATGCTGTTATCTAAGCTTTATTTTCAAAGGAGAATAAGTCATGTCTGGTGCCACACTCTACTTTCAAAATGGCATGTGTCATTGACTGATGCCCCTGTAAAAATCACATTATTTTTCGGAATACTAAAGAATGTACACTAACTGACAGACTGATAACCTCTTTATTGTCAGTTTGTGTGGTTACAAATGTAATACCTTAAGGAACAGCAAACTCAAAATCACCATATTACTGACTGATGCCTTTTTACAAGTATACAGTCCAGTTTGGTAAGCTATATGAGAATTATGACACTTTGCAAAAAAGTTTAATGAAATGTTATGATAACATATTAACCTTTTTGTCTCTTATCCCCAGCCCCATGTCTAGGAGTGCTAGGGGTGTCCTGGTCCATAGTCATTTTGTCCAGGTTCAGAAATGCCACATCAAGTTTAACTGAAATTTCTTCAATCCTCATCACCACTTTCACATCCTAATTTCCACAATGGGGATGGTAAAATGCAAGCCACAGGTGCTCCAGGTTTGGCTGAAATTGGTCCAATCATTCCATAGTTTGATTCTATATGACACCTCTGCTCATGACAATTTTCATGACATTCTTGCTACAATGTCCCAGAAAGAAACCACAACTTACTACAAACTGAGGTTTGAAATGCATTAAGTTATCTGAAATTGCAACTGAGGTGCAAGAAACAGTTTGGAAGATGTCTTATATTCACTTCTCGGGCATGAACAAAAAATTTCATCAATTTACAAACAAACTTTCTCCACTATATGACAGATATGGTCCTTTGAAGGCCAGAAAAGTAAGAGAGAAACCTGAGTCTTGGCTAACTGAAAAACTGAAAAAGCTCATGAATCTCAGAGGGGTCACATATTGGGTATACAAACTGCACTCCATGCCTGAAAATCATGTTGCTTACAAGTATAAGCAGAGCCGAGTCAGTCAAGCAGTGAGGAATGCAAAACTCAGGCATGCCCATACATTAACCAACAACAGAAATAGACCAGCTGGCCTGTGACAAAACCTGTGTGGTCTTATTGTAGGTAAAGTAAAAGCTGCAACTGATCCAATTGTCCCAGGTGAAGAGCTGAACAGGTACTTTGCATTAATTACAACCACAATTCCACCACAACTGTGACAGAGGGGTATGCAACTGTATCCTGGAAAAATTCTGACTAAAGCATGCTGCTTGTAATACCATCAAATGGCTACTGTGCATATCAGATGAGCATCTGTCGTACACAATGGCATTACAGTCCAAATGTTGAAGCCTATTATTGACCCATTACTGTCCACTATTAGAGATATCTTCAACTACACCTTAGACACAAGTGTTTCCTTGGGCCTCTACATAAAGGATACTTAAGTCCCTATCTAAAAAGGACAGTGCCACAGCACCCTCTGATTACTAATCTATTTCCAAAACTCCTGCACTGTCCAAAGCCTTAGAAAATATAGTTTATGTCCAGCTAAAAAACTACCAAATACAAACAGCCTATGAGATGAATAACAATTGGGTTTTCCTAAACATCACAGCACAACATCTGCCTTACTAAAGGTGAGAAACTATCTGAAGCTTGACATGAATGCACAAAAGGGACTATCATGCACTTCCTAGACTTCACTGAAACCTTGGACACTGCTGACTTTAACATTTTACTTGACAAATACAGCAGCCTAAGTTTCTCATTGAGTGTAGTTCAATGGTTTCGCTCATACCTGATGTTTTGCCAGCAATGAGTTATGTCCATCATCTTGAAGTCACAATGCAGGTAGCAAGTATCAGGCATCTCGCAGGGTTTGGTACTGGGTCCTATACTTGTCTCATTGTATGTCAGTGATGTGTCATCATTTTTATCATACTGCAAATACCACATGTGCGATGCTGACCTCCAGGTATACCTAAGTGAAAAACCAACAAATCTGAAGAAAGCTGTAAAGAATTTCAATACTGATATACATGCACCATCTAAACGTGTGCATGATATAGGACAAAAGTCAACCCATCCAAAATCCAAGCGTTATGGTTGGCCATTCTAGAGTCATTAGCCCAAAATATGGGGAATCCCTACCATCCTTAACGCTGAATGGAACACATATCAACTTCTCTCCCTCAGAAAAGAGTCTAGGAGCAATAATACATCAAAATCTAAAGTGTACTGACCGCATATCTACATCTATGTCTACATCTGTACTCTGCAAACCACAGTGAGACACATGGCAGAGATTATGTCCCACTGTAACAGTTATTACAGTGTTTTTCTGTTCCATTCATGTATGGAGTTTGGGAAGAATGATTGTTTGAATGCCTCTGTGCATGCAGTAATTATTCTGATCTTATCCTCACAATCCCCATCTGAGCGATGCGTAGGAGGTTGTAGCTTATTCTTAGGTTAATCATTTAATGCTGCTTCTTGAAACTTTTTTAACAGATTTTCTCAGTATAGTTTATGTCTGTCTTCAAGAGTCTTCCAGTTCAGTTCCTTCAGTATCTCTGTGACACTCTCACATGGATTAAACAATCATGACCATTTGCACTGCCGTTCTCTGTATACATTTTATACCTCCTGTCAGTCCTATGAGCCACAGTTTCCACACACTTGGGTAATATTCTAGAACAGGTTGCATGAGTGATTCGTAAGCACACTCCTTTGTACATTGATTGCACTTCCCCAATATTCTACCAATATACCAAAGTCTACCACCTGCTTTACCTACAACTGAATGTATGTGATCATTCCATTTCATATCCCTCCAAAACATTACGCCCAATAATTTATATGAGTTGGTAGATTTCAGCTCTGACTCATTAATATTATAGTCATAGGATAATACATTTTTTCATTTTGTGGTGTTCACAATCTTACATTTCTGAACATTTAGAGCAAGCTGCCAATCTTTGCACCACTTTAAAATCTTATCAAGGCTTGACTGATTATTTATGCAGTTTCTTTCAGATAGTACATCATTATAGATAACGGCATCACCTTCAAGCCTGATTTTACTATTAATATTGCCTGCAAGGTTGTTAACATACAACATCAACAGCAAGTTTCTGAACACACTTCCCTGGGAGACAACCAAAGTTACCTCTACATGTGACAATGACTCTCCATCGAAGATAACATGCTATGACCTCCCTACCAAAAAATTGTCAATCCAGTTATTCAAAGTTGCAAAGCGACAGTAAAAGATAATCAGGACAAGAAGCCATACTATGCTACATTATCACTCTGGTATGCTGGTTTTAAAGAAGCAGTTGATAATAATATGCAGTTTGTCTCCTACTTTCATTTTTGATAGTGACTTTGTAAATATGTCTACTAGTTGAAGTTCTGATCTGACATAAGACCAAGAACTGAACTATTGTCTTCCTACCCCATATGTTCATACTTTTGACAATAAGCTTAGGTGTGGTACTGAGTCAAATGCTTCTCGGAAATCAAGAAATACTGCATCTACCTGGTTGCCTGATTCAAAGCTTTAAGTATGTTATGTGAGAAAAGTACACGTTGGTTTTCACATCATCGATGCTTTTGAAATACCAGCTGGTTGGTATTGAAAAAATCATTCTGTTTAAGTTACCTCATTATGCTTGAGCTTAGAATATGTTCTAAGATTATACAATAAATCAATGTCAAGAATATTGGATGATAGTTTTGTGGATGAGTAATCTACCCTTCTTGTAGATAGGTGTGAGTTGTGCCTTTTTCCAAGAGGATGGGTAATCTACCCTTCTTGTAGATAGGTGTGAGTTGTGCCTTTTTTCAAGAGTGGGGCATGGTTTTTGTTTCAGAGATCTATGATAGATTATAGTTAGAAGAGGGGCTAACTCAGCCGCAAATTTAGTATAGAATCTCACAGGGATTCCATCAGGACCTGGGCTTTGTTCAGTTTGAATGATTTCAGCTGTTTCTCAACACCACTGAAACTAATACTTTTCCATTTATGTCTCCAATAGTACAAGGATTAAATTGGGGCAGTTCTCCTGGGTTTTCCTTTGTAAAGAAACATTTGAAAATGGAGTTAAGCATTTCAGCTTTTGGTTTGCTGCCCTCAATTTCAGTTCCTGTCTCATTTGCTAGGGATTGGGCCCTAACTCTGGTGCCACTAACAGCCTTTACACATGACCAGAATTTCTTTGGCTTGTGTGAAAGCTCACTTGAAAATATTTTACTATGTTTGTCATTGAAGCCATTATGCACTGCTCACTTGACAGCCAAACTCATTTCATTCAGCATCTCCCTCTCAATAGCCTTATGCTTTGTTTTGCACCTATATGCAGTAATCTCTGAGTCTTTAGATGTTTCTTTATGGTGACAGTATACCATGGAGGTTCCCTCCCATTATGAACTGGGTACATATCCACCCAGTCATGACCAAGTATTCTCTTTAACTTGAGCCAGAGTTCCTCTACATGCTCCTCCCCTGTGCTGAAAGTTTCAAGTTCCTCATTGACATATGACACCAATGTTTTTTTTTTTAATTTAATTTAGTGAACATGTATATATTTCTGATTGGTTTAGTTCTCCTTTGTGCTTTGGTGATCATTGATGCCACAGTTGCATCATGGTCACTGATACCAGTTTCAATGTAAACATATCTAAGAGCTCAGGTCTGTTTGTTGCCATTAGATCCAATATATATCCATTATAAGATACGACAAGACATAACTGCAGTTTGCAAGAAGGCATTGACAGCTCTCCATGCTCGGCAAAAATATAATAAGCTCTTCCCTTTTGACCTAAAAAAGAAACTTGTAAAACTCTTATACTTTCAAATATTGATTACAGGTCTTTCTCAGAATAACTCATGGTGCCTGGAACAGGTTATTAACAGATGTGTTATTTATATATGTGATGTTCAAGTCTTTGATCATATTACACCATCGTACAGACAGCTATCCAGGCTGTGTGCAGATGGGAACAGAAATTTCCAGACACTCTGTCTTCCCTGCTTTCTTACTAATTAGGCTGTCCCTCATATATCTCATCAACCTTGACACTCTTATCTGAAGAACATTCCTATCAGAGCAAAGTCCTATTTGTGCCAATCCATTGTTCACCCACTTTCTTGAAGTCCTTCTCAGCAGCAGGAACTTGAGTGTGGAATAGCCTCCAGCATTATAATAGAGAATCAGATAGTATCTCCAGCTTCAGAAGTCAGTTAATCACACATCTACCAAAGTGACAATAATAATACCATTGTTCCTGTATCCACCTGTTACCTTTATTCATCCTTTCCCAGTACTCTTAGCAGGTACAGACTCCTTAAATTTCCTTTCTCCAGGATTCGCTGTATCAGAAAGCATCTATTTTGTACACCAATAATTCTTTTTATATTTGCCACTGTTGTTGTTATTATTAATGTCATTATTATGAAATAATAATAATAATAATAATAATAATAATAATAATAATTATTATTATTATTATTATTAATGCTGTTATCATTAGTAGTGGCAGCAGCAGCAATAGTAGATGTACTACCAGTATTAACTATATTAGTTTGTAGTCAGCATTATCTACTCACATTGTCACTATAGTGACTTAAATCATTTTATATTTGTCATATTAAAATTGTTATTTCTTAGGTAACTATGATTTAAAAAAGATACTGTATGTGTGGAAGCCTGTTCTGTTGTAAGAGAGAGCCTAATGACTCTTTTCATATCAGCTTAAATAAATAAAATACATGTCACTGCTTCCTACCACCATGTCCACCTGCAGCATTTAAATATCACTGTGATTGTAACCAATTAACGTAGCATCCTGAAAAACTCCAACACTAAT
This sequence comes from Schistocerca americana, assembly GCF_021461395.2. Lineage (NCBI taxonomy): Eukaryota > Metazoa > Arthropoda > Insecta > Orthoptera > Acrididae > Schistocerca > Schistocerca americana. The sequence continues at coordinate 360,768,134 of NC_060130.1, read as the reverse complement.
ATATTCATTTTTCAATTATTTTTGCATATAATATTTTGACTCCCACCACACCCTTAATATTAGAGGTGTCATACTCCTGTATTAATTGTCTATTGGCACTAAATCATATGTGTAGCATATTTTATTGAAATTTCTTCAGGAATTCTAAAGCTTATATGGAACACAGACACATACACTTCATTCTGAGGCTAAAGCTCATTCTTTTCTGTTTATAATTGCTCATATTGTACTGCTGCTTATTTGGATACTAACAATTTATTCCTTTTGACAGAATGTGGCATATATCAAGATGCTGCGTGTGGGCTATTGGTGTAAGTTACAAGGTGTGGAGGAGGAAAAGAGGTATGAGCAAGTGGCAAGAGTGCTGAAGAAGGGAGAGACAGGAAATAAGATGGTGGAAGTGAATGTGAAGAAGCCAGACATGAAGGAACATCAGCTGGAGGGAGAGGAGAAGAAGCCGTTTGAGGAGCATGAGGTCAAGGTGGAGAAGGTGAAGGAAAAGGAGGTGGAGGAAAAGGAGGTGGAGGAGCTCGAAACAGAGAATCAGTTGGAGCAAGAGGAGCTAGAGAAGGACAAATTGAAAAAGAAGTTGTTTGAGGATGATGAGGGAAAGGTGAAGAAAGTGAAGGAAAAGAAACTGGAGGAGAAGGAGGTGAAGGAGTTGGAGGCAGAGGTCAATTAGTCAATTGTGACTTGGCCAAGGGGACTAAAGTAACCATTCAGGATTATTTTAAACATTAAAGTCCAGATCATCAGACATTAGATTTATTATGATAAATGGCCACCCATTCATTGAATAATGTAATACTTCACTATGCAAATTTTTAAAAAACTATGGACCAGATCAGTGGATGCACTGCAGCTTCCAGCAAAAATCTTAAATAATGACAAATGATGTGCAGAGTTTGGGATCCAAATAGAAGGTAAGCCACAGGCATTATGTATTTCAACTATAGCTTATAGCAAAAGGATTTACATTAACAGAATTACAAATGTTCTTAGGTGTGATGTTTTGTTGTCAGAGTGGCAGTAACTTGTAACAGGTTCATAGATCACTGCTTTTATTATTTTGGTATGGGAGCACATGACTACTTCGGACACTTCATGCCTTATTACAAAAAAGAACTGAAGTAAATTGGGATAAAGTGTGTCTAAGCTGTAAACATTACCAAAGATACAATCAAAGTTATTCAAAGTTGCAAAGCGACAGTGAAAGATAATCAGGACAAGAAGCCATACTATGCTACATTATCACTCTGGTATGCTGATTTTAAAGAAGCAGTTGATAATAATATGCAGTTTGTCTCCTACTTTCATTTTTGAAAGTGACTTTGTAAATATGTCTACTAGTTGAAGTTCTGATCTGACATAAGACCACATAAGACTCACTTTCATGAGTAGAGTGATATTTTGTGTCAATTATTTGGCATTTTATGATACTTATTCATTTTCATCAATCATAAATTACTTTCATTGTCCATAAAGAGTTGAATGTTGCTTCATGTTTTCACACCTGGCTTCTAGAACTGTATGCAAACCCATGTTATTTTATCAGCTGCCTCACACACTACAACACAACCTGCTTTGGAGGGAATCTGGCTAGTAGAATTTTATCTGTGAGGCAACTAGGTAACAAGTCCACTAGACAATACACTCACATGGACATTTTTTCTGAAGGCCATACAGCCATCACTCATTGTTCTAATAGTTTCTAGGCATGTTGAGGGGAAAATTACATTTATTTAAAAAAGACAATGATTAATTTTAAAATTAATGTATTTTTTACCTTGTTGTTCATACATCAGTACCATTATCCTCCAAAAATTCAGAGTGTGACTGTACACCAAATTTGAGATTATTACTGCTTTACTTTTTACCTTTCATCTTGTATTTTGAAGGTTCTTTAGTATGTGTATAAAAGCAGGCCAGTGTTCAGATCCATGGTTGTTAAGAAAATTGCTACCCTGTCTGTTTGAAACATACCATCTCATCTTACAGTAACTGTAATAACCAACTGATCTACTGCCCGATAAAAGGATATTTTTCAGTTGTCTTCTAAATCTGTGTAAGCCAGTGTAAAATGCATGTTGGAAGGTAGTTTGTAATAGTATAAGCTGTTTTCTTTTCTATTCCATTCACTTGTTGAGTTAGGCAAAAGTGTAATCCTACGTGCCTCTGTGTACACCCTAATTTCTTTCATAATTTTCTTTAGATCCCTATCCGAGACATGTAATGGTGTCAGCAGGATGGTCACAAACTCTTCCTCAAATACGGGTTCGCTACACTTATCCATCATGTCTTTTGTCCTGCGATCTCCATTTAAGTTTCTTCAGCTTCTTTGGTACAATTTCATTTTGGTTATGCCATTCTGTTACTATCTTAGTAGTGAGACTCTTAATTTATTTGATGTCTATGGTCAGACTTATTTGATAAGGACCCCACCTTTAGGCTTGCACTGAACTATCCCAGAACCGTTCCAGCAAATCTGACTCTTCAGATTAATTCCCTAATTCTGTTTTTACATTATTATCTCATTTCATATTGCTTCTCAATGTCATTCCTAAATACTTATATGGTATGATATGCACAAGATGTTCACCACTTTACTTGTAATTATATACTATCTGGTTCTTTCTCTTCCTTACATATATTATCTTATGTTCCACCATTTATTACACTAAGTGAAAATTTTATCCAAATCTCTCGGCATTTCCTTGCAGTTGCCTAATGATGACCCTTTCCTTTAGACAGCAGTGTTGTCAGTGAAATATCTCATGGTGCTGCTGACTCTCATAAATTAAAGATGCAGTTACACTTTCTAGGGACACACCTACTGTCATTTTCATTTCTGTAGAAGATTCACCATCGAGTATAATGTATTGACTCTTGTTAGACAAATATTCATCAAGAAAATCACATACATATGACTATACTGTGTGTGATCATATTTTGGTTATTAGTTTATGATAGGATATGTTGCTGAAAACCTTTCTGAAATCTGGGAAGATCATGTCTACCTGTTCACATGTATCTGTATTTGAAAGTTATTGAGTATTCATTAGCTAGGCAATTGTCTTAAGTGTAACTGTGAAATGTAATCAACAGGGGAAACACATGGATTATAACTGTTTTCTTTAAACTTCTCTAAGAGGTGTCTAATGTAGCCCTCTTGCCGAATTAATAGTTCCTTACTGCCACAGTTTTGTCAGATTTCCAGTTCAACAAAGTATTTGGGATCAACTGTGATACTGAAATGAATCTTGTGTTTGAAATCAGAAACCTTAATAAAATGAACAAATTTTTAATTGCAACACCAGGGAGAGTGCTTTGGCCCATAAAGACTTTTCCTTAATGTGCAATATTAATTTGTATTATTGCTACTGAAACACTGAGGTTGTTTCATAAAATCTCTTCTTATAGCTTCCCATTAATAAATGCACTTTTGATATCAAAGTGCTACATATGCATGTCGTACACTTCATCATAAGTTAAAATGATACAAACTGATTCACAGCTAACAACAGATGAAAAAATGTATCTGTAATCTAATTCAGAGTTTCTAGAAATTGTGCTGCATACTTTACAGGATATTTTATTTCATCTCATTTCAACGCAGTAATTGTGTGACTTGAAAAATTGATTTTGACCTATCTGAGAATTTATTTCACACAAAAATTAGCTGTTCACTCTGTTACTATTCAGGGTGAGTCACTAACTATTGCTGCCAAGAATAACCCAGAAAGTATGATAGGAGCTGAAAAGTTTGTGGGACAAACGTTTCATGGCACAACGGGGGACATAATATGACATTGGTTTTGTGTTGCTAGGTGGGGCCACTTCAGACGTATGAAGGTCAACTTTGATTTTTTAAATGGGATGCTATAGTTTGGTACTTATTTTCTCATAGCTGCTATCGAAATGACTACAATGATGTGTAATAGTAAGGTCTTTGGAGATCAACGAAGGTCAAAAAGGTTGCATGAACGTCCATTTACAGAAGGTGTTTGAAGTGATGACCATTGATGTCAATGCAGTGCCGCTATCTTCTTTTCATGGATTGAGTGGTATTCCTTAACACATCGGCACTTATCGAAGCACATGCGCTGACAATTTGCTCTCGCATATCTTCATGCGTAGTTGGAACGTCTTTATAAACAATGTCTTTTACGAATCCCCACAAGAAAAAAAATCCAGAGGTGTCAAGTCTGGTGAATGAGCCAGCCACATCACATCTCCTCTGTGTCCAATCCAATGATTTAGGAATTGTCTCTGTAATGAGGTTACATTCATACAACCTCATCAACTCATTTCTAGCCATCAGTGAAAAATGTGCTGCACATCCATCGTGTTGATACCACATTCTGTCCCTTGTTCCTAAAGGTATTTCTACCAATAACAGACCTAATGTTTCTTGCAGGAATGTGGTGTACTTCCTACCATTAAGATTTCTATTGATGAAATATGGGCCTATAATTCTGTCCTCCAGAATCCCACACCATACACTGACCGACCACGGTTTTTGGTGTGCAACTTGCCGCAGCTAGCATGGATTTTCAGTTGCCCAATAATGCATGCTACGCAAATTAACGTTTCCATGGATCTTGAATGTAACCTCATCAGTAAATAAAATCAAATTAATAAATGCGTCATCCCTCTGAATCTGAAATTGAGTCCATTGGCAGAATTCAGTGCGATGCATACAATTCATACCAGTTAATTCTTGCTGGAGACTGATATGGTAAGGATGATATTTATGGTGATGCAGAACACGAGCAACACTACTCTGCCTCATGCCAGATTCCCTTGCAATTTGATGTGAACTATTACAAGGATCTTGAACTACAGTGGCAAGAGTACCAATTTCTGTTTTCTCATTAGTAACTTTCCTTTGCCAGATATGCTTTCGATGCGTTAAAGATCCAGTTGTTCTCAATTTACATTACGCATATTTAAATGTATAACGTGTAGGGTGAGTACACTGAGGATATCATTCAGCATATAAGTCTCTAGCTCTCACTGAATTTCATTGGCATTCTCTGTAACTGAGAAGCATATCGACTTGTTCTTCAAAGGAATACATCATTCACATTTGATTGATTCAACGGTACTAGTCTTACCATTCCTATTAGTGTTGTATTGTGAAACTATCAAATGGTGTTTACATGTCAATGGCATGTTAGATGGATACATCATATTTGGTGAATATTTACTATTTGCACTATATATGAGAAAGAATTCTCAGAGCATGTGCTTCAATAAGTGCTGAAGTGATAAGGAATACCATTCAATCCATGATGAAGATTGCAGCAATGCATTGATACCAGTGCTCATCACTTTGAACACCTTCTGCAAATGGACGTTCATGCCACCTTTTTGACCATCATTGACCATCAAAGACCTTACTATTACACGTCATTGGACTCATCTTGATAGCTGCTATCAGAAAATAAGTACCAAATTATAGCATTCCAAATAAAAAAAAAACAAAGTTGACCTTCATATATCATACTCCACCTAGCACCAAAAAACCAGCGTCATATTATGGCCCCTGTTGTCCCATGCAACATTTGCCCCACAAACTTTTCAGCTACTATCATACTTTCGGAATTATTCTAGGTGGCAATAGTTAGTGACTCACCCTGTATACTCACTGTCTTAAATATCTTAAAGTGGATCTTTGTTGGTGCCTGACAGTCTATTTGAAAGTAGTTCTGTTTATTTGTATCTTTCCTGGCATCTCCAGAGATTAAACTATGAGTCAGTGGGAATCACAGTGAAAATTACTTACTTTTGTCGCAAGTGTATAAACTGCGAGATTTGCTAATACTTAAAATTCAAAGGGTTTGTAAATCAGTGGTCTGCATTCCTTTAAACCAGCAGAATACCTGTTAATGAGACATCATATTGGTGGCCCAAATATTTGTCAGGAATATGTTTGAAGTTAGATGAAACGTTTCCTCTGCATCAGAGCATGAACTGTACTGGTACCTCCTGGAGAATAAAATGTACATTCAAGCCCATACCTTCGGCTTGTCAACTACGAGATTTAAAAACTCCCCAATCTCCTACTCGATTCACAAAACTGCCAGAATGTCTCTTCCACTCTTCTAAACATTGCAGAAGTTCTCCAGTACATCTCTTGGATGAAGGATATTGTGGAGACTGGGTTAGCAACTGAGTAGGGTTTTATTCAGACTTAAAATTACACTCTGCAGGATAGCACTCATCCAGAAAGTTACGCAGCAAGACTTCCATGGAGCTTTGAATATTAGGAACATGATTGAGCAGGGGCAGATGGAAGCTCTGAGTTGGGCTATGAAGTGTTTTTGAATGACTGTGGTGGAAAGAGAGTTCACAGTGGAATATAAAAGTATCATGTAGAGCTTTTATTTGTCTCATCTTTCGTATGTTGTTTTTGTTTTCATTTCCCATTATGTTTTCATTTCTGCTGCATAGTTTACAGGATACTTTATTTCATCTCACTCCAACACAGTAATGGTATGATTTGAAAAATTGATTTTGACCTTTCTGACAGTTCATTAGCCTTTACTCTTCTCAAAATGATAAATTTCGTTCATAATTCAGCTACATTACACTTCTATACATTTAACTGAAGCAGGCATTACTATTTTTCAGACTTCAATGCAGAATACATGGAGCAAGAGGACTTTTTGACATACACTAAGTTGGTGATGCAAAAATGTTTATTGTTACCAGCAGTAGTTTAATATATTAACTTTAAAAGTTTAATTTTTTATCACGTTTTTTGATAATATACTACATTAAATCTGAACTTTCAAGGAATTTAGTATAATTATAATGACTCTTCACAATTACTTCAAGTTATATGCTACCCAAAGTAAGTTTGTTGATACATGTGTCATATAAACTATTCGTACAGCATGTTCAATAAATCTTCCTACAGCATGTACCTTCAGCAGTAGTGATAGGAATTTTTCATTGTATGTCATCTTGCACAGTGCTGCAATGTTCTATAATAGTTGCTGAAGGAACTTTGATGTGATGTCAGTGGCAATTATGTGATAATGTAAGACACATGTCAAATATCAAATTTTATAATATATTTTGTTATACACAGCTTTATTTCTAGTAGCATTTATTCATTTAATTATACTATTTTAGTAAGTAAAAAAATTGGTTTATAAATGTTATTGTAATAGTTTTAGCGAGTAAAGAATCATAGTTCATGTAACTTCCTTACCAATGTAATTGTATGAGTCTTCCTTGGGATGAGATTATGAAATATTGTATTGTACATGTCCTTACTTCTCATAGAATTTATTCATTTATGTACCAGAATACCATTTTAGTTAACAATTAAGTACATTTCCAAGTGTTGTGACAATAACTTTAGCAAATAAAGAAGTGAAGTTTTTATGTTTTTCTTACTATTGCAATGCTATAAATGTATCATGGGCTGAGACTCCTTAGAAAAAGTGCCTTGTCCTTGTCCTATGTGAAGGTGATACAGTAAAGAGTCACATGCCATTGTGGAATATACAGTAACACCTGACTTGCTGTGTGTTACCTGCTTTAAGAAAGACAGCAATGAAATGTTCTCTGTAAATTCTTGGAAAAGGCAGGCAAAATTCCTTTCTTGGTGCCCAATGAAACATTTGACTTTATGGAAACAAAGACCATCACAAACATATGCTGTATTCCTCATCCCCTTATTGTCATATTTAGTGTACAGATATCAGCAATTAAAATCCAAACGTCTGTCTCATCTGCCATGCAAATGCAATAATCTACTGTTTTGCCTGAAATGACACTTCAAGCAACTCATGTTCACTGTATCAGAAGGCATATAAAACCTGAGGAAATGCCTAAACGTGGTTTTAGATGCCCAGGTGAAATTTTGCAAACTGACATGATGGGAGATAATTGCCAGTAATTTGGTATCTAGTGAGAAATATGGATGAGCAATATCAACATCCATCATTTATGGAATAACATTTTATTTCTGACCAGTAGCACAAAATGTAAGAAACTGCTGCTGCAGAAGGTTCTGTACAAGTGTACAATGGGCCAAATTGTAAGAAACTGTCTGTATATACAAGGACTGGGGTGCCCTATCCATGTGAAAATGGAACAGGAAGTTTAAGAATTAAAATAATAATATACTATGCAATTGGATGTGCCCTAGAGATAGTGAATTAGCCACTAATCATTCATAATGACCAATTAAATTATAGAAAAAAGTCCAAAACTGGGAAAGGAGTAGAAGTGAGAAGTTTTTCATGCTGGTTCAAGAGCTGAGAGTGCATTGCAGCCACAATCCATGCTCTGCTCACATTCCCCATCCAATACATGAGACTTCTCCACTCACTCTATTGGCTACATCACCATGCAGGAAAGCTTATCCTGTCAATATCCTTATTAGTGAAACACTTCTAGCCTGAATTACTAGTTGAATTTGTTGTAAGAGTACATGCGAGGGAGTGCCAAGGACTGGCTGTGAAATCAAGTGTTAAGAAAAATTTTCAAATTGTTAGTAAATTATCCCAGTACTCCATAGTCTGACAGTGGCTTAGAAATCCTTTCACTTTCCATAGAAGTGGTGACTACAATATTTGTAGCTCATCACAAGCTTCCATGGACAGATAGATTACCTGGATGAGGGCCGTTAATAATAAGGGTTACATGCAATTATATTTCTCAGAATTTTTCAGAAGGTGATGCATAATTGGCAACAAGGGTAATGTAGTTCGTATTAATATGCAGGCCTTTATGGTAATATATGATGTGGTTGGAGTGAGGTAGCTTAAGCGGATCAAGGGTTGGCTAGGCGGTTGGGTCATGGGCAAGATGGTGCCTCATATAGCAGCAGGCTAGCTCAAGAGATGACCACAGAGTTCTTCTGCAATATTTGTACAACTAGTATGAGCCTAGAGCACTGGTTGCTAGGCTAAAATATTCCTTAGCATATAAGGGGCGCAGTAGCCTCAGCTACGAGCTGCACAGGAGTTACATTTAGTTATCAGTTGTAACAACAATAAGTATCAAAACCTAAATAACTAACCATAGATATTAGTAATTAAGTATGACAGTTTATGTCTTAAAATTCAAAGTTTTTCAAAATTTGATGGAAATAATAGGTATCTGACACATTTTTCCTTCAGAGTGAACCATGGTGAAAAATTCCCAATAATTTACCATACCCAGTGCACTGTAGGCTCAGTACAAAACTAAAATAGACAAATTAGAGATAATTGACTTAAAATGCTGAAGCATGATAAGTTTCTATTAAAGTGTTCAGCAAGATTGAAGTATAATCTGTTTTTGAAATAAATCCAAAAAGTCACCCTTCATGTTGGGTGTATTTCAAATGCACCATTTAGAAGGTGGTTTCCAATCTTTCCACGGCAAGTCCTTGCTGAATTAACTTAACATTAGACCAAGTAAAGATAATAAAATGCTTTTAGTATCTTACAACAATCTCTGACACTGGATTCCTCCACCCTTTATTGCTAGTATAGTCATTTCCCTTAAAACTACAATTATAGTCATTACATAAATGTATAAGGGATTTATACATTGACCATTTTGGCACACACTCTTCTATTCATGTGTTGTTTTCTAACAGTTCTGATAACATTATAAGAACTTTGACATCACTACATTTCCTACAAGAATGTTTAATTTGGGATTGCATTCACACACAAACTAAATTGCTATGAAAACAATGTTCCTATGCAGCTGTTAAAGTTCCACAAAACCTCATGTCAATAAGGAAGATTCAACATATGAAATGGTATAGCTATTAGTGAAAGTAATAACAAATTTAATCTCTTCTCTTTCCTTTGTTTTCTTTCAAACTTTAAGCAGAACATACCTTACAATTTAAAACTCTTATTATTTTGAATACAACAGGCAAACTCACATCTTGTTGGGGGTAGGTATACAATACTCCTGAGTTCATCCAGTATTTGATTCCCAACAGAAGTAATCAAGATTGGTGTGTGTGTGGGAGGGGGGGGGGAGGGGGGATGATAGGACACATTTACATTTCTCTCATTGATGTTGTAAAATACACAAACCTCGACAAATGAGTATAAACATCTGTTATTGTATTAAACAAGCACAATTTTTTTAAACAGCTGGGTGTCGTAAAGTGACAAAATAGTGAAGTTGTACTTTCCTCATATCCCAGTGTGCATATGCACAGCACACAAATATGGATTTTCGAAATTCATGCTGCCTCAGTGAAAAATCTGCAGCTGTCCACTTTGTCCTTAAATGTAAGGCAGATGAATGGAATAGTACTACCCAGCTAGTGAAGCTTATTCATGATTTCATCCATATTGATGACTCATCATTACAGTAGACAAGACTCAAATATAAACAAAAGGGGAGGAAAAAATTATCTTGTTTGACCTTCCCTCATACATCACATCAGGAGCAGTAAATAATTTAAAAAAACATTTAAATAATAGGCTGGTGTCAGGTAAGTTGATGTGATATGAGTAAATGATGAAAGTAACTTGTAGAACACCATTGTGGCAGTTACAGAAGTCGGTATGGTTTAGAAGTTACTGCGCATGGACAAGGTGGTGTGGAAGCTTCAGGTAATAAGAGCGTGATTTCAGTTGTGGACTCTAGTTGGGGAAATTATATTAGAACGTGTCTGATTCCAAGCCTGAATACAACAATGGAGGTCAGCTAGGGACATTGTCAAGTGCCTCTGACGATCCCTACTGACAATTAGAAAATTATGCATCTTCCAGGTGTTATGCATATGTAAAGCACTACAGATGACGGGGGAACTGCTTATTATTACAGTAGACAAGACTCCAATATAAAAGTATTTTACTGCATCCCGCCTGGAATTTGTGTACAGCCGTTTTATTCACTACAGAAGTCGAGAAATATTGCAGCTAACACCATGGAGCATGGCTTCCATTGCCTCTTCCAAACACAATAAACGTGACAACTGTATATGTGCCTTAATGCAAAATGGAATCGCTAAAGTACTTTATCGTTTCTCTGTGGGAAAAGAAAATCTGAGTTGTACATGGCAGAGCTACTGTAATACATTCGGGAGAACACAGCCATGCTATATTTTAGGTGTGTACATTTATACTTAATCCTGAACAAATTAGTAAAAAAAAAAAAAAAAACATTTTCTTCGCCAGAAGTCGAAAAAGAATAAATTACGTGCTCCAGTAATGGTGCACAGGGGTGCAACACAGCACACCACACAAACACAGAGCTATGAACTGTGCACTGCAGTTGATGTGATCTTCAATAGTTTGACAAGATGGACATATGAGAATTATCTTTGTGAACTCCCAGGCTGCTAAAAGTTGATTCTGCCAGCCAATTAGAGAACGATTTTTGGAGGCGTCCCACATTCATCTGGCAATATATTGGCCCACACTTCACATAATCAACCTAACAAAATGTAACTTCCAATACACATTTTGTTTTATGTCAGTTAAGCCAATCGACACTAAAAAATATAAACCTTGAAAGTAATGCAAAAGAAATCCATTAATATCAGCAGGAGTGAAGTTCTGTCAACAAAGTGTTATGGATGGCATAGGAGATAAATAAGCCTTTTGTAAAGTTTATTTCATGTTTATTCACTTCAGGCAGTGTTAATGTGGAATTTTTGTTGGTATGCAGTATGATTTTCTCAATGATTCTGAATTTTTTCCTGTTGCAGATTTCTAATTTTCAGTTTCAACCTAACATTATGGAAATGTGAATAAATTTCTTTTGTGAATATTTTCTAGCTTTCTTTCATAAAGTATTGGATATCCTGAATAACCCTGCAGTGGTCGCGTGGGATATTGTTTCATAATAGGTCAGGTGGCATCTTGCAGATGTCAACTGAATTTTTGCGGTAAGAAAGTATATTTCGTTCCATCTGTCAAAATTTATAAGGGAACAGTACTAATTAAGTAGAATGAGAGAGGTGTGCACATTCTGACCAATGGAATACATTTTATTTTTCTGATTTTTAGGTATAAATATACATGACAAAGCTGTTGATTGTCACATTACGCAGTTTTCAGTCTCGTTCATCACAAAGGTGATGAACCATTGTAACACACTTTTCAGAAAATTGATAGTCCTTATATGAAAGCATTCATACTTAATGAACTGTACAGCCTGTAACAGAAATATCGCATTCAATGAGCCGTACAATTTGCAGTAAGCGCACACTTTTCGTGCATGTTCTAAACAGAGGAACTTTTTACACCTGTGGCATCTATACTTGGGATAGGCCTACCGTTTTTTTGAACGACCGCATACGCAGCTTCTCCGTCTTTTTGAGCCTCAGTCGTCTTTATGTGGGTTGGACAGCACCTTCATCTGCAAAAAAGACTCTGAATGTGTTGTCTGAGATCTCTTGACAATGACGAATGCTGAGAACGTCGACACAAATAATCGTCAACAAGATTACGCGCCATAAGTTTTAGAAACTAAGAGTGCCTGGTGCTAGCATCAGTATTATTTGCATGGTATATTATTTGTGCATTAATTGTTCTAATGTTCAACACGCTATAACAAATCATCATAGGCCATCTATTGGTCATTCTGGATACGCTATAAGTACTATGCAGCTGGTAGACAGTATCGACTCCTGATTTTATATCGTCGTAAGGGGTTACCATATCTAGCTTTTTCTCATCACCAGCTGTAGCAGCAATTGCATTATCATGCTGCATTGTGAAGAGTATCAGAACTGCCTTGTTTTTCTTAGCGACATATGACGTAAGAGTTCAGTGTGTTTGAAAACCAGTGTTGTTCCCACCTTCTCGTTCTTTGTTTGCGTAAACTCTGGGGGAACTTCAAATACATTCGTCCTCGTAGTTCCAACCAGAGTAAGATTCTTCTGAAGTAAGTCATCAGCTAATTGTAAGGAAGTATACCAATTGTCTGTGGTTAGATCACGCCTAGTTCCTGATAGCACAAAGGCAGGGGTGTATAAGAGAGGGAACGCGGGTGACGCTGGCCCCCACTTTTTTTCCTAGTGCTACACCGCCCCCTTACTGTTTTATAAGGAGAATATTTTTTTATTACAGTAATTCTCTTTCATCGTCTCTCTAAATTTAATTGTCATCAATTCTAAGTTATAACTCAGAGAACATATTAGGTATGAAGTCAACTGATCACTGGAGCATTGCTGGGCACCTTAAAGACTCCGCTTCATTTCTGACAGTTCTGGGCTGGCTGATTTGGTGAAGGCAACTACACTACTGGCCATTAAAATTGCTACACCAAGAAGAAATGCAGATGATAAACGCGTATTCATTGGACAAATATATTATACTACAACTGACATGTGATTACATTTTCACGCAATTTAGGTGCATAGATCCTGTGTCAAACAGGGCTTGGATGGCATGTACAGGTACAGCTGCCCATGCAGCTTCAACATGATACCACAATTCATCAAGAGTAGTCACTGGCGTATTGTGATGAGTCAGTTGCTCGGCCACCATTGACCAGACGTTTTCAGTTGGTGAGAGATCTGGAGAATGTGCTGGCCAGGGCAGCAGTCGAACATTTTCTGTATCCAGAAAGGCCCATACAGGACCTACTTTAGTAGATTAAATTAAAAAAATATTTACTGTTAGTAACTGCAAAGGTCACAGGCATCTGCTAGACTCCAGCAATGCAGCTTCGGAAATAATCTCTTCCCTCCAAAACTGTACTCCAATTAGCGCAATGTTGATGAGCTTAATATGTTTGCATTTAGTTAACTGCAAGGTAGATGGCACCACAAGTCCGCCAGTATCTCTGATGAACAATAGTGAGTGTGCCTGGCGTCTGTGAGACGCCGCGCAATCACCCCAGGGTTCATACGATGATGTAAATTCAGATTGTTGATGCAAACAATTGGCATCCATATCCACAATAAGAGCGTAAAAAGATTTATTTTTCAAATACTGTTGAAATATACTTGCTGCTCAGATACCAAAGTAACCTACTGTAAAAATACCAAAACTATCAATTAGTGGAATGAGTTTTGTGTACTGCTTATCTAAGGTCATCAGTCCCCCAGAACTTAGAACTACTTAAACCTAACTAACCTAAGGCCATCACACACATCTATGCCCGAGGCAGGATTTGAACCTACAGGTGGGACATGTTTTCAAACTCACCTAGCCAGTGACATAAAAAAAAGGCAAGTTTGGAATTTTGCCCTGTCATGGAAAAATTTCTGCAGATGTCCATGGTTGCACTCAAGCAGTAGTGTTATAGTGCGGTAAGAAAGATTATCTGAAAGAATAAAGCATTCATAATGGAGCCGTTATTTGTGCGGTGGTGTAGTGTATTAACACTTAGGCAGGCATCGCACGAGGAATGAGCTTATGCTACAACCCTAACTGAAAGATGTGACTTGTAAAGCCTTAGAAATTTCCAGCTCAGTGGTTAGATTGACAAATTTCTTGAAACACTCATAACGGTGTACCAAGATGGCTGCTACCATCCTGATATGTTGGGTACTGGATTAACAACCAGACCATCTTGTAAGAGTACTAACTGCATGTTTTCTGGGTGATGGTATTCTGAATGTTTGCAACAAGTGATGTTGCACAGTGGATAGCACAGTTGCATCACTCTGCATCAGTATGGTTAGGGGTTCCAAACAGTGTCATGAGGATAACTCCACCAGCATTAAACCAAGCTCATTTTGTTCATGTATATCGAACATCATCAGTGATGTTACACAACCACTCCTGAATGTTAAGAATTATCTGAGCTATATTCTACAGGGAATAGAGGGGTCCTACTTGACCAGAACATTTCAGAATAGGTGCACAGTATAATAGTTGCCTGGTCTCTTGTTATAGTTTAAATTCTTCTTGTTGGAATATGTTTAGGTTAACTCCAGAGAAAATCAGCGCATAAGGTAAGACATAAAATATATTATTCAGGCATTTGAAAAATACCCCTGAAGCAGAAGGCTGTATATGGAATAGTTGCACTCTCAAGGCAGCAATCACTAGGAAAGTTAAAATGCCGCACTGCGTGCTGGTATAAAAGTGTAACAATGGTTTCAGTCAATTATCACAAAGGTATTGCTTATAACAGTGTGCGTTACATTCTAATATAAAAAATGTATTCAAAAGACATTTATAGTTGCTTTACAGCTCTTTACATTTTATTTGATAATAGTTACAGGTATTCAATGTAGTACAAATTTTGTGGTAGCATAAGAGAAATTTTAAAGCTGTCAAGAGTTATTGAAAAGCTATTTTCATGAAAAAAAGTGTACAATATTTCAGATTTCATAATAATTTTCCTTCTCAAAATTAAACATGATATACAGTACACATAACATATAATAAAACTCTTAATTTTAAATGCATCTGCACATGACCATTATTTATGGAATATACAACTCTTGCCATTTGGCGATGACGAATACACACTTCCCATGTGCGTTCACCGCGGTGTCGCCAAACACGGCTGTGACAATCATGATGCTGTAAACAGAATCTGGATTCATCTGAAAAAATGACTTTTTGCCATTCGTGCACCCAGGTTCGTCGTTGAGTAGACCATCGCAGGCGCTCCTGTCTGTGATGCCGCGTCAAGGGTAACCGCAGCCATGGTCTCCGAGCTGATAGTCCATGCTGCTGCATATGTCGTCCAACTGTTCGTGCAGATAGTTGTTGTCTTGCAAACGTCCCCATCTGTTGATTCAGGGATCGAGACGTGGCTGCACGATCTGTTACAGCCATGCGGACAAGATGCCTGTCATTTCGACTGCTAGTGATACGAGGCCGTTGGTATCCAGCTCGGCGTTCCATATTACCCTCCTGAACCCACCGATTCCATATTCTGCTAACTGTCATTGGATCTCGACCAACGCGAGCAGCAATCTCGCGATACGATAAACCGCAATCGCGATAGGCTACAATCCGACCTTTATCAAAGTCGGAAACGTGATGGTACGCATTTCTCCTCCTAAACAAGATTATCACTGTCACTATCGGAGTCTGCGTCTTTCCCAGTGATGGATTTTCTTCTCTTGTTTCCACACTGTCTTCTTCTACAATGCTATAAACACCGAAGTCATCATCTAGTTGATCATCTTGCTCCTATAGCTGCAGTACAATTTCCCTGTCACATGCATTTGTCAGACTGAAGTAGGTCTTCTCTGAGGTCATATAGGATCTAAAGATAAGTAAACACCTACTTTAGTAGATTAAATTAAAAAAATATTTACTGTTAGTAACTGCAAAGGTCACAGGCATCTGCTAGACTCCAGCAATGCAGCTTCGGAAATAATCTCTTCCCTCCAAAACTGTACTCCAATTAGCGCAATGTTGATGAGCTTAACATGTTTGCATTTAGTTAACTGCAAGGTAGATGGCACCACAAGTCCGCCAGTATCTCTGATGAACAATAGTGAGTGTGCCTGGCGTCTGTGAGACGCCGCGCAATCACCCCAGGGTTCATACGATGATGTAAATTCAGATTGTTGATGCAAACAATTGGCATCCATATCCACAATAAGAGCGTAAAAAGATTTATTTTTCAAATACTGTTGAAATATACTTGCTGCTCAGATACCAAAGTAACCTACTGTAAAAATACCAAAACTATCAATTAGTAGAATGAGTTTTGTGTACTGCTTATCTGAGGTCATCAGTCCCCCAGAACTTAGAACTACTTAAACCTAACTAACCTAAGGCCATCACACACATCTATGCCCGAGGCAGGATTTGAACCTACAGGTGGGACATGTTTTCAAACTCACCTAGCCAGTGACATAAAAAAAAGGCAAGTTTGGAATTTTGCCCTGTCATGGAAAAATTTCTGCAGATGTCCATGGTTGCACTCAAGCAGTAGTGTTATAGTGCGGTAAGAAAGATTATCTGAAAGAATAAAGCATTCATAATGGAGCCGTTATTTGTGCGGTGGTGTAGTGTATTAACACTTAGGCAGGCATCGCACTAGGAATGAGCTTATGCTACAACCCTAACTGAAAGATGTGACTTGTAAAGCCTTAGAAATTTCCAGCTCAGTGGTTAGATTGACAAATTTCTTGAAACACTCATAACGGTGTACCAAGATGGCTGCTACCATCCTGATATGTTGGGTCCTGGATTAACAACCAGACCATCTTGTAAGAGTACTAACTGCATGTTTTCTGGGTGATGGTATTCTGAATGTTTGCAACAAGTGATGTTGCACAGTGGATAGCACAGTTGCATCACTCTGCATCAGTATGGTTAGGGGTTCCAAACAGTGTCATGAGGATAACTCCACCAGCATTAAACCAAGCTCATTTTGTTCATGTATATCGAACATCATCAGTGATGTTACACAACCACTCCTGAATGTTAAGAATTATCTGAGCTATATTCTACAGGGAATAGAGGGGTCCTACTTGACCAGAACATTTCAGAATAGGTGCACAGTATAATAGTTGCCTGGTCTCTTGTTATAGTTTAAATTCTTCTTGTTGGAAGATGTTTAGGTTAACTCCAGAGAAAATCAGCGCATAAGGTAAGACATAAAATATATTATTCAGGCATTTGAAAAATACCCCTGAAGCAGAAGGCTGTATATGGAATAGTTGCACTCTCAAGGCAGCAATCACTAGGAAAGTTAAAATGCCGCACTGCGTGCTGGTATAAAAGTGTAACAATGGTTTCAGTCAATTATCACAAAGGTATTGCTTATAACAGTGTGCGTTACATTCTAATATAAAAAATGTATTCAAAAGACATTTATAGTTGCTTTACAGCTCTTTACATTTTATTTGATAATAGTTACAGGTATTCAATGTAGTACAAATTTTGTGGTAGCATAAGAGAAATTTTAAAGCTGTCAAGAGTTATTGAAAAGCTATTTTCATGAAAAAAAGTGTACAATATTTCAGATTTCATAATAATTTTCCTTCTCAAAATTAAACATGATATACAGTACACATAACATATAATAAAACTCTTAATTTTAAATGCATCTGCACATGACCATTATTTATGGAATATACAACTCTTGCCATTTGGCGATGACGAATACACACTTCCCATGTGCGTTCACCGCGGTGTCGCCAAACACGGCTGTGACAATCATGATGCTGTAAACAGAATCTGGATTCATCTGAAAAAATGACTTTTTGCCATTCGTGCACCCAGGTTCGTCGTTGAGTAGACCATCGCAGGCGCTCCTGTCTGTGATGCCGCGTCAAGGGTAACCGCAGCCATGGTCTCCGAGCTGATAGTCCATGCTGCTGCATATGTCGTCCAACTGTTCGTGCAGATAGTTGTTGTCTTGCAAACGTCCCCATCTGTTGATTCAGGGATCGAGACGTGGCTGCACGATCTGTTACAGCCATGCGGACAAGATGCCTGTCATTTCGACTGCTAGTGATACGAGGCCGTTGGTATCCAGCTCGGCGTTCCATATTACCCTCCTGAACCCACCGATTCCATATTCTGCTAACTGTCATTGGATCTCGACCAACGCGAGCAGCAATCTCGCGATACGATAAACCGCAATCGCGATAGGCTACAATCCGACCTTTATCAAAGTCGGAAACGTGATGGTACGCATTTCTCCTCCTAAACAAGATTATCACTGTCACTATCGGAGTCTGCGTCTTTCCCAGTGATGGATTTTCTTCTCTTGTTTCCACACTGTCTTCTTCTACAATGCTATAAACACCGAAGTCATCATCTAGTTGATCATCTTGCTCCTATAGCTGCAGTGCAATTTCCCTGTCACATGCATTTGTCAGACTGAAGTAGGTCTTCTCTGAGGTCATATAGGATCTAAAGATAAGTAAACACCTACTTTAGTAGATTAAATTAAAAAAATATTTACTGTTAGTAACTGCAAAGGTCACAGGCATCTGCTAGACTCCAGCAATGCAGCTTCGGAAATAATCTCTTCCCTCCAAAACTGTACTCCAATTAGCGCAATGTTGATGAGCTTAACATGTTTGCATTTAGTTAACTGCAAGGTAGATGGCACCACAAGTCCGCCAGTATCTCTGATGAACAATAGTGAGTGTGCCTGGCGTCTGTGAGACGCCGCGCAATCACCCCAGGGTTCATACGATGATGTAAATTCAGATTGTTGATGCAAACAATTGGCATCCATATCCACAATAAGAGCGTAAAAAGATTTATTTTTCAAATACTGTTGAAATATACTTGCTGCTCAGATACCAAAGTAACCTACTGTAAAAATACCAAAACTATCAATTAGTAGAATGAGTTTTGTGTACTGCTTATCTGAGGTCATCAGTCCCCCAGAACTTAGAACTACTTAAACCTAACTAACCTAAGGCCATCACACACATCTATGCCCGAGGCAGGATTTGAACCTACAGGTGGGACATGTTTTCAAACTCACCTAGCCAGTGACATAAAAAAAAGGCAAGTTTGGAATTTTGCCCTGTCATGGAAAAATTTCTGCAGATGTCCATGGTTGCACTCAAGCAGTAGTGTTATAGTGCGGTAAGAAAGATTATCTGAAAGAATAAAGCATTCATAATGGAGCCGTTATTTGTGCGGTGGTGTAGTGTATTAACACTTAGGCAGGCATCGCACTAGGAATGAGCTTATGCTACAACCCTAACTGAAAGATGTGACTTGTAAAGCCTTAGAAATTTCCAGCTCAGTGGTTAGATTGACAAATTTCTTGAAACACTCATAACGGTGTACCAAGATGGCTGCTACCATCCTGATATGTTGGGTCCTGGATTAACAACCAGACCATCTTGTAAGAGTACTAACTGCATGTTTTCTGGGTGATGGTATTCTGAATGTTTGCAACAAGTGATGTTGCACAGTGGATAGCACAGTTGCATCACTCTGCATCAGTATGGTTAGGGGTTCCAAACAGTGTCATGAGGATAACTCCACCAGCATTAAACCAAGCTCATTTTGTTCATGTATATCGAACATCATCAGTGATGTTACACAACCACTCCTGAATGTTAAGAATTATCTGAGCTATATTCTACAGGGAATAGAGGGGTCCTACTTGACCAGAACATTTCAGAATAGGTGCACAATATAATAGTTGCCTGGTCTCTTGTTATAGTTTAAATTCTTCTTGTTGGAAGATGTTTAGGTTAACTCCAGAGAAAATCAGCGCATAAGGTAAGACATAAAATATATTATTCAGGCATTTGAAAAATACCCCTGAAGCAGAAGGCTGTATATGGAATAGTTGCACTCTCAAGGCAGCAATCACTAGGAAAGTTAAAATGCCGCACTGCGTGCTGGTATAAAAGTGTAACAATGGTTTCAGTCAATTATCACAAAGGTATTGCTTATAACAGTGTGCGTTACATTCTAATATAAAAAATGTATTCAAAAGACATTTATAGTTGCTTTACAGCTCTTTACATTTTATTTGATAATAGTTACAGGTATTCAATGTAGTACAAATTTTGTGGTAGCATAAGAGAAATTTTAAAGCTGTCAAGAGTTATTGAAAAGCTATTTTCATGAAAAAAAGTGTACAATATTTCAGATTTCATAATAATTTTCCTTCTCAAAATTAAACATGATATACAGTACACATAACATATAATAAAACTCTTAATTTTAAATGCATCTGCACATGACCATTATTTATGGAATATACAACTCTTGCCATTTGGCGATGACGAATACACACTTCCCATGTGCGTTCACCGCGGTGTCGCCAAACACGGCTGTGACAATCATGATGCTGTAAACAGAATCTGGATTCATCTGAAAAAATGACTTTTTGCCATTCGTGCACCCAGGTTCGTCGTTGAGTAGACCATCGCAGGCGCTCCTGTCTGTGATGCCGCGTCAAGGGTAACCGCAGCCATGGTCTCCGAGCTGATAGTCCATGCTGCTGCATATGTCGTCCAACTGTTCGTGCAGATAGTTGTTGTCTTGCAAACGTCCCCATCTGTTGATTCAGGGATCGAGACGTGGCTGCACGATCTGTTACAGCCATGCGGACAAGATGCCTGTCATTTCGACTGCTAGTGATACGAGGCCGTTGGTATCCAGCTCGGCGTTCCATATTACCCTCCTGAACCCACCGATTCCATATTCTGCTAACTGTCATTGGATCTCGACCAACGCGAGCAGCAATCTCGCGATACGATAAACCGCGATCGCGATAGGCTACAATCCGACCTTTATCAAAGTCGGAAACGTGATGGTACGCATTTCTCCTCCTAAACAAGATTATCACTGTCACTATCGGAGTCTGCGTCTTTCCCAGTGATGGATTTTCTTCTCTTGTTTCCACACTGTCTTCTTCTACAATGCTATAAACACCGAAGTCATCATCTAGTTGATCATCTTGCTCCTATAGCTGCAGTACAATTTCCCTGTCACATGCATTTGTCAGACTGAAGTAGGTCTTCTCTGAGGTCATATAGGATCTAAAGATAAGTAAACACCTACTTTAGTAGATTAAATTAAAAAAATATTTACTGTTAGTAACTGCAAAGGTCACAGGCATCTGCTAGACTCCAGCAATGCAGCTTCGGAAATAATCTCTTCCCTCCAAAACTGTACTCCAATTAGCGCAATGTTGATGAGCTTAATATGTTTGCATTTAGTTAACTGCAAGGTAGATGGCACCACAAGTCCGCCAGTATCTCTGATGAACAATAGTGAGTGTGCCTGGCGTCTGTGAGACACCGCGCAATCACCCCAGGGTTCATACGATGATGTAAATTCAGATTGTTGATGCAAACAATTGGCATCCATATCCACAATAAGAGCGTAAAAAGATTTATTTTTCAAATACTGTTGAAATATACTTGCTGCTCAGATACCAAAGTAACCTACCGTAAAAATACCAAAACTATCAATTAGTAGAATGAGTTTTGTGTACTGCTTATCTGAGGTCATCAGTCCCCCAGAACTTAGAACTACTTAAACCTAACTAACCTAAGGCCATCACACACATCTATGCCCGAGGCAGGATTTGAACCTACAGGTGGGACATGTTTTCAAACTCACCTAGCCAGTGACATAAAAAAAAGGCAAGTTTGGAATTTTGCCCTGTCATGGAAAAATTTCTGCAGATGTCCATGGTTGCACTCAAGCAGTAGTGTTATAGTGCGGTAAGAAAGATTATCTGAAAGAATAAAGCATTCATAATGGAGCCGTTATTTGTGCGGTGGTGTAGTGTATTAACACTTAGGCAGGCATCGCACGAGGAATGAGCTTATGCTACAACCCTAACTGAAAGATGTGACTTGTAAAGCCTTAGAAATTTCCAGCTCAGTGGTTAGATTGACAAATTTCTTGAAACACTCATAACGGTGTACCAAGATGGCTGCTACCATCCTGATATGTTGGGTACTGGATTAACAACCAGACCATCTTGTAAGAGTACTAACTGCATGTTTTCTGGGTGATGGTATTCTGAATGTTTGCAACAAGTGATGTTGCACAGTGGATAGCACAGTTGCATCACTCTGCATCAGTATGGTTAGGGGTTCCAAACAGTGTCATGAGGATAACTCCACCAGCATTAAACCAAGCTCATTTTGTTCATGTATATCGAACATCATCAGTGATGTTACACAACCACTCCTGAATGTTAAGAATTATCTGAGCTATATTCTACAGGGAATAGAGGGGTCCTACTTGACCAGAACATTTCAGAATAGGTGCACAGTATAATAGTTGCCTGGTCTCTTGTTATAGTTTAAATTCTTCTTGTTGGAAGATGTTTAGGTTAACTCCAGAGAAAATCAGCGCATAAGGTAAGACATAAAATATATTATTCAGGCATTTGAAAAATACCCCTGAAGCAGAAGGCTGTATATGGAATAGTTGCACTCTCAAGGCAGCAATCACTAGGAAAGTTAAAATGCCGCACTGCGTGCTGGTATAAAAGTGTAACAATGTGAAGCCTTTCCTGCCAAAGAACAGTAATGTGGCAGTGTATAATCAAAGAGGGAGTACTCTTAAACTCATCTCATTTGTGACAGAGAAGAACATTACTACTCTGCAGAGCTTCTGGAAGAAAGAGTGAGTGCAACTATGGCTCAGTGGTAGCCTCGGAATGGGAACAGATATGAATTAAATCTGTCTGTTCGGGGTCTTGTGGGAAGGAGAGAGAAGAGGGATGGCAGTGAGTTGAGGATTGTGTGTGTGTGGGGGGGGGGGGGGGGGGGGAGGAGGAGAGAACTACCATACTGGTGGTCCTGAAAAGTACAAGTATATACATTCCTGGGGCCACTCTTGTAAGGTGAGACACAGCATCTGCTCTTTTCAGTGAAACATAGCAGTGTCCAACAACAAGACATCAACACTGGCACCAGTATGCGTGAGATGCAGGATCAGGTTTGGTAAACGGAGACACGTGTATCCAAACCTGGGATGTGAATTCAGCATTATGCACTCAAGAGATGGGTGTCAGAACCCAGTCTCTGGTATTTACACCACAACTTCTCTGGGAATTAGTCTCTTCCAGCTTACCGAGATCAATATGTCAGAAACTATATGATGTAAAACTAAACAGAACTGGTGATAGAACAATGTCAATGGTGTGGCAATAGAGTTAACAGATGGGGAGCAGTAAAAACTTCACTGGAATGCAGATGAGTACAGTTAAAAATTAATGCAGAGTGGACAACTGCAGTCTTGTTCTCTAAGCAGCTAAAGTAACCATACCATTGACTACAATATTCTTGACCAGTCCAGGCTCAGTGTAGGAGCAGGTCAGTTTGCTTATAATGCTCAGCTAGTAACTAATAGTTCCATCAATACCGCTTGAAATAATTCAAGTTACACTGACCCAAGGCAGCATCAAGTAATGTAGTGATGGCTAGTTGTCACTCATGTAGCAGGAATGAGTACGCATTCCATATTCTGTGGGGTCGGCCATATGTCAGTGTGGAAAATAATATCAGTTGTTCTGGACAGTGAAGGTGAAACGATTATGTGCTATTTGTGGGTGTAACCATGAAGATACGAAATGAACAGAGGTCCCACATTATAAATGTCAGGTGAGTAGAAAGTGAGCAATAACCACACTAAGTAAATTGCAGGCTAGTCACCTTAGACTGTAATGGCAGCTACATTAAAGAACAAGTTCATGGGTCATGACATCTTCACTGGTGGCTTAAGAGAAGGACATATTATGCAGCTAAGTGGAACTTAGTTTGCTGAATGTCAGTGCAAAACTTCTTTAAAGCTGTCCATTGTAGTCCAGTCAGTGAAGGAAAATTAGGGGGAAAAGTTCATGTAGTTGCAAATTTTTGTACAGTAGTAAGCGATAGTACCACAAAAAACATACTAATAATGCCAAACAGGGGGGTATGGGTGTGAGGCTAAGGGCCATTAAAAGATCAGTTTTTATGCATTTCTTGAATAATTCAAAAACTGCTGCTTCCACTGAAAATGCTCTCCACGCAAAATGAAACGACATTAAATTTTCTTCAAAAATATCCTAGTGGTCTTTCCTCTAAGACTGCAGCAGCTGAATACATCACAGATTATTAAAAATAATGTTTTAATGGTGTAAAATTAATGTTAATTGTTGAATGGCGTGGATAAAAAAAAAAATTAAATGTGCATACATCTAAGTGCACTAGCTTCTAATTAAGGGATAACGTATTGGTTCAAATGGCTCTGAGCACTATGGGACTTAACATCTGAGGTCATCAGTCCCCTAGAACTTAGAACTACTTAAACCCAACTAACCTAAGAACATCACACACATCCATGCCCCGAGGCAGGATTCAAACCTGCGACCGTAGCGGTCGCGCGGTTCCAGACTGTAGCACCTAGAACCGCTTGGCCACCCCGGCCGGCTATAACGTGTTGGGGATATAATAGGATGGATGGGGTGGATGAGAGATGTGTGAGGCTGCTGTATTATGGTCATGCACTTTCATCCCTCACAGATCTGCAAACCAAGGCCTGAGCAGCCGATTCCTCACCTATCATAGCGC
Source organism: Schistocerca americana (assembly GCF_021461395.2). NCBI lineage: Eukaryota > Metazoa > Arthropoda > Insecta > Orthoptera > Acrididae > Schistocerca > Schistocerca americana. Next base: position 360,743,221 of record NC_060130.1, on the reverse strand, counting down.
TCCTAATAACACAGGCTGGCGCATCCGCCATTTTGTTTACCGACCAATGCTAAACACAGCACGTAGCTTATGCGAACTGTATTGTTTTGTTCAAGTTTTCTGAAATATTTTAGAAGTGGCCTCCATGGAGCCTTAGATCATGCTATTTTGAACTTTCATTTTACTCATGTTTGCATCGGTATGTGCATCGCACAACACGGCACTTCTAAACAAATGAAGGCTTGCTTTGTTATGTTTCTAGGACACACAAGAACTCACTTAAGACTCACACACTACACAGTTCCTTCTCCAAAGTAAAGCACAAGTTACGTGTAAATATGGAAAATGCCTAAAGTTGACAATGGGCTGACTATCTGTACTGTTAATTTCAACCTTCTGCATTTTTCCAGATAAATATGAAGTAAACCATTTGTGCACTGTCCCACTCATACCACAATACTTAAGCTTACGTAGAATAATTTCATAATTCACACAGTTAAGAACCTTTCAGAGATCAGAAAAAATCCCAATAGGTGGTGTTCGGTTATTCAGAGCATTTAATATTTGATCAGTGAAAGCATATATAGCATTTTGTGTTGGAAGCCATTTTGAAAACCAAGCTGACATTTTGTTAGTACTTCATTTTTACAAATATATGAAGATACTCTTGAATACATTACTTTTTCAAGAATTTTGGCTAAAGTTGTCAGAGCAGAGATTGGATGATAGTTGTTAGCAGCAGACATATCCTCCTTTTTATGCAATGATTTAACAATAGCATATTCCAGTCTATTTGGAAAAATGTTCTTTTTCAGTTAGCTACTACATATGTGGCTGAGAATCCTATTTATCTCTTGGAAACAAGCTTTTAGTACTCTGTTGGAATTGCCATCAGTTCCAGGTGAGCTTTTACTTTTGAGAGAATTTTTAATTTTCCTAATTTAAGTAGGAGAGGTTGGTTGAATTTCAGTTTTATCAAATTGCGTAGGTACTGCCTCCTCCAAACACAGCCTTGCATTTGGTAATGAACAGCTGGATCCTATTTTCCCTACAACAGTTAAAAACTGATTATTAAAAATATTTTCTGCTTCTGACTTTTTGTTTACAAACTTTTCATTGAGTTTGACATAAATACAGTCTTACTGTGCTCTCAGTTGTCCTGTTTCCCTTTTAACAATATTCCAGATTGTTTTAATTTTGCTATCAGAGGTGCTAATCTCAGACATAATGCACATACTTCTGGATATTTTAATAACTTTTCTGAATACAGTGTGAATACAATATTTCTTTCTGGATCATTATTCCTTCTAGCTAAAAGATCCATTTCCCTTTTCTGTTTACAAGATATTATTATTCATTTAGTAATCCAAGGCTTATTAGATGGTTTCTTACAGTTACGTTTCAGTGTTTTCTTAGGGAAACTGCTTTCAAATATACTCACAAAAGTATCATGAATCCGTTTAAATTTTAAATTAGCATTAGGTTCCCTGTACACCTCATCCCAGTCTAACTGTTGCAAGCTTTCCCTAAAATTTGCAGTTGTTAAATCATTAACTGAATGCACTATTTTGGAGTACTGTTTTGCATTACTGTGTGGAGCTATGTAATATACTGTAACTAGCTGTGCATTATGATCAGAAAGACCATTCTTAACATTAGAAATTTTTATTTGGTTAACTATCAGACTCTTTCAGAAAATCTACACTGAAATCCCCAGAAACCATTTCCTTCCCTCTGTCTGACAGATAGCACAACAAAGAATGTAAATTTTTGAGTAATAGCTGAAAATTTCCCAGTGTGGAGCTTTACACAGCCACAATGATAAAATTAACATTATTTAATTTAAGCTCTCAGGCACATGCTGCTATATGTTGCTCTACACATAATTTTTCAGTTTCCTCATTTTGTCACACTATGACAAATTGTAACATATATGGCAACTCCTCCTCCTTCCATAGTGTCTACTTACAAGTGCTCAAAGCTTATATCCACCTACATCTACTTCTTGCATATCTGTCACTACATGATGTCTAGACAGGCATAGTGCGTCTATTTCTAAATATTCTATACAAACAAGAAGCTCATTTTTTTAATCACCTGATATTGTGCTATGATATACTGACACTATTTTTCAATGTACTTTTATGAGAATTTTGTGATTTTTGACATCTCTAGTACCTGCCTGTCAGAGCTTCTCAGTAAGCTTAATTTTTGCTCAATGTTGAAACAGTGGACACTGATCTTAGTCTAAGAAAGATCACTTATCATCACCTATCTACCTCCCCAGCCACATGATTTAATTAAAAAACACAGATCATATGAAACATTGATTCACAATACAGCTGTTCCACCATCCTGGAGCACCAACAGTCCTTTGTAAGCTTTAATCTCTCATGATATGCCTGTGGCTGCTGTCATCATGCTGACATTCCACCTTATTTTCTGCTTTAGGCCCTGGTCCTTCCATGAAACTTCATTTTGTTGGACCAAAAGCTGTTTATTTATTGGGCTAATAGCTAATGGTTTCAGTCAATTATCACAAAGTTATTGCTTATAACAGTGTGCATTACATTCTAATATAAAAAATGTATTCAAAAGACATTTATAGTTGCTTTACAGTTCTTTACATTTCATTTGATAATAGTTACAGGTATTCAATGTAGTACAAATTTTGTGGTAGCATAAGAGAAATTTTAAAGCTGTCAAGAGTTATTGAAAAGCTATTTTCATGAAAAAAAGTGTACAATATTTCAGATTTCATAATAATTTTCCTTCTCAAAATTAAACATGATATACAGTACACATAACATATAATAAAACTCTTAATTTTAAATGCATCTGCACATGACCATCATTTATGGAATATACAACTCTTGCGATTTTCTGCTTCTTATACACTGAGGCAGATCCAAAGGACCCATTTCGTTGCTTTGTTTCAGACAGATGTTTTGCAATGACTTTGCATCTTACACTCAAATAATAACTTATTTTTTTGTGTTTTACACTGCAACAGTGCTCATGTACACATAATTCTCCTTCTACAAGGAATTCCTCAGAGTCTTGAAAAAGAATTTCAGCTTCTTTACATAACCTGTAAATGCCAGATGATGGCTCCTTAAGTCCTCCTAAATCTGAGTTTTGTATGATATGTGATATTTTCATTTATTTTAGGCATTTCTGGATCTTTAACACAATTAGTAGCATCAATGCGGGATTCACATATTTTCTGCTTCAAAGTAGCACTCATAGTAGCTCCAGCAATATAATACATATCATTTTCAACTGGAGTTGTCAAGTAACCTGTAACCTGTAGCTATTTCAGCTTCTATATCTTCGGTATCTTTCTCTTCTTAAGTGGCAAACATTATGGGATCATTTTGTCGACCTTCCCCATATTTAGTACACTTATTGAGACTATCCTCCACACACCGTTGGGTGGCTTGCGGAGTATAAATGTAGATGTAGATATATAATAATCCAGTAAATAAATATCACTGTCCAAAGCATGATTTATGTTTTGCACATGGGAAACAAATTGTGACACACAAATCATGTTTATTATTCTCCTCAACTGTAAAGCAGATGGTTTTATTCCAGCCTTTTTCCTTATTTTTGAAAACACATTTTCTAAGGCATTCTGGGGAAGTCGTCCAGGTACAAGGAATTCATATCCCATACTCAATAGTTCCTTTCCCAGATTAATAGCACTGATTGTTGATAATATGACACCTGTTTTCACAGGCTTCCAACCTTTGCCGAATTCCATGTCCTGGAAGATATTCACAACACTTTCAAGCAACTCAAACTTCCTCTCGTTATTCCTTAGAGTATTGGACCTTTTACGGTACCTGGCAGACATTATGTCAAACCATTCATTCATCACTTGTATCCACCACGCAGTGGTTAGAGCATCCTTGTGCAGTTTTCTGAGACATACTGCTTTTTCCAAAACTGCAGCAGTTTTCGACAGAAAACAACTGAACTGCAGTTGTAACATTGATTTTGGTACAATGTGAAGGAAACGAATGTTCCTCGTCTATGTAGTGCAGAGACCTTAATCCATCCTTTGAACTGTTTTCTATTTCACATAATTCTTTCATAAACGATGATGGAACAATTTTGGATGGCAAATCATGTTCTTTACAAATATCTTCTGGTAAAGTTAGGACATGAGATGTGAAAGAAGAACGAATATTCTTTAATAAATGTGGTGGATCTGAAAGAACATGTATTGTTTCCTTATCATCTGCTGTGAAAGAAGTATTTTTGTCCCTTCTATTAACGTTCACACCTAAAGCATTGCACAATTCCTTGTAGATGTCCGCGTCTGAGACTACTGTTTTAACTTTTAACCCTACAGCTGTAGCAGCCTGGACAGTGGACAATACACGTCTTTATATCTGACCCATTAGTAGATGTACCAGTTATTTTGTAGGCCACAATCTGCTTCCATGGCGTTTTTAATCCTCAGAGAAGAACACCTGTGTAATGGTTTCCTGTTACTTCTTTAGCATCTAATGTTACATTTCCTACAAACTTCTTGCTTATGTTATCAAAATCCTTTGTACCACTAATTTCCATCTCATCAATGCTCATACAGCACATTCTACTATTTTCATCCACTGCTTCAACTTAGTTTTGCAGAAGTGTCATCAGTGAATTAATAACACCAAAATCTACCTTTATACCCTAAATTCTCCCATTCAGAGTGCTGCATGATGATGGATATTTAGTGTCTCTCAAATAATTATATCCTGTCTTCCCCAACTGGAAACCTCATTTGAGTCCTTTTGTAATACCTGCATCAGACCACTGTTTAATAGCATTTGCATTTTTTCTTGTATTGGAAATTTGTTCCTCTGAGAGAAATGAGAGGGTTCCCTTGTCTTCTTCCACTTCTTTTTTTAACTTTTGATGCTCTGCCTCCAATTCTGCTACTATTCGCTTTAATGCAGCCACTGATTCTGTTTCTGCAGCCTAGAAATACAAAAGAAAATGCATACATACAAAAAAATTGTATCACAATATCAAACGAAACATCACTTTATAATAATACTATTACACATGTTATACTGAAATAGTAACTAAGCGATGTTGAAATATACAAGAATGTTACAAATCACTTGAACACTTCAATAAAAATATATTTTTGTCTAAAACATACTTCATTCACGTCCAATCAATTTAGGTTATAACTACCCCTTTATTTAACACTGCATTATAATTTTTTAACATTTTAATCTGTTAAAAATTGTTACATCACTATTTTGCAATTCTTTCTTTTCAAATTTACTATATGTGGTCACTACCTAAGGAGCAAATTTTAGTAAAGTGGAATGTATATATCAATTTATTTCAGTTGTGAAGATGAGACAAGAACATACAGCTGTTTCTTCATTTGAAGGCAGTATTGCAGTAATGTTAATAGATTGCTTCACACTGCAAGCATCTGGAATATTTTGGGTTTGACTGCGAGCTCAAGTCTGCCCTCCGCAGCTGGAGCTAGCAGTCATGTGTGTGAGCTGGGTGAATGTGTGTGCGTGTGTTTTCTATGCTGGACAAAGGCCTTATGGCCTAAAGCTAGCATGCAAATAGTCTTTTGTATATGTCTGTCACAGCTCAACATCTCATACATTTATCTAGCAAACTGTCATTCCTATATATTGCACACTACATTTTGCTTAGAAGAAGTGGGACTCATTGTTGTGGGTAAATGACATGTCAAAAAAATACAATGTCTTATAAAGAAAAATGTATTATTTTTCATTTTGTTTTTCAAAAGTAGAGTGTCATGAAGACATTTTTGAAAGTCTTTGTAAGCAGAGTACTTTTAGACAGGTTTTCATGCACAAATGATACTTTGTACAGTCACCAATCACACGGCAATTCCCATCACCAGAAACACACACACAAAACCAGAGTATTCATGAGTATATTAATGAATTACATTAATTTTATCTGTGAAAAGAACAATAACTAAGGAAATGTATTATGAACTAATTTTGTTGAATCAAAGAAAAGCTATCTTGTGGTGGGGTAATACCATCATGAATTTTCAAAGGAGGAGTGCAAAAAATGAAAAAATAGCCATTTAGGAACACTCACAAAAGAAACCAGCTTTATCCTATTTCCCCAACCATACACATTTAAAAACATTATTTGGTTCAAACAATAAATTTTTGTTGATCTTCTTGTGTATGTATGTAAGTTTGGTACTAAGAATATTTTGTTAAACGTTTTGCAACACAAAATCAGTAAAAGTTACGTATTGGAACCCTATTGGATTTTTCAAAATGGTGCAGATGTAAACGTTATGCTTACAAACCAGCCAGTTTTGCTACCACTGCCTTCATGTGGCTTTCACATTCGCTGGCTTTGCCATCTCACAATCAAACTGTTGCCTCCAAACCTAACCTAAATCTCAGGCTGCACTACAGATCAGTCAGTTACCACAACATGGATTTGAAGGGGTCCAATATCAGATTTTAGCCAAAATGTCTGACTATCGTACCTATTGCACCTGCTTATTATTATTATCATACATAATCTTAAACAGCAGAAATAACACCTGTTCGTTATATTCACACAGGTTTCCTTCATTCAGAATTTAAATTGATTATTGACTGTTTCATGTCTTTGGTTTTAACTGTTGTTGCATATTTATTCATCATATTAGATCACTTTTTATCCCTAGTTATACATTTATCTAGCAAATTTTATACATTTATCTAGCGACAAAAAGTGATCTAATATGATGAATAAATATGCAACAACAGTTAAAACCCAAGACATGAAACACACAATAATCAAAATTTAACTTCTGTATGAAGTGAATCTCTGTGAATATAATGATCAGGTGTTATTTGTGCGTTTTAATTTAGGTATAATAATAATAATAATAATGGTAATAAGCAGGTGCAATAGGTATAATAGTCAAATTTTGTGTTTCAAAATGTTTAACTGCTTATTCATTTATCTTGATTAAAGGAGAGATTGATTGATAGGACACATTTTGAGACATCAAGGGATCACCAATTTAGTATTGGAGGGAAGTGTGGGGATAAAAACTATAGTGGGAGACCAAGAGATGAGTAGAGTAGGCAGGTTCAAAAGGATGTAGGTTGCAGTAGTTATTCTGAGATGAAGAGGCTTGCACAGGATAGAGTGGCGTAGAGAGCTGCATCAAACCAGTGTCCAGACTGACGACCACAACAACAACAACAACAACAACAACATACATTTACCAAAATAAAAAATTACAAGTATTTATGAGAATGAAGTTTATATGAGTGACTGGATGAGGGTCACATTTGAATGGAGTTGGATATGGAAAAATACATTAAATTTTTTTCTTCCACTACTTAAATACAGAGTAATTAAATATCCTGAATAATGATAAAAAGAAAACATGCACAATACAACTGCACTTACTTTAGATGTTGATGCTGTTGAAGTTCTGTTCAAAAGTATCCCTGGTTTTGGCAAGCCAATTCCTTTCTTACGCTTATTGGACAGATTTTGCGGAGGATTAAGGACATCAAAAACTGTTGAAACTGCTGTTAATTTTAGTCTTTTCCAGCCATATTGTCTGTGAGGCTCAAACTGAGACTCTTCAATGTGTGCCTGTAATTTGTTGTTTGTTGAATTTTTCTTTAATTCTTGTAACTAAGAACTATAAATAAAATTTTACTGTTGTTTTTATCGTGATAAAAAACTCTTAGAGAGAGGATAACTGAAATACTTAAGCTAAACACAGAAATTAACAACTCTGAAGACACTGCACTAAAGACTGCTTATGCATACATAATTAACACAAGAAAATGTGGAAGTATACAAAGGAACAATCTCACAAGAAAATCAAAACACAAGTTTGACACTTATCAGTGCTTTCAAACTCTATTTAAGTAATTTGTTTTTGTGTATGTGCATGTGCATGTGTGTGTGTGTGTGTGTGTGTGTGTGTGTGTGTGTGTGTGTGTGTGTGTGTGTGTGTGTGTGTAAAAAAATTATATAGGTCAGCATTTACAAGTAATATAAATCAAGTATATAAATAAAGATTTTGACCAGCTGATTCTGCTAAACTTTCAGTACTATGTTTCAAACTGAAATATATGACTAGACAAGTTCTGGTACATACATTGTTGTAGGATGAGCTCAATACCACACAGCTGAGTATTTTCTGAGCTCATTTATTTTCCTCTCATAGTGATGTAAACTTGTGTATGTTTCTGTATATTAGCTTTTCTTGAATGATATGAGGTACTTATTTCAGGCAATACCAAATGCCCATCTCAAGATAGACCACTACATACTACAGGCCTACTAACCCTACAGACACAGCAACAAACATTACTGCAGAGGCACTGTCATTATCGAAGTTCGTCATTGTGACTTCCGGGGGGCGATCTGATATCGATGACATTATTGAAATACAAGCCTAGGTCACTTAAAACTGTTTAGATGACCGGTTTCAGCAGAATTAAACTGAGTATAGCTTTTGACGTGACCTAGGCACTATCAACCCAAGGGCTTAATGTTTTACATTATGTGTTCCTATTGTGAAACGCCAATGGTGGAACTGGCGAGCTTTCTCAACTTTAAAAATAGCAGGTAGTTCTGAAGTATTATGATTACTATTGTGATACAGATCCGATGAAGGCTTAATTCTGCAAAAAATGGTCATCTAAATAAAAGTCTTAAGCGATTGTGGCTTGTATTTGATTAATTACTGTCAATATACTACAAGACGCACATACTATACTCTAAATACTGTATGTTAAGAAATGTTTTTCTGTGTTATGATGTTTTGGGGATGCTAACTCCCCACATGCAGAATTTCTGGTAAGAGGCAGTACTTTCAAAATAGCTAAACAGAAACATACATTCAAATATCACATACGATTTTTACTATTAAATATTGCTTCAGGTCATAATAAATATTATTTACTTGCAATACATAACTTGCGCTCCATCTGGGTTCCCAGTTTTCGCGACACCAGTTAACAGTCCATTTTTTTCTTCTCTCTGAATCTTCTGGGAAACGAACGATTCTAAATCCACTTCTAGAATGGTTAAAAGAGTTTATGGCAGCACAACAATCCATAATTTCCATCCTAAAGTGCCGTGACGCAAATCCTATAGCACCGAAGAACATTTACATTTCAGAGCTCTGGGAAACAAAAAGGTTGAATGCGCCAGCTTGTACTTACAGGAGCCTTAGTCTACCCCACTATGTTACAAAAACAACTACAAGGTATTTTACAAAGTTATACTAATCCATTCACACCATGTTTTATGAATCACTGGCGACACAGTACCAGACATGCTCTGGGGGATGTTTACTTTCCACAAAGTGTGTTAACGCTACATGGAATAGAAGTATGTGTTATTAATAGTAGAAAAGCAAGAAACACATATTCATAGAATCTACCTAAATCTCTGCAAACTGTTCCACACTGTTTGAGAGGAAATTGATTCTTAGTAATCCAGTATGGGAGCTGTGGTTCTGTGGTCAGTGGATTGTCTCAGTACAGCTGACTCTACAAGTGCCAGGATTTCCTGAATGGAAGGTGTTTATGTAGTGTACCAGTAACACAGTTAATGGTCAGAGAAGTGCAGTAACTTTCTGGTCAGTCATTAACTCACCTCCAAGTGACTATAACACAGTAACACAGCTTTACAATTTACTGCCAATAATAGACAATAGAGAGATGCTACATTTACCAATCCAATCCTTTTCCATCCAACACTATATAGGTCACTGACAACATGACACAAATGAAATACTTCTCAGCCGTTGTTTATAGCAAACGTATTTCACATAACAGCTCACTTAACAACTGCAAATAAGTACTCAATAAACTGCAAGTAACACCGCTACACACTGTTCAGCCAGAACATTATGATCACATTCTATCGATATAAACCTGTCAAGGTGATAGCAGTGTCATCTGGTGAGGAATGACTGCTAGTCGGACACATGTACGTTGCATGTAGTATCAGTGAGCATGCTGTCTGTGTGTAGACTGTGGAAGGCATGTGATCTATCTGAGTTTGACAGAGGGCAAATTGTGATGGCCTAGAAGCTCAGCACAAGCATTTCAGAAACTGCACTATTTGCCAGCTGCTCAAGGAGTTCTGTGGTGAGTGTCGTCAACCCATGGTGAAACCACAGTGAAACCACATACATATGTCATGGGATTGGGCAGCCACTCCACATAACAAATATTAGATGTTTTAAGGTTGGCAGACTGGTAAAACAGGACAGGTGGCAAACTGTGGTAGAACTAACATCAGACTTTAATGCTGGGCAGAGTACAATTGTGCACTGAGCGCTTCTAAAAGTGGGCTTCTGCAGCTGATGACCCACGCATGTGCCAATGTTAACATCATGCCAGCAGCAGTTATGACTGAAATGGGCACATAACCGTCAGTACTGGATGCTGCCACAGTGTCAGTACTGTAGGGTCTGATGAATCTTCATACCTTCTTCATCATGCTGATGGAAGGGCTTGAATCCATCGTCGTATAGGGTAACAGCCCCTTGACAGCTGTACTGTGGGACAGAGACAGGCTGGCAGCAGCTCCATTATACTCTGGGGAACACTCACATGGGTCCAATGGAGCTCGTGCAAGGCACCATGACAGCCAAGTATTATTGTACAATGGTTGCAGACCATGTACTCCCCTTCATGACCATCAAGTTTCTAGATGCCAGTGGCATTTTTCACTGAGATAATGAGCCATGTCACAAGTGTAGGGGTGTGATGGTGTGGTTTTAGGAACACAGTGGAGAGTTCCAGTTGATGTACTGGCTCCCCAACTCACCAGTTGTGCACCCGATCGAACAAATCTGGGATGTGATTGAACATTGTGTCAGAGTTCATTGCCAGCCTCCCCAGAATTTACCAAAATTAGGTGACATGCATGTACAGAGGCAGTGCCAACTCCCTCCAGTGACCTACCGAGGCCTTATTACTTCCATGACCTGATGCGTCGAAGTTGTTATCCATGCTAATGGTGGACATGCTGGCTATTAGGTAGGTGATCATAATTTTCTGGCTGATCAGTGTATAAACATGAGTTCAGTCAATTCGACCACTTACATAAGAAAGCTGGACAGGATATGGTGGGAATGAATAGACTGTTTAAAATAAAAAAATAATGTGAGAAGTTCCCTTTCCCAGAAGACAACTACAACTGCTCTACAGAATTACTAAGAATAAAATTTCCCTCCAGTAGTGTAGAAAAGTGAGGGGAGATTTACATAGATTCAGTCATTATGTATTTCTTAGTTTTATTAGTTATTCATATCTGTATTCTGTGTTGCGTCAAAGCACTTTGTATAAAATAATGTCCCCACCGGTGTGTCTATCCAGTGTGATACATGTGATTCATAAGACAAGCTGTGAAAGAGTTGGTATAACTTTGTGTAACACCCTGTAGTTGCTTCTTTTAACATAGTAGGGTAGAGAGTGGGGACTCACCTAATCACTCTTTAGCTTGGAGATCTAAGAGCGAGAGAAGTGTGAGTCTGCAATCTGTTAACCTATGCTCTCTCATCTATCCTCCACCACCCATTCCCCTCCAGCATGTCATACCCCAACATTCAATTTATCACTTAATATGGATCTACTGTACTGAGATGAGGTGCACACATTTACTATTTGTCCTTAACCCGTTTCATTTAACAAAAAAACATTAATTTTATACACAGTCTGTCAATCTACCATCCACACTGCATCTACCCTCCACCATCCACTCCCCTCCAGAATGTCATACCACCAAAAACCCAATTTATTGCTTAATACGGCTCTCCTCTACTCAGATGAGCTAATACATTTACCATTCGTCCTTTACTCATTTAATTTAACAATAAACATTAATCTTATACTATTCAAACACTGTTTTAACACTACAATTTCTCCTACCCCTGCAAAGCAGAAACTAACACTCCTAAGGAAAAAATGAATATAATCTTATTTATAGGAAAATTAATGTTGTTCAATTTTGTACTGGGAAACATTTTCGCTAGAAGCTGTTGTTTTTGACTTATTGAAGTAAAACTGTAAAAACTGACCTTTCAATGCCCCCTCCCCCATCCCTGCATTGACACCTCATGGTTAGGATTTTTAATGTGTAGTTCAGGGCCTTTTCTCCTACCATTATACAAAAATTTATGAGTAGACGAATCTTTTAATGTACTTGAGCTTTTTTGGTCTTTGTTAACTGGGCTGTTGTAGGATTGGTTAGTGATGAGTATAAGAGAAAGTTGTGTTACATGACGATGATGCAGGTGGAGCATCTAAGAGCGATACAGAAATAAACCTAGAGGACAAAAGCGAAGTTGAATATGTTGGATGTTGTGGGCAGGGAATTGCACTAGTTAATACCACTGTCTTAAAACTACAAGAAATAACAAATAATAGTGCGAATTTTTACTGAGGGTTTTTTGTTGGTGCCAGAAATTCATCATTTATGCCAGTGTTGCCAGTAATTATAAATCAGAAGAACCTATACAGAGTACTTCAAGTTGGATAGGTGTTCAGGGGTTTAATTATGCACACTCTTCTCTATTGGAATAACAGAGAAGGGATGGTGGTCATGGAACCTGGGGCTCGTGAGAATGTCATTTACAGTGCATGAAAACACGTTGAATATACAGTGCCAAAAAAACTAAAGGATTACTTTTTTGAAACCCCAACATTTTCCTCCACTGCAACACGAGTTCGAATATCCCTGAAAGGTGCCTACAACCATTCTATGTAATGGGGCAAAAGCATAGCGCCCTGTGACACCGCCCTCAGGCTCAGCACACTTCAAACATCAAGGGTCGACACATGCAAGGAAAATACTTTGGCTCAGAAGTTCATGTGAGATATAAGGTGGGTTAATGATAGTAGCAGGGTAATGGTGGCACGAGAACATTTTGTTTGCGCAGGTTGCATACAGTCAGGAGAAAGCATATATTCAGGGGGCAAGCATACGTTCAGAGGCCAAGCTATTGTTATGCTAATTGATTTATGGCACCCTGTGGGTTGATTTATAATGCCCTGGGGATAATCTGTCCTTCTGAGAAACACCCCATCCATTCCCCTCCCCTCTTGCTCCTCCACCCTTCTTGGAAATCCCCTCGCTGATGATAGCACACTTTTGACATCAAATTAATTGATTGCTCAATCAGTCACTTACTCCCTCTTCTTATGCGAAATTCTACAGCACTTATCTCTTGTGTAGGTCAGGAGTTTAAACAGGAGACCAGGATGCTACATGCAGTCATAGGCCTTTTCGTGGTCTATAAATGCAAAAATGGCGAAGTGACAAGAGTTAAGTTGGAGGGAGAGGAGATGGGTGAGGCATAGGAGTTGGTCATTGGCAGAGAAGGAAAGTTGAAAGCCACATTAGGTGTTGGGGAGGAGGTGGTGTTGATGGAGGTGGCGATGAATCTGCCCAGTAGGGATGGATTCTAAGAGTTTGCTGAACACCGAGGTGAGACATATAGGGTGACAGGAAGAGGCATCAGATTGAGGCTTGTGAGGTTTGGGGAACATCAGGATATGGGAGGTTTTCCACAGGTCGGGGTAGAAGCTGGTGGCAAGGATTACATTGTAGAGATCGGTAAGGACTGCAAGGAGGGAGGGAGGGAGGGCAGTGTTTGAGGTGGCAGTAGGTAATGTGGTCATGGCCGTGGGCAGTAATGCATTTAGTGCGGAGTATGAGGATGATGTCCTTTGTAGTGATGAGAGTGTTAAGTTCTGATGGTGATGTGTGGCCCAAGTACTGGAAGCTTGGAGCAAAGGGAGAAGTGTTCAATGAATCTGGGAAAAGGGAATAATCAAATTGGGGATCATCTGGAATGGAAAAGACTTCGTATAGGTGGGAGGCAAAGTCAGTCAAGTTAGGTTGTCATGAAAGGGAGGCTTATCATGGGGGAGAGGGTATTGCAGGGTAGGATGGTTTCCAGTAAGGCGTTGGAAAGCAGGCAAAACTTAGAAGAGTTTATTGGGAGTGTGGCATTGAGTTGTGTGCATGTCTATCACCAGGTATGGCATTTCGTTGCAGTAAACATATTGCGGATGTGTCATTGTAACTGCTGGTGGCGAGGGAGTGCATCCCGCTCATGAGTGTGGAGGAAGAATCAGTACTCAATGGGATCATGCCCTGTGGGGGCAGGGCTGGGCAGTGAGGGTGGATGGCTTTGGAAGGAATATGGGTGGGTATGGCGTCAGTCAAGGTCTGGTGGAGGTAGGTAGTGGTACGGGAGATTTCATTGGGAGATTGGCTGGTAAGGTTGTGGCATTCGACCTGGGTGTGTATGGAGTCCCAATAGGCATCCCAGTTGGCATGGGAGTATTCATGGAAACCTTTAGGGGGAACATCAGGTCGAGGGACAGGGCAGGGATGGCGAGCATCAGAGACAGTGAGGAGGTTGGGGGCGTCGTTGCTGCCAATGAGGTCAAGGACTTCTGCAGCGATGCTCCCAAAGAGATTGGGAGTGATTAGGATTATGTTAGGGGTGGTGTTGGATTCGTGGTGGGTGTGTTGGGGGAGGGGAACCGTCTCCTTGGAGGGTGGTGATAATTTGATGCCACTGCTGGAGGTCGGCAGGAGCATGGCTGTTGATATTGAGGTCTGCGGCAACAAGTAACTGGAGAAGTTGCGATCAGTATGGGCCAGAAAATTATATGGCATGGGGGTGCGAGGGTAGATGTAGATGGTGGCACATGTGACGGGAAGGGTGGTAAAGAAGAAGCTGAGGGTGAGATTATTGAGGAGAAGTTGGAGCAGAAAAGGGAAGTGTTTAAGGTGGCTGATAGCAACCCCATCATGCATTAGGGGGTACGAATTATCAGTGCAGCGGAGGGTGTAAGAGGCTGTGGAGATGGAGAGACCGGGTTGGAGGAAAGTTTCATTTAGTATGAAGGCATACACGCAGTATTGATTGAGGGTGTGCAGGAAGAGGTGTTTGTGGGTTGGCGGGGAGTGTATATTATGGTAAAGGATACTATAATGTTGCCATGCCATGATAGGAGAGATTTAGTTGCGGTTGGTGAGTGGGATGAAGGTGAGGTGGGCTTGATTGTGGGAGTAGGTGGCATAGGTGGTGAAGTGAAAGACAGAACGGGCAGTGAGGGTGATTTGGGAAATGGTGTGGGAGCGTTGGAATGGGTGGATGTTTTGTAGCACAATGGTGAAGAAACGGATGATGTCCTCTGCAGTAGGATGAAGGTGGAGGGAGTTGTTTGGGTGGATGGGATCATCTACTGGACAGACAGGGATGGTGAGCTCTGGGGTGACATGAGGAGGCTTTGTTTTGCATTTATACAGATGGGACCAAGTCAGAGTTTGCTCTTTGTTTTTGTTTTCAAATATTTCCTCTGTGGCAAAAAAATGATGAGCTGGCGAACCTTTGTTGCTATATGTTAAACAAACATATTGTATTCGACAGTAACCCAAAAGAAGTGTTAGTTACTACACATACTGAATGAAATGAATACTACTGTGAGATCGCCTGCATTGGATCATACAGACATAAGTCCATATCTAGATGCATATCAAACATCTAGCTCGGCTACTATAGCAAAGGAATTTTGTCTATCCCCAGATACATTTCGTATTCCAGCCAGTACAATGGCTGCTCCCAAGTTTTGGCTGGAATGATCTGCAGTGTAAATAAAAAGGAATTGAAGTATAAGCCTTCTGTGGTTGACTAATAATGTTACTGGAGTTCTGAGTCGTTGTGTCTAAAGACAGCTAACTCTGTTCATCTGTGTTGAGCCCTCGTGTGAACAAATATATGCTCTACCACCGGTCGTTGGCTGCATTGCTCGAGCATCTAGTGTTCTAACACCACTGGAAGTAGGCCTTACTTATCTTTAAGGTATTTTGTTGTTACAACATGAGTGAATCTGTGACACACGTTAGAATATCGAAAACCAAGCTTCGTTCCTAATGACTATGCTAAAGGTTTAACTCATGCCGTCCTTGTTTCAAATCTCAATAAAGTCGATTTCGCTGAGTCTACCTAGTAGTGCTCTATGGACATATATTTTGTATATTCATGTCTGAAAGTAGAAAAACTTGCAGAAAGGTAGTATTACCGGGAACCAGGTGGGGTAGGCAGCTTTAGAAGTCCTGCCAGGGGACCAGGATCACCTGTGTTGGTCCCACGGAGGATTGCTTAAGGTGGCTTCCAGAGCACAGGTGTAGATGAAAACGAGACAAGAGATTAATTTACAGCTGGTGTTCACACATATTTTGTTGAAAATAATGTCTCACATAAGTATGTGCTTCACATGCATTAGTCATTCAAGTCATTGCAGGCGCTACAGTCTGGAGCTGAGCGACCGCTACGGTCACAGGTTCGAATCCTGCCTCGGGCGTGGATGTGTGTGATGTCCTTAGGTTAGTTAGGTTTAATTAGTTCTAAGTTCTAGGCGACTGATGACCTCAGAATTTAAGTTGCATAGTGCTCAGAGCCATTTGAACCATTTGAACCAAGTCCTTGCACTGTCTGGAATATTTATTTTGGACTTGTGGTTCTTGATCTCACAAGGAGATCCCCCAGCAATACGACTTTTGTAATTTTTTTTCTTCTTATCGTATGTGAAGTTCAGAACTGTAATATTGTTATCGTAAAGCAGAGCGAGGTATGTACCAAAAACTCTCGAGAAAATCGATTTTCCAGTTTTTCAAGGAACTTCAGCTTATTTAATTTTCTAAAATACAGGCAACTTATTAGGACAGCCAGCAAGGTTGACTCAGTAGTCTTGGAGAACTGAAATCGGATAATCTAAGGATCTTGCTATGGTCTCTTTTTTTTCTTCATTTTATTTTTTCGTTACTTTCGAAGCTTACATAAATATAAAATTCGTCAAATCTGTGCTAATTTAAACGTATCTCACGATTATTTTTATGGAAAGTGCACATCTTCTTGTTTGTAATTACATATCGCACAAAAAATTCCAATATTCATTGCAAATATAAATTCTTAATTATCAGTATTTTAGAACAAATTGTTAACAAAGCTATTTAAAATATAGACATTTATACCTTTATTAACAATAATTTATAAAATGTTGATAAGTTATATTTGCAATTAAAACTGGAATTTTGCGTGCAGTGTCTAATTAGAAACGTGAACACCTGCAATTCATTAAAATAATGATTAGATGTATGTTAATTAGCATTTCGTGAAATTTATATTTAAATGATTTACATATTCGTATCTGAAGAAAAACATGAAATGAAAAAAAAGGCATAGAAAGATTCGATCCAGCAATCCACTGATTATTATCCGATCCCCGTTCTCCAAAGCTAGTGAGTAACCTACGCTGCCTTTTTATCTGCTCGTTCTGTCTATCAGTTTTTTTGTTATTATTCGTCATTAGGTCTGTGCGGAGGTCACATGATGTATCATTAAATTCATCGTCGAAAATTTCACTCAGTTTTTCCTTTTTATTTTATTTTCTTTAAATCTATTATTACAGAGTGTGGCCAGCCACTTGCCCAAACACGCTGAGCTACCATGTCAACTCCTGTCGTGAAAAATTGACTTCATTTTCTGGAATCAAAGTTCCTCAAGATTCTTGGAAAACCTCAAAGTAGGTGTTCTCGAGAATTTTCGATAGTTGCATGGAACTATTACAGGTTATTGATATTTGAGTTCTGAAATTCACATACCATAAGTATAACAAAACTAAAACTGAAAGACGATTGGTGGGTGGCCTCCCTTACTTAGTTTAGAAGCCTCTGCCTTCTGTATAGTTTTGAGGCACAAGAGAAATTACGGGACGATTTTTTGCACGCGTTCTATTTAGTGACGAAGCGTCATTCACCAACAGCGGTAACGTAAACCGGCATAATATGCACTATTGGGCAACGGAATATCCACGATGGCTGCGACAAGTGGAACATCAGCGACCTTCGCGAGTTAATGTATGGTGTGGCATTATGGGAGGAAGGATAATTGGCCCCTATGTTATCGATAGCAATCTAAATGGTGCAATGTGTGCTGATTTCCTACGTAATGCTCTACCGATGTTACTACAAGATGTTTCACTGCATGACAGAATGGCGATGTACTTCCAACATGATGGATGTCCGGCACATGCGGTTGAAGCGGTATTGAATAGCATATTTCATGACAGATGGATTGGTCGTTGAAGCATGTTCACCGGATCTGACGTCCCCAGATTTCTTTCTGTGGGGAAATTTGAAGGATATTTGCTATCGTGATCCATTGACAACGCCTGACAACTTGTGTCAGCGCATTGCCAATGCATGTGCCAACATTACGGAAGGAGAACTACTCGCTGTTGAGAGGAATGTCATTACACGTATTGCCACATGCACTGAGGTTGACGGACATCGTTTTGAGCATTTATTGCAGTAATGTGGTATTTATAGGTAATCACGCTGTAACAGCATGCGTTCTCAGAAACGAGAAGTTCACGGAGGTAAATGTATGACATTGGAACCACCGAAATAAGATGTTCAAACGTACCTGCTTTCTGTATTCTAATTTAAAAAACCTACCTGTTAGCAACTGTTCGTCTAAAATTGGGAGCCATGTGTTTGTGACTATTACAGCGCCATCTATCACAAAGCGAAAAAAGTGGTCCAACTAAAACATTCAGTTTTCTTTACGTACTACAAATATGTAATAAAAAATGGGGTTCCTATTGAAAAAAACGCAGTTGATATCCCGTTTGATCTATGGCAGCGCTATCTAGCAGGCCAACCATAGCGCCATCTGGTTTCCCCCTTCAAGCTAGACAAGTTTCGTTCTTTGTAGTTTTTTCGTTTGACGCTTATTTCGTGAGATACTTGGCCCGGTCACGATCAATGGACCACCCTGTATATAAGAGGAAATGTAAGACACGTTATTTGGTCTTAAGTGTGCCAAAGTGCAGTGCCAGGCCTTTTCACACAGCAGTCTTCAATCGCACGTCACTCTATTTCGCTTTATGGAATTCAAACGTGTATATTTTTTAATGGTAGTCATCAAACCTACATTCAGGACAGTGGGAATTAAAATTTCCTGTGGTACTTTTCTTAAAAAAGAAAGAGAAAAAAAGCTCGGAGTAAATACTGGATGGGATTATTTGTGAGCGGGAGAGTAAGAACTCTTCAGAACATTTGGTACTCTTTATTGCCTATTAGCTAATAACTTTCTATTTTGTGTGACATAAAGTTAAATATAGGAAACATGAAATCAGCAAAGACGAGAGACAAGCAAGACATTACACATTTCTTCAGTCCTTAGGTCCCAGCATTATTTTCTCTATAATCTTGCTACAGCTTTAAACGGGGTCCTTTCCTTTCTGCGAAAGGATTTATTACCTCATCAAAGATTGTCAAATGTTTTGCTACATGAAAAATTAAAATGTCATTGCCTAACGTTGAAATAGCTGTTAATGCCAATAGTACCCAAGAGCGGTGCGGTTTCACGATGTGTTTACGTCTGTTTTGTCACTGCTAGATGAAATGAAATAGGCCTTTCTGATACTGTAGCAATAGTAAAAGCGCCAAACAAGCGAGGCTGTTTTGGCACAAACGGTCATTTCTATATGCGTCATTTTCGTAAATAACACCCCAAAATGTAATTCACGAGGTACCAATAACGAATTCCTATTAGGCCTATTACAATCAAAAAGCTTTATGTTAGGAAATAGTTTCACATTTCATTCATATGCTCCAGTTTTTCAAGCATGAGACCGATAAGTAGTGGTAGTACGAAATTTTTATTCAAATTTGGAATCGTCATATTCTTACATACGATTTGTGTGACGTCCCCGTTTCTTCTTCTTCCTCGTTCTAACAAATTATTTCGTCATCAGTAATGCTGTAACTATTCCTGCCATTGTCAAAACGTACTCTCCGGTTAACTTTACTAACCCTACCACATCACCAATTTAGTTATCCCGCATTTATTCTCCGGCTAGACGTTATTACGTGTTCGTACAACGCGTTTTTCGGGTCATTCCGAGAGTAGAGCTAAGGCTTAAGTGATTGCCAACCGGGGACTGTGAAACTCGCTCTTAGTAGTATAGCAATCTGGCACAAATTTTTTGTCGAAATATGTAATCTTCCTTGCTTGTCATTCCTATAAGTCGTTTATTTCCACTCTGGAGATCTGAATCTACGGATTTCGCTAATAATTATAGCAACGATTATCATTCGCACACCCAATCAACCACATAAACAAACAGCGATTGGTGTTCACCCGTTCAAATTTATTCGGCTCAGCTTGTGTAGCCCCGTCCCCTTTACTCTGCCGGAAAGTTTTTTATTTTTTGATACGACAGGAATTCCACTGGGAGAGTCATCACGCACACCATGCACGCACTCAAAAATAAATCGACTTTGAATGTATTTTTTTCTCCAAGAATATGAATGTAGCTTCCCCTGAAATTGCCATTGCCGTCCGGGCTTTATACCCCTGTTTGCATATTTGCATGCCCCCCCCCCCCCCCCCCCTCCCGCCGCAGATCCAGCAGTACACTGCGGCAGGAGCTCACGTATCGTGTAGATGTAGAACAGATAGCGGCTCTAAACATTAAAATACTTGTGCAGTGTTTATTGCCAGCACACCTACCTATTATTTGTAGAACAGCCGTGCTAGTGGACGATGAATGTTGCAACCACAGAAGAAAAAATTGAAATGATCATGATTTATGGACAGTGTAGGAGAAATGTTGAGGCTCCTGCTGCCTTGTGCGCCGTGCGTTTTCCAGAGAAAGTACACTCTCTTTCTTTCTTTGATAAGGTTATGACACCTTTATGTCTGATGCCAGCTGACAGACTGGCAAAAGGAAACGAAGCAAACGTGTTACATGAGAATCTAATGAAATAGCTGTACTAGCAGCAGCGCACGACAACCCACGGATAATCGCTTGGTAATTACACCACGATTCTGTTGTCTATAGGAAGTATTGTCACGATACTGGATTGTTATAAGTAGCATCCATACCACGTGTCACTACATCAAGAACTTAATGGCTCCAAGTTCCATAACCGGGTAGTGTTTTGTGAATGGGCATGTCAACAAATACGAGACCCACATTCTTTCCCGAGGTGCTGTTTTCCGTTGAGTCCACATTCACGAACCATGGTAGCTTTATCCACCATAACATGCATTACTTGAGTGTAGACAATCTCCGCCAACTTGATTGTCAGTGTCCTTGGTCGGCTAATGTATGGTGTGGCATCAAGGGGAAAAAACTCGTTGGTCCGTATTTTATCAATGACACGTTGAATGGACACAAATATCGCATTTTCTGGAACAGGAACTACTGGTAGTACTTCATGATGTTGCCTTGAACGTTTAACAGCGTACGTGATTTCGGTATGATGGTTGCCAGCACATTACACAACTGAAGCACCAGTGGTATGAGACCGTGTTTACGCTGGCTTGTGTATTGGTGGAGGTGGACCTATTAACTGACTCGCAAGGTCGACGGATTTGGGGATATTTAAAAGATATGTGTACCAGTAAGTGCCAACTTGCAATGAAGCCATGGTCGACCACATCCGAAACGCCTGTGCTGACATTACCGCAGATATGCTTATATCCTGTGTACGGTCATTTGAAAAGCGGTTCACTAATCGTTTGAAATTGGCGGTACTATGTTTGAACACTAACCCTAATTGGAAAAACAGGGAAGCTTCAGACAAAACGGATGTAGATTTTGCAGTAGAATCGTCACCTGCAATAAAAAATGGGGGTACCCATAGATGATTTCAAAGTTGCTTCCAGCCATCTGCACACAAGGTGGTGTGGCAGGTCGAGTGTGCTATCACTGGATGTCCTGCTCCAAAACAAACAAATTGGAATTATAACTTTTTTGATCCAATGTGTAATTTTAGAGATATTTCAATGTCTTCAGTTACAAAAACATCCTGTATGTAAGTAATGCAGCTGAGTCTGAAAATGGTCCCGGTGGAGGTTCGAGTCCTCCCTTGGGCATGGGTGTGTGTGTTTGTCCTTAGGATAATTTAGGTTAAGTAGTGTGTAAGCTTAGGGACTGATGACCTTAGCAGTTAAGTCCCATAAGACTTCAAACACATTTGAACATTTTTTGAGTCTGAAAAACAGTCCTGTAATGTTCGGATACAACATTAGTAGTGTACTGCCTGAGAATGTCACATCAATTACATATCTTGGGGTAACGTTCCAAAGCGTTATGAAATGAAAAAGAGCATGTGAGGATTGTAGTACGGAAGGCGAGTGATGGACTTCGGTTTATTGGGGGAGTTTTAGTGAAGTGTGGTTCATCTGTAAAGGAGACCGCATGTAGGACGCCAGTGCGACCTGTTCTTGAGTACCGCTAGAATGTTTTGGTGGTGCACCAGGTTGGATTAAAGTACGACTTCAAAGAAATTTAGGGGTCGGCTGCTAGATGTTTCAGTTGTAGGTTCAAACAACACACAAATATTATGGCAATACTTCATACTCAAATGGGAATCCCAGGAAAGAAGATGACTTTCTTTTCATAAAACACTGTTAAGAAATTTAAAGCACTGCTATATGAAGCTGACTGCAGAACGGTTCTACTGCCATCAACATACATTTAGAGCAAGGAGCACAAAGATAATATGGGCGAAATTAGAGCTATATTTGCGAGTGGAACAGGAGAGTAAGTGACTGTTAGTGGTACAATGTACCCTATGCCATGCACCGTATGGTGGCTTGTAGAGTATGTATGTAGATTCTGTATGTGGATGTAGATCCCATTCGTTATGTCTGCCACTAATAATATGGACTCATATACTGGCACTTTCACCTCTGGAGCATATTCACATGTGATCTTTCAGGTAATACCATTATAGACGGCTGTGAAGTAAGCTCGCTGGACAAAAAGATGGTGATTCCCAGGAGACATCAAGCTGATACCATGCAACACGTCCTCTAGTCTTGATAATAGTATTAGTAGGGAAAGAGTGGCACAGGTACATTCTGTTAGTGTGGGTTGCAGACATTCAGGGGCAAGCCTTCTGTCAGGGGAAAATTCGGTTGATTTATGACCTCTGGGCGTTAATTTATAACCCCTTGGGCAAAATACGTTCTTCTGAGAACACTCCACCCCTCCCCCTCTCCTGCCCATCTGGGGAATCCACAACCCTCCCCCTCATTCTCGCTAATACAAGTACACGTTTGATATCACGCTGGTCAGGGTGGCCGAGCGGTTCTAGGCGCTACAGTCCGGAATCGCGCCACCGCTACGGTCGCAGGTTCGAATCCTGCCTCAGGCATGGATGTGTGTGATGTTCTTAGGTTAGTTAGGTTTAAGTAGTTCTAAGTTCTAGGGGACTGATGACCTTAGAAGTTAAGTCCCATAGTGCTCAGATTCATTTGAACCGTTTTTGATATCAAATTAATTGACTGATTAGTTAAACTGATCAATTAATTACGCAATCCCCCTCCTGGGAAATCCCCCAGTCCTCCCCCTCTCTGACCCCTCTCCTCCCAGTCCTGCCTCCAGAAAAAAAAAATGGAGGGAAACTTGCTCAGTCTGTGTTGAGCTGCCAGACTGGGAGGATCAATATAGTATTTATTTAAACAGTTTCACCCAGTTTATTTATTTATTCAAACAATTAGGAAAAATTTCCTACTATTTATTTATTTAAACGATTTGAGAGATGTATTTCACACTTACCACCAAGTCATGCTGGAATGTCTTTTTATGCTCAATAGAAATGTCTCATCAAATATATAGCGGTGTGTGCAGTATTGTTTTCTTAAACAATTTACAGGACATGTCCAATCAGCGCCTGCTTGTCTCACCGTCACCGTGGCTGGTGGCATGAGTTGGCGCAAGGCTTCGGTCGACTGGAAGTCGCAGATTAGCTTAGCCTGTGATAGCAGCTGGGTACAAAGTATTGTTCGACCTGTCAGCTCTCGCCCACAGCTGTGGGAACATGTCCCAGCAGCAGCGCTCTCTGTATGAATGACTAGCGAAGTGACCATTATGGTGGGTGAGCGGCGACAGTAGCAGATGATGTGTGTGCTGCGTGAGAAGATTCAATATGCCGGATATTTGCGCTGGACGATTATTCCCGCCATGCAAACTGATCGGTTGACTGTTTGGTGACACTCTCTCCAATCTCTAAGCATTTCATAGGGCCAGCAAGTGGATGCTGGGGATGGGCATGGAGCTGCCAATGCATGTGCGAGTCTCTCCTGACTGGCGCTCACGTGATGGCGCGGTTCCTTGGCCAGCGACGCAGCTGCAGATTCTTAGTCGGCAGGTGGTGCACTCCTCAAGATAATGAGTGTGTGTGGCTGGTAGGATTTTTTCTTCAGATATATTTAGGGCAAATCTTGTGGTGGAGGAGGGTATTTGTGTTGTCAGACATTGGTCCGTATAAGACCTCACATATATTTAGCACTACAGTCTATTTGTGGGAACATTAATTACTTGATTTGCAAAATGTTTTTGTGTGCTTCTCAAACGCTGAAAATATGTCATATTATAAAGAAGAATCATTTTAAGCTGGTGCTGAGTGTTTTAAGCGATATGCTTGCCTCCTGTAAATTGTTAAACAATTAATTTGATAAGGTAATGCAAATGGACTACTCCCCTCTATTTTTGATATCGAAACTGCGTCAGCCCTCCCTTTGTCACCAGCATTAGCCAATAGGCACACAGTAATCTGAGGAGAGATGAAAACCTCCATCTGTGTGTTTGGAGGCGTTGGGTACACTAAAACAGGAAGTAGCCGCTTGAGACAGAGAGAGGGAGAGAGAGATAGTGTGAGGTGCAGAGAGAGAGAGAGAGAGAGAGAGAGAGAGAGAGAGAGAGAGAGAGAGAGAGGCACAATGTGAGTCTGATATAAAAGGTATGTCAGCACATAATGATTTTGTTTGGAGGTGATGTGTGGTCCAGTGGCTGTTGCAGCGGAGCGAGCCAAGCTCATCGATCCGGCGGTGAGGCCACGACAGCGCTTTCGACACGTGCACACACCCCACAGTTCCACTGGTAACGCAGATACTGCAATGGATGGTTCAAATGGCTCTGAGCACTATGGGACTTAACATCTGAGGTCATCAGTCCCCTAGAACTTAGAACTACTTAAACCTAACTAAACTAAGGACATCACACACATCCATGCCCGAGGCAGGATTCGAAGCTGCGACCGTAACAGTCGCGCGCTTCCGGACTGAAGCGCCTAGAACCGCTCGGCCACTGTAGCCGGCTGCAATGGATGCATAGTGCTTCCAGTCTTACGCCACAGTTGCAGCACACGTGTTTCTTTGGCAGAGGAAAGTGACTACAATGTAAATACGTGTGGTGAGTGTTTTATGCTGAAGTTATTCCTTGAGGATCAGAAAAAAATACCACAGATTAAATATTCCACAGTAGTTCTTACCAGTTCCACCAGACATACATCTACATTTACATCTACGTGATTATTCTGCTATTCACAATAAAGTGCCTGGCAGAGGGTTCAGTGAATCACCTTCAAGCTGTCTCTCTACCGTTCCACTCTCGAACGGCGGTCGGGGAAATCGCGCACTTAAATTTTTCTGTGTGAGTCCTGATTTCTCTTATTTTATCGTGGTGATCATTTCCCCCTATGTAGGAGGGTGGCAACAGAATGTTTTCGACCCCCTGTTTAAAAAATCCACTTTGCCTAATCCGAGTCAGGAATGCTGTTGGCCATTCACTTCGAATTGATGGGAGCTTGAAATTTTGTTAAAAGGATCTCTCCACAACGAGAAAGTGCCTGATTACTGCTCCAACTCCCAAATCATATCTGTGAAACTCTAGCCCTCACTTCTACCTGACCGGCGGGATGTTCTTGGTATCAAATTGATAGGCTACTTAATTAAACGATCATGATAATCAGTTTTCACAGTGAGTAATTCTTTTCCAGCTGTCGGGTTACACTAGCCAGGTACCTCAAATGGGAATCCCTGGAGGGATGACGATATTCTTTTCGAAGAACACTAGTGAGAACCGACATTTGAAGCTGACTGTAGAAGGATTCCACCGCCGTCAACGCACCTTTCATATAAGGACCACGAAGATAAGATACGAGAAATGCGAGAGGAAACTCGACTGGAATAAGAAAGGGAATGACTCCGCCACACAATATATGATGGCTTGCGAAGTAAGTATACAGAATTAAATATAAATATAGTCTACCTATTAAGATGTCACTCCATTAAATTATAGACACACAAACCTCACAGAAGTATGTTGTCTTTTATTTATAGAGGAAACTATAAAAGATGATACGTCTGCTGCTGATTGTCTCTTGGTAAAAATCTTCGCATTAGCTCCTAATTTTCTCATTGCAGTTACTTGGCGAGACGCATGTGAGAGGTTGTAATGTTTGCCACAAGACATAGAAGAAGCAGTACAGAGCTCACCCCTCAACTCCTCTTTCGTCAGAGTATTCCTTAGTGCCGTGTTCCCACGAACCTTCCAGTCTTCGGTGTGTAGCATTTGAATCCACATGATTCCCACGAGTAAGAGATGTCCCCCATCAAGTCACAGACCACTGCTAATTCTCTCGAAATCCCATCACTTTCCGACAGTACTGCTCCATTAGTTAGAGGGCTGTCTTTTCCGCCACTCATCACTGACTAGGTAGAGAACTATCAAAGTGAGAAAAATTGTACACTAACGTACACCAGGAAATTCGCAAGCATGCAGAATACACGCAGACTGAACAAAGAAATTCAGAAGCATAACACCTACAATTCATCGGCATGGAATGATGGTCTATAAATATCACCCTGTACATGTCCTGATGTCCATTATCATGTTCCCATGACTACTACGTTAGAAGTACGACAGTGTAACGGTGTCAGAGACTTCGTTGACAGCACAATTCCTCTCTCTGTCTCTCTCTCTCTCTCTCTCTCTCTCTTTCTCTCTCTAGTGTGGGAGGACCGTATCCCATAGACAATCTTTCACAAGAGAGGGCTCCTGTGTTGTTCTTTCATAAGCAGTCTGATACACTGTTTTTCTGCTGTAACACATGGAAGTAGCGCGTGACTACAGCTTTATACACCGCCATACATATCGTTTTTCCACCATGACTTTGACATCTGTGTCAAGTGCTAAACTGGCATTAACACGTTATGATCCATTGGCTCTCACAGAAAACTGGACACTGCATTGGGTCTATCAGCTGTTTGGTATAACTTACGTTTGATTTGTATACAGTTGCATGCTCTGTACTGGACTTAGAGCACTATCTATAGGCGATCAATGACAGCAATCTCCTCCATACCACAGTCAGAAAAAGATTTCCAGCGCACATTGATGAATCATGTCTACCAGACCGATGAAAAACCCATTTTGGCACCCTCCTGTAGA
This sequence comes from Schistocerca americana, assembly GCF_021461395.2. Lineage (NCBI taxonomy): Eukaryota > Metazoa > Arthropoda > Insecta > Orthoptera > Acrididae > Schistocerca > Schistocerca americana. The sequence continues at coordinate 360,715,907 of NC_060130.1, read as the reverse complement.
TGAACAAAGATATATACGAAGTACTCCATGCCCCTGCCACATCTCGGACATAAATCGAGACTTCAGTTTCATAACTACAGTGATTCTAAGGTAGTAACAGGGGTTTGTGAGGTACTGCAATCTCTGTGTATATATTAGCTTGACCGATGTTATGTGTGTTGAAGAGACTGTGTTCTGTTCACGTTGTTAGTGCTGCATTGCATGTAATTTCACATGCCAAACATTGCTGCTACACATTTTTATATTTCCTCATAAGGTGCCATAGCTTCTTGCATTTTTCGTTGCTGATGATAATTTTGTAGGACTGACGCCAGCGTAGCATGATTTCTAAACAGTTACGAGATGTGAGCAGTGAGAGCTCCAGAGAGCTGTTTAATGTCATGTATCACAAAGAATCTATGTTATTTTCCTTCCATGTAGAAGGAAGTAGTTTTATCATATTAACGTTTCTCGCCATAGTGAGTGGACTTGCATGATGAATGTATGTTAGGTGTTTGAAATATATTTCCTGCAGTGGGGTAATAATAGCGTTGTATTCCACGCAGCTAATACATCGGAAACCACACTGCTTTCACGTTATAGCATGTTTAAATGCAGAACCGCCTATAGCCTTAGGAGTGTGTGTGTTTGTCCTACAATCATTTCTCTCTTTCCAACATCTTCCTCGTATGGAGTCCAAACACTACAACAATACTACAGAACTGACAGCAAGAATGGTTTACAAAAAACGTTTCAAACTCCTTCCGTCTGGAGAACGATCATGGATAAACTACACATTTCTTCATCTTCCTGATCGTCTGTTAGATCACCACAGCGCTCACAAATGAATCAGGCTCGTATTTACTATACATCAATAAAGGTTGCTTACCTCCTCAGCATGCATTCATCTAGAGAAATTGAGTGTAGCTGTATGAGTGACGTGAGTAAGATTGGTACATAACAGTCTTAACGAGACAGAAGTTACGGTATTGGAATGGGAATACTGGTCTATACCAGAGGTGTCAGTCAGCTGTGCAAGCTTGGAACACGTGTTATGCTCTTCCCAAAAGCAAGATATCAAAGTGTATTGATGACATGGAAGAGCTCGTTCTGTTCCTTCATGAGACGTCGAATGTAATGGGTACAGTATGCTCGAACTTCTGGTCAGTTCGAAATTAAATCGGAGACGATATTGCAGGGAGGATTGGTTAAAGACAGAGGGACAGTTACAAGATTCATAGAGAGACTATCTAGAGTTCTGCTCAGGATCCACGAGTGTGAGAATACATTGTGACTCTCATCCACATAGGAAGAGCTGGTCAGTCGTAATAAAATATTACGAATTTATAAGGTGTTTCGGTCAAGGATTGTAGTTTTTGCACCTCCTCTCTGTTGATGGCTATTTGCTACACTAAGAAACAATATTTTCGTTATGTGGTTTCTGCAGTGTAACAGGGTTTGTGATGTGTCCATATATGTGTAACCCTCGCAAAGTAATTGGGGGGAGGGGTGGTTTAGTAATGATACAGAAATCGAGAATCATGCTGCAATGTCATTGGCTGATAGCATCACGATGTGATGAGATATTTTGTTGACGTGACAAGTCATCGAGAGTGGTGGTTTGGAACTCCAGTAATTCGGTAACATGCATTTAAAGTATGGGAAACCTGGTAAAATTACGAAAACTGATAGAAAATACGTAAAAATGAGGTAAATACGAAAAAAATGAGGATCAATGGGGGTACTTAAATGTTCGCCTGGGCGTATGGAAATCATTCCATTCCTCCACCAGAACGATTGGCAGCTGATGGTCCATACTATGGGTTCTGTATGGGTTTAAGTCCAGCAGAATAGCCCCTGGTTCCACATGTGGTTATGCACTGTAAGCCATAAAAATGAAACACAGTGAAACATTTGGTAGTCATGATTGCCACCAAGGACACCGATCATATACCTGGGTACGATATGCCCATTCCAATGTAAGGAATCAATGCCCTTGGTCTCAAAAACGAGACACCAAGACCCTGCCACCCCATCACTGTGGAACATGAGTTTAAATGTAGAGGTCATCACCTTTGGAAAGCTGTTTGGAGACGCTCCACAATGCCGCAAACTCTTTTAGTTTCCGTATGTTGCGATGTCTTCCACATTCTTGTCAATAAGAAACATCGCCTCTGTCTTTTATTTCAACTATCCTCTGTGTTGTGGGAGCAGCTTAATTTACACCATGCGGTGTTCAGCTTTCTGTGAAAGCCGATTCATTGAATCATGTTAATGCTCGTTTAGCAGTTGACCACAGACCTGAAAGTCATGGTGGAAAAACAAAATGTATGGCGATGCAGAAATCTGCAATCATACGTTGACTGAATGTTGTACAGCAGAAAAACAATGTATTAAACTGCTTACGAAAGAACAACACAGGAACTCTTGCTTGTGATTGATAGTCTGTGGGATATGGTCCACCTACAGTATGGGGGACAAAACTTTACACAGATCTGTACAAGCGACTTCGATTACTGGCCACCTGCTCCAATGGACCGATATGGGCATATTTAATAGGATCACCACATATGGTAGATATCAACACGAGGACGATATTTCTTTCAGATGTATCAGAAGAGAGAGACATGGTAATATCTTATCGAGTTCCCTGCCAGATGATGTTAGCAAACTTTTTATAGTCCGTAGTTTTACTCCGTTGGATGATATAAAAATAACGAGGAGAGAGAGAGAGAGAGAGAGAGAGAGCGTGTTGTCAGTGAAGTCTCTGACCCATTACACTGTCATATTTCTAACGTAATAATCATAGGAATAAGATAAAGGAGATCAGGACATGTACAGATTGATATTTATAGATCATCATTCAATATTGACCAATTTTAAGTATTATGTTTCTGAAATTCTCTGTGCAGTCCGCATATACTCTGCATCATTGTGAATTTCCTCCTGTACGTTAGTATGCTATTTTTATCGTTGTGATAGGTCTCTACACATCAGCCTTCTAACTAATGGAACAGTGCTGTCGGAACGTGGTGGAATTTCGAGAGAATCGGCAGGGGTCTGTGACTTTGCGGGGGACATCTGTTACCTGTGGAAATCATGTGGATTCAAATGCTATATCCGAAGACTTGAAGATTCTTGAGGATACGGCAGGTAAGCGATACTCTGACGAAAGGGGAGCCTTTTCCATGTCTTGTGGGCAAACATTGCAACCTCTCACATACGCCTCGCCAAGTAACTGCGATGAGAAAATTTGGAGCTAATACGAAGATTTTTACCAAGAGACAATCAGCAGCAGAAGAATTGTCTTTTAGTTTTCTCTATAAATAAGAGACAACATACTTCTGTGAGGTTTGTGTGTCTATAAATGGATGGAGTGACGTTTTAATACGTAGACTATATTTACATTTAACTCTGTATGCTTACTTCGCAAACCACCGTACGGTGTGTGGCGGAGGATATCATATACCACAACTAGTCATTCCCTTTCCTATTCCACTTGCAAATAGAGCGAGGGAAAAAGCCTGCCTATATGCCTCTATATGACCGCTAATTTCTCGTATCTTATCTTCGTAGTCCTTATGCGAAATGTATGTTGGTGGTGGACTCCTTCTGCGGTTAATTTCAAATGTCGGTTCTCAACAGTGCTTCTCGAAAAGAACATCGTCTTCCCTACTCACCATGCAAAGTGACTATCATGATCATTTTGATATCAATGATGTGTCGTCGGTCGAATGTAGCGAGGACTAAAGAACCACAGGTATGGTACGGGAGTTGGATTGGTAATTAGACATTTTTTCGTTGCGGAGAGATCTTTTAACGAAATTTCAATCTCCCACCTACACCGGGAGAGATGACCATCGTAATAAAATCAGCTGCATTATCGTATTTTGAATGTGATATGTAGTATAAATCCGATATTTTCAACTGCTCTGTGCTGCTACCTGAGACACTTCGTATGTGACGATGCATTTGGTTTCTTTAAGAGAGTGCGAAAGTGAGGAAGCATCCTGTGACAGAGGTAGAGTATATTCTTAGCACTTCGACATGAATCAAAAATGAGTTTAATATTCTAGTAATGTGACGTAGGACATAAAATATATTAAGCTGATTAGAACAGATTTTTCACGTGATGAGTTAATACTTAGACGTAATGCAGCCTACGTCATACTTTTGCAGGATTTTCACAACAAGACGATACTTTAGCGATACGAAAACGCGTGTATGACCAGATTTCTTCTGTCTTTGAAAATAACTCGAATAAAAGTGAGAAATCTACATTTCACTTGAGAAATTCGAAGTGGATGGTCAACAACTTGCATGTCTCGGATTGGGGAAAGTGGATATTTGAAACCGGGGGAGGGGGCCTATGTCGGGTAGGAATTGGTTAGAACTACTATATGTGGCCAAGCCACACCTGCTTGTCTCGCAGTGCGCCGTTTCTGGCAGCACGAATGGGCACGAGTCTTCGGTAGACCAGAAGTCACAGATTAGCTTAGCCTGTGACGAGTATTTGGGTACAAAGATTGCTCCAACCTGTCGACTCTTGCCCGTAGCTGCGGGGAGAAGTCCCGGTGGGAGCACTCTCTGGATGACTGACTAGCGTAATGACCAATATGCTGTGTGAGCGGCGACAGAAGCAGACGTGTGTTTTGCGTGAGAATATTCAGTATGCTGCGTGTTTGCGCTAGACAACTATTCCCCCAATGTAAATTGATCTGATGACTTGTTGGTGACACTCTCTCCGAGCTCTGAGCGTTCTGTGAGGCCAGCGTCTGGATGCCAGGGATCTGCGTGCATCTGCTGATGCTTGTGTGGGTCTCTCCTGACTGGCGCCTACATGATGATGCAATGTCTCCTGTGCGGAGTGTTCTGTGAGGCCAGCTTGTGGATCTCGTGCTGCGTCATGGGCATGGCTACCGACAGTCAGAGGATGACATGTCCTTCAAAATCGCGAGTGTGTAGGATTTTTTCACCAGATTTGTTTACTGGAAATGTTGTGGTGGAGGAGGGTGTTTATGTTGTCAAACGTCGATGCATACAAGACCTCGAATATATTTAGCGTTACGTTCTATTTAGGGCAGAAATTTAATTACTTGATTTGAAAACTGTGTGCGTGAGATTCTCAAACATTGAAAATATGTTTTATGACAAAGATGAGTCATCGTAAGGTGTAGTAGTGGTTAGTGCTTTAAGCGATCTATTTGACTCCTGTAAATTGTTAAACAATTAATCTGACAGTGTAGTGCAAATGGACTCTTTGGCTCTATTTTATACCGAAACTGCTTGAGCCTCCCCTTTCTTCCCAGTATTAGGTAATAGACACACAGTACTCTGAGGAGAGATGAAAACCTCCACGTGTGTGTTTGAAGACGTTGATTCACACACAAACTTGAGAGAGAGAGAGAGAGAGAGAGAGAGAGAGAGAGAGAGAGCGACCAGCCACATGTACTAGTCCTAGTATCAACCAACAGGACACAAGGAAAAACTGTCCCACACAGTGCGTATCCATTTACTTAATTAGTCAATCAATTTCATAGAGTGGGGGGACCTATTTCGAAGACATTCACAGCCGAGTATTTTCTGAAGGACTCGGGGTTTCCCAGGTATTCGCCACTTTGCTCAGGTCAAAGGAGGTTTTAGTGTGGTGGCACATAACGGACACTACCTAATTCTTCTGGAATACTGTTTTTCCATCTGCTATAGGTTTCCATAGCACTGGAAGTGTGAGGACAAAAGGATATACTGCATGAGAGGTGGGGAGGGTGGGGGAACGTCTTTGCCTGTGTCAGTTTGCACATATTGGTTCACACAAAAACAGGAAGTAGCCACTTGAGACGCAGAAAGGGAGAAAGGGAGGGTGGGAGAGAGAGCGAGTCAGAGACAGAAGATGATAGAGACATAGAGTGGCAGAACATGAGTCTAGTATCAAAGGGACCCTGTCACCTGATGCTTTTGTTGGGGGGGGGGGGGGGGGGGGGGAGGGGACTAGCGCAGTCCAGCAGCTGCTGCAGTGGTGTGAGCCCAGTGTATGAATTCGGTGGCAAAGCCATGATAGCAGTTTTCACGCGCGTGTACACCTCATGGTGCCGCTGGTGGTGCTGATACTACAAGGAACCCATAATGTTTCTGGTCTTAGGATGCAGTTGCAGCGCAAGTGTTTTTATCGAAGAAGAAAGAGACAGCAATGTAATTATGTGTGATGAGTGTTTTATATTGATGGTATTCCTTGCACAATCGAAAGAAAGTGCCAAAAATTGTTTAAATATTCCACAAACTGCCTTGTATCCTGTAAATTGTTTAAATAAACAATATTCCACACACTGAAATCAATTTGATGAGATATTTTTATTGAGCACACAGAGACACTACAGCAATACTTGATAGTGAGTGTGAAACTGTTTCTAATTGTTTAAATAAATAAATAAACTGGTTGTAATTATTTAAATAAATACTATATTGATTCTCCCAGTCTGGCAGCTCAGCACAGATCACATGTGGGAGAGCGAAGGTTAAAAGTCGCATCTGGGCATCCTGATTTAGGCTTTACGTGGTTTCTCTAAGTCGCTGCAGGCAAATGCCAGAATTTTTCCTTTGAAAGGGAATGGGCGACTTTTTTTCTCATCCTTCCCTAATAAAGAGGGACAGACGACCTTCCTGTATGGTCCCCTCCCCCAAATTAACCAACCAGGAGGTGGAGAGGGTAATGAATTGATCAGTTTTATGGTTCAAATGGCTCTGAGCACTATGGGACGCAACTGCTGAGGTCATTAGTCCCCTAGAACTTAGAACTAGTTACACCTAACTAACCTAAGGACATCACAAACATCCATGCCCGAGGCAGGATTCGAACCTGCGACCGTAGCGGTCTTGCGGTTCCAGACTGCAGCGCCTTTAACCGCACGGCCACTTCGGCTGGCTGATCAGTTTTATTAATTAGTAATTTAATTTACACTCGTGCTCATAAATTAAGGATAACTGCAGAATGTGTTGCCACACAACGTGGCACTACACAAAACTGGCACTAATTGCATAGGCACATAGGAAACACACGGGACACAGATCTGTAAGTCCACGGTATTCGTGATAAGTTGAGAAAAGCGTACCAAAAGACATGTGCTACAAAACGCCACTGTTTCCTGCCCATGTATCCCGACATCAGTATGGGATATGATCACCATGCACACGTACACAGGCTGCACAATGGGTTGGCATGCTCTGGATCAGGTGGTCGAGCAGCTGCTGGGGTATAGCCTCCCATTCTTGCACCAGTGCCTGTCGGATCGCCTGAAGTGTCGTAGGGGTTTGAAGACCTGCAACGATATGTCGAGCGAGAGCATCTTAGACCTGCTCGATGGGGTTTAGATCTGGAGAACCGGCAGGCTACTCCATTCGCCTGATATCATCTGTTTCAAGGTACTCCTCCACGAAGGCAGCTCGGTGGGGCTGTGCGTTATCATCCATCAGGAGGAAGGTGGGACCCACTGAACCCCTGAAAAGGCGGAAATACTGGTGCAAAATGACGTCCTAATACACCTGACCTGTTACAGTTCCTCTGTCAATGACATGCAGGGATGTACGTGCACCAATCATAATCCCACCCCACACCATCAAACCACGACCTCCATATAGGTCCCTTTCAAGGACATTAAGGGGTTGGTATCTGGTTCCTAGTTCACGCCAGATGAAAACCCGGCGAGAATTTCTGTTCAGACTATACTTGGACTCGTCCGTGAACACAACCTGGGACCACTGTTTCAATGACCATGTTGTGTGTTCTTGACACCAGGCTTCATGGACTCTCCTGTGGCCAGGGGTCAGTGGAGTGCGCCTTACAGGTCTCTGGGCGAATAAACAATGTCTGTTCAGTCGTCTGTAGACTGTTTGTCTGCAGACAACTGTTCCAGTGGCTGTGGTAATGTCCCGAGAAAGGATACCTGCAGTACTCCGTGGCCATGTGCAGGCACTGATGGTAAGATATCAGTCTTCTTGTGGTGTTGTACACTGTGGATGTCCCGTACTGTAGCACCTGGACACGTTTCCTGTCTGCTGGAATCGTTGCTATAATCTTGAGATCACACTTTGTTGCACACGGAGGGCCTGTGCTATGACCTGCTGTGTTTGACTAGCCTCCAGTCGCCCTAGTATTCTACGCCTCGTAACATCATCAATATGTGTTTTTGAGCCATTTTCAACACACAGTCACCATTAGCAAGTCTGAAAACGTCTGCACACTTACTCACTGCACCGTACTCTGACATGCACCAACACACCTCTTCATATGTGGACTGCCGCTAGCGCAACCGTGCTACGACCGCAGGTCAAATGCACTGCATGATCATACCCTGAGGTGATTCAAACCCGCAAACCGTCCATCAGAGCGTTGTTTCACCATGTATCAGCATTATCCTTAATTTATGAGCATGAGTGCAGTAGAAAAAATGTGCTTGCATTGGCGAGGGGGCAGGTTCCTAAGAATGATGAATTTCACCAAGGGGGTGACAAAACAAACCACAGGGGCTCATAAATTGAATTAGTATAACAGTAGGTTAAGGGGATGGGGAGGGGTTATAAAACAATCATCTGAATGTATGTTTGCCCCTTAATGTATGCAAGCCACTCTAACAAAATACACCCATGCCACCTTTGCCCTACAACTAACAGCCACAGTTCGATGGGGAAGAGAGAGTCCACCAGTTCCTTCAGGTACACCTTATTTCTCTGAAACCATTCTTTGGTGATTAGATCCTGCAGAGCTACGGAACTGTAAGGATACTGACGGCTATGTTTCAACTGCTGCTCCAAATAATCCCAGTTATTTCTATGGAATTAAGATCAGGTGATATACAGGATTGGTAGGGATGTGGTAGGGTGTCTAAGTGTTTGCCAATCTCTGAATGCACATGTGAAGCCCCGTAAACATGGCTGTTGCCATACTGGAAGACGAGAGTGTCCACAGCATACTCGTAGAAAGAAAAGGTGACACTTGCCCACTTAGAATGATGAAATAAATGTCTTGATTCATGCTCTCAGTAACCTGAACGGGTGCACCCAAATCATGGTACAAAGGTACACCCAAAGTATCACAGAACCACTTCTTGCCTGAACTACAGTCGCTTTGCATCATATGAAAAGAGGCAAAACTGCGACCCTTGAGACCTCACTACATGCCTCCAGAAAGCTACTGTCGAGTGTTGTTTCACACACTGAAGTCATGTATGTGCTGCTGTGAGCAATGGCCTTCTGTGAGACACTAGACTACAAATGCCCAAAACATGTCTCTTCCTATGCCATTGTCAATCGGAAACTGGTTGAGATTGACCTGCACTGGTTGATAGTAACAATTCCTGTCGGGTTGCTGATTGTCATTGACAAGGCGTGTCACTCATCTCCAGTCCCTATCAGTCACTATTCTTAAGGCGTGCTGCATTTCTGCATGTGGTACAGTATTCCTAGTAAGCATGCAGGACACTGCATCGATACGCTAACAAATCAGGCAACTTCAGTACTTTGTGATCTTTCTGACATGTCTCCACGCTGCCCATTTTACTGAGCTGAATCCATACAACCGACTGGCACATACACACCGTTTACTGACATGAGTAACAGTGGTTGGACAGAAACATAGGATACCCGCTACAAATGCACGCTTGATGCAAATGTAGATGCTAAACAAGCCTGCAGATTACAGTGTTGCTTTGGACAATGAACGGCATCCTCAATACGTTGCAAGTATTAGTCATGATCAGAACAGTGTTCTGGGTAATTGTGAGTGCCCTGTGTCGCAGGTAAGTGAATTCGAACGTGGGAAACTGCTGGTGCTCTATGAGGGTGCTTCCATAATGAATGTGGCTGAAGTGTTTGGAGTTTCAAGAGGCACCATGTCGAAGGTGTATAATAAACCCAGGGAAAATGGAAAAACATCATTCACTAAATCACAACGTGGTGAGTCAAGTGGTCATGACAGATGGTGATGGAAGAGTATTTTGATAAAAAATAAGAGGATAATAGCTGCAAAAGTCACTGCAGAACTGGATGTCATATTCACGAACTATGTTATCACTAAATCAGCATGAAGGGAGTTCCAGAAATAGGGAATTGCAGGGAGAGCTGGAATTCCAAAATGACTCATCAGTGATGTAAATGCCACTAGCAGGAAAACATAGCACTGAAAGCATAAAACCTGGACTACGGAGCACTGGAAGACATTATTTTCATTATATGAGTTTTGTCGTTGTCTGTTTCCCACTTCTATCCGAGTTTATGTCCCAAGAGTGAAATATGGTGGGATTTCGGTGTTGATATGGGCGGCCATATCGTGGTATTCCACGAGCCTCCACGGATGCTTTGCAGAGTCGCTTCACTGTCAAGGATTATGTGACCATTTTGGTTAATCAGGTCCATTCCACAGTACAATGTCTGTTCAACAATGATGACCCTGCTTTCCAAGACGACAGGCATCCTGCTACACGGCTTGCATCGTCCAGGACTGCTTCTGTCAGCACAGGGATAAATTGTTGGATCTTCCCTGGCCACCACAGTCATCAGATCTCAATATCATTGAGACTTTATGGTCTACTTTTGAGAGAAGGGTACGTGGTCGCTGTCGACCTCCATCGTTTTAATTGAACATGCCACTATTTTGCAGGAAGAATTATGTACGATTTTGTCGAAAACCATACTGAATCTGTGTTCATCCGTTTCGAGAAGACTGGAAGTGTTCTGAAGGTCAATGATTTTCCTAAATCATGTTAGATGTGCTAATGTTTTTGATGTGTTCATATTTTTGTCCACCCCTGTACATCAGCGATAGAGGGTAACGTGACCACCTGGTACCAGTTCTGAACTATCTACACGCCCCCTGAGCGACCGGTATGTTGTTTTAAAAGGCTGACCAATTCTTTGTCCGATGAGACGGTAATCATTATAAAAGAATTGTAATATTTGAGTACACGTTGGTTATCAAATGAAGAAGTAGAATGCCTCAGTCGTGTGACTCAACTGCGTTTTGGTGGTGGGAAAGGAACAGGTGTTTTGTTAATGAATTGCGCGTCTTCCGTGCTTTCATATATTTTTGGAATTTAAATGTGCAATGTTTTTCAGGGAGTAAATCTTCCACAGCTACAGCTGGCTCCTTTATGCATTATTCTCTCAGAGTAAGTTTCGAACCTAGGGCCCCCTATAATAAAGACTTAGCCAGTGTAAAGAGGACACAAAGTATCGAAGTGGGTACCAAAATACAGTCTTGCATGGCATGATGATGAGCTTTTCATAATGAAGCTTTAGCCTTGAAACGAGGTATGACACAATAAATAAATAATAATAGAACTAAACTGTAGCAGTGGAAGATTTATTTCCTGAAATGTTGTTTTCAACTACAGACATGCTTTCTGTGTTAAAACAGAGAAGATTATGAGGAGTATCATATTTAAATCTGAGTTAGCGTATATAAGGTCCTGCAGTGTGTTGAAACTTTCAGAACCGAAAAACTAGCTGTCTCCAGTTTATGTTTGGAAAGAACAGTAGATATTAAACCTACTGGCACAACCAAACCCCTCTCAGTATAGTGCAGGTAACTAAATCTAAAAATAGATACTCTTAAATGGGAGTTCACGCCTGACATACAAAAAAGAAAGAGCTTGATTTGTGGATTAAAAAAGTCTACAGCAGCATTTGAACCTCTAGTTGTATTAATCAGGAGCCGTCACTGGAGACTATAGAATCACATACAACATTCTCTCTGTTGAAACTACAATGATAAACGACCTGAAGTTGGCAAGGTCTCCTTAGCCATTATGCAGAATGGCGTGCACTTTTCTGCACGTTAAATATGTCCATGTACACCCACACTTAAGGCCCCACTCCACACTGTCTGTCCAAGGGAGTCTGAATATACATTATTCAATCATTTTGTTAAACATTGATACTCAACTCCTGTGGCAGGGGGAAGGAGTGTGTAGGGATCACCTGCTTGGAAATAGTAGAGGCAGTAGATTTTTAAAATGTTTATTGAGATTTCTTAATTCGTTGCTGCAAGCTTTGATGATGGGCAGACTGCCCACAGTCTATCCATGGCTACAGAACATGCTGTTGACCTGCTAAGGTTCTCACAATAAGGACTGCTGAATAAGGGATGCCTTCCTTCAGTGGACTTCGTTATCCATCCTTGGTATTTGGGGCTGCGTTAGAGGATCATGTGGTGTTTCAGAAGAAGGCACACTGAGGACGGAGTAGAGACACAACATTCTATTGTACGCCAGCACCTAGCCAGCTAACACGTTCCTCTTCCATCCTCCCAGGACATACTGTACCTTTGGTCTTAGTGGCCACTTCTCCATGCCGTGGTGGCTGGGCTAGCTTTGCGACGTCGATACTCGTACTCTGTTGACTTGTTACGGTTCTCATGGTAAGGATTGCTGAAATAGGGGCATCTTCCCGTGGCCTCTTTTAGCCATCCTTTGGGTAGCATGAGAGGCTCACTTGGTGACTCAGACAAGAGTGTGCACAAAACTCAATAGAGACACTACACTCTCTTCCACGCCAGCACCTGACCAGTTTACACGTTCCTCTTTTGCTTCCCAAGCCATCCTACACATTTTGAGCTTAGTGGCCATCTCTCCTCTGTAGGGGCCTCATTTGCATATCCATTTTCTTAAATAAAATCTTCAAGGTTATTGTTTTGAAAACTGGGGGACTTATAATTTACTTGACCATCCTGATCAGGATATCAACTCAGTTTCGTTCCTGCCATACTGTACAAATAAATTAACCCCAATTTTTCAAAACTGAACTGAAAGTCTTCTTCGCAGGCCATTCATTTGAATCTGTAGAGTAGTCTGGAGCCTTTGCTGTAATGTGTCGGTTATTTGCGCGTGGTGCCATATAGATCGTGTATTGATATTTCTAATAATAACTGCTACTTTTATTTCCAGCGTTCTGCTATGTTTTTACATGTAGAGGGTCAGATAATAAATGAGGGTACAAGAAGGGTTTAGATACTGGCATGTTACTCACAAGGCTCAACCCCTAAGATGAAACTAAATGCAGTGTGTAAGATTAAAGATTTTAAATGACGAATACTTACCCAAAGATCTTCCCCCTGAGTTTCGTACGATAGCAAATTTAGAACATCTGTATGCATGGTGTTTCTGGAGGAACCAACGTCACCCCCTCCCCCAACCCTCCTAACACCCAGTCTTTAAAGAATCGAACTCGCATGTATAAAATGGCTCCGTTTTAATAAAAGCAAGTTTTTCACGCATCTCAGTGTTTATGGCGTCTTGTCTCCCAAACTATGTGTTGTACGATGACATAATTTTCCTGTATATTCAATGATACATGTGCTGCTGTCTGCAAAATGTTTTGTGAATAGTTTGAGCAATAAGAAAACAATAAATGAAACGTCTTGTTGGTGATTTTTTACTGTATCAACAGTGAGAATGTAGTATGCGATAAGCATTCTTCCCTTCATTACTTGTGTGTGTGTGTGTGTGTGTGTGTGTGTGTGTGTGTGTGTGTGTGTGTGCACGCGCGCGCGCGCGTGTAGGGGGATGCTGTCAATGAGAAGTTTCCAAAAGGTTTGAAATTATGTCTAAAATTTGTTGCAGGTCACTAAGTAATCTCAGTCTCTAATACCGGATGAATATAGTTGTATTATTTGCGCACCATGAGCTACAATGCCTAGAGAAAAGAAGAATCAATACAGTTTCTAACTTTAATAATTATTGTGTTAAATCTTCCTCATGATGTTATACCTCTATTATGAAATCATTTTATGTTTTTCATTTTGATCAATAATTATATGAAATGCTGAAAATTAAGTATCTGTTGCCTCAGGAAGCAGTTAGATCTTTAATTTGCAATTAGGATTGGGTGACTGTTTAGGTACTTCATAATATAGATGGTAAATACACTCTAAGACAAAAAACATCGCACCACAAAGGAATTATCCGAATGAAACAGGAATCGGCAGATGTGATGTACATGTGCGTTCAAACAAATGAATACAATTTCAGAAATATTGGGTAATATATTCAAAAAATTAATAAACTCAGCAAGTTAAAATGCGTTGGTCCACCTCTGGCCCTCCTGCAAGCAGTTTTGCGGCTTGGCATTGACTGATAGAGGGCCGGCCGCGGTGGTCTCGCGGTTCTAGGCGCGCAGTCCGGAACCGCGCGACTGCTACGGTCGCAGGTTCGAATCCTGCCTCGGGTATGGATGTGTGTGATGTCCTTAGGTTAGTTAGGTTTAAGTAGTTCTAAGTTCTAGGGGACTGATGACCACAGCTGTTAAGTCCCATAGTGCTCAGAGCCATTTTTTTTGACTGATAGAGGCGTCGGATATCCTCTTGAGGGACATCGTGCCATACGCTGTCCAACTGAGGCAGAGGGTCAAAATCCTGAGCTTGTTAGAGGGCCCTGTCCATAATGCTCCAAAGTTTCTCAAGTGGGGAGAGATCGGCGCCCTTGGTGTCCAAGGTGGAGTTTGGTAAGCACGTAGACAAGCAATGGGAACTTTCACTGCGTGTGGACGGACATTATCTTACTGAAATGTAGACCCAGCATAGCTTGCCACCAAAGGCAAAAAAAAACGGGCGTAGAATCGCGTCGATATACCGCTGTGCTGTAAGGATGCTACGGATGACAACAGAAGGGGTCCTGCTATGAAAAGAAATGGCACCCCAGACCACCACTCCTGGTTGTCGGACCATATGACAGTCAGATTGGTATCCCACCACTGTCCAGAGCTTCTCCAGACACACCTTCGGCCTCATCTTATCGACGTCAATAGAACTCTCTTCAGTGATGAGTCTTACTCCTAATTGAGCCCCGATGACCAGTGAAGAGATGTCTGGAGACACCATGGACAGCAGTGGGGTACCAATCTGTTTGTCGCTCGTCATACAGCCCAACAGCAAGGAGTGATGGTCTGGGGTGCCAAACTTTTCATAGCAGGACCAATTTGGTTGTCATTGTGGCACCGTTGCAACACAGTGGTATGTCGATGATATTCTACACCCTGATTTGTTGTCCTTCATGGCAAGCCATCATGGGCTTACATTTCAGTGAGGTAGTGCCCGAATGCACGCATCGAGAGTTCTTACTGCTTGTCGTCATGTTTACCAAACCCTCCTTGGCCAGTAACGTGGCTGAATCTCTGACAAATTGAGAATGTGTGAAGAATTATGGGCAGAGCCCTCCAGCTTTCTCGGGATTCTGACGATCTAATGTGTCAATTGGACAGAATTTAGCAGTATATCCCTCAGGAGGAATCCAACAATTCTGTCAATAAATGTCAAGCCGAATAACTTCTTGCATAAAAACTAGTGGTGGACCAGCGCATTATTGACTTGCTCGATTTGTGGGATTATTTCTCTTGTATAAATCATTCAATTTTTCTGCAATTGTAATCATTTCTTTGTCTGTATATGTATATCGCATCTGCTAATTTCCTTATCATTCGGATAATTCCTTCGTGGTGCGTCGTTTATTTGTCTTTTAGGAGGTGGTAGTATAGGCTGGTTCCAACTGACATTCCACATAAAATGCCTCCAATATTTTTATTGGTTTCGGATATACTACTAGTTACATAGTTAAGTTTTATTTTCCTTGATGGTACTCAAGTTGCGGTGGATTTAGCTCTTGATTGTCAATATTTTTTTGAAGTTCAAGATGTAAAGTCATATTGAAGTTCAAGATGTAAAGTCGTACTTGAGTAGACATAACTGAATTTTTCAATTCTGATTGTGATTTGTTGACCTATTCTATTGTATCACTTAGGCATCCCACATGTAATTCGATATTCTGAGGACGCCGATATACTATCAGTTTGTAGGTTTTGTAAGGGAAACCCTCCTTCTGCTTGTAGAGAATACGTTTGGCGATTCACTAAGGGAAGTGTAACAGATCCATGAGTGTTTATACATGTTTCCGCGTGAGACTGGTGCAGTGCCCAGCAGTCATATTTCTTATGAACGTGAAAAGTGAAAAGTGTGGATGAAATACAAGGCATTATTTAGCTGGATGATTGTAATCGTTCAACAAGGATAAGCAGAGGTGCTACATCTGTCAGTGTTCCACGTTCAAGATATTTACAGTGGACTCAGCAACTTCGAAAATGAGATGAAGTTAAATGACTGGAATTTTATCATTAGCTATTTGGTGTTCACTGATAAATCTACTGTCACTTTTACACAGTAACGCTGGTAACTTATTTTGGTGGTCAGTTAAAAGCTCACATTGTGGGTATTGCTAGCCGTGTCCATAGTATTTTTTTGTAAAGTCCCACGTCCTCCATGCGGTTCTAAATGACAGGCACCTCAGGAAGCTCAGCAGTCGTCTGCTTGCTGCTGGCTTGGTGAACTCGAGTTTCTTGAGCCAGGGAATGGTGAGTGCTCCAAGTTCTCTGAAACTGTGAGATATGTGCATGTTTCAGCGCCCAGTGTGTGTCGGCAGAGGATCACTGTGTGTTACAGGGAACAGGGATCTTGGTTTAAGTGCCTTTATGGTGAGGATGATGCAAACCTCTATAAAAAACCTCAATTTCATGGTGTATTGTGCAGTGTTGAGATGCATGGCTGCTGAGCTGGAACAGTCATTAATGGTCAACCACTTGGGAACCTGCCTCACCTCATGTGTACCAAGATATTTTAAGCTCTGTCTGGATGGAAGCTTGGTGAACCCAAGTTTCCTGAGATAGGGACTGGTGAGAGCCAGCAATCCTCTGTAACTCTAAACAATGAGCATGTTTTAGCAACCACTGTGCAGCACAGGAGTGAACCATTGTTTGACACAGGGAATCTTGGCTAAGTACCCAGATTATGAATATCATAAAAACATCTGCAATAAACCTCAATAGCATGGTATAATGTGCACTGTTGTGACGCATGGCTGTTGAGCTGGAACAGTCGTTAATGACCAACCACTTGGAAACCTGCCACACTTTGGTTGTTCCAAGGCATGTGAAGCTTTGTCTTAGTGGATGCTTACTTCCTGAGCTGCTCATGGAACTTCCATCAAGCCTAAGTGACTTTTCTGTACTCCCTGCAGCTCGGGTTGTCTTTTGGGCAGTATTAACATCCAAATTTCCAAAGAGGCATCATGTGGCTCATTCACCTGTGATAACTGTGAATATAAGAGAAAACACTAACAGTAACAGAGCTCATCCTGTGATAGATAATGTGTTTACTGTTAAACACCTAGAAGGTTCCTTGAAAAAACTGTTGCCTTTATATATCCATAACGCTCTAAAGGAACTTGCAGGGCAGCTTAAATCTATCAACCACCTGAACGATTCTGCACCTGTGATCGAGGCACTGAAGGCTACCCAAGTGAACACGATATTAAAATGAGAAATTACTTTGGGAATCTGCTCTCAGTAGTGAGATGCAGATTGGTCTAAGTTGTTGCAAAGGAGTTTTGACGTACCAGGACATATTGGATATAGGTAACTCCAAAGGAAATTGGAATGTGAATGTGTAGCTTTGATGAAAAGAGTTGATGAGATGCAGAAGCCAACTTCTTTTATTCGGAAATTCAGCGTGCAGAATTGCCTGAATACGAGGGTTGGAACTTAAATAGTGGCAACACCTTTGTGAAGACACTATGCAACGGAAACTACTATTGTCGTTGATAGCACACGTTGTTGACATACCTACCTTAACTCCGAGCAAATGAAATCGTCCGTCCCACGTCACCGGTGTGCGCGCAATCTAGGGAAACAGTCACTAGTGAGCGAGCGGTCTAACGTAACGGTGTCACTATGTTTTCGAAACAGGAACAACGGAATTGGATCAAGATTGAAGTGCCAGAGGTCATACTGTACGACACTGTGATCAAGGCTTTGCGAAAGAAGCGGTGACACTGTCTGCGCAACCCATCCATCATTTTGCACGACAGTGCGCAGGCGTATACAGCGCAGACTGTGGCTGCTGTGTTCGGTCGGTGGGACTGGGACATACAGCACCATCCACCATACTCCCTGGACTTAAGTTCTTGTGACATTGATTTGATTCCGAAGATGAAGGAACCACTTCGTGACATTCACTTCAGAACTCTTCCAGAGATTCGACGGGCAGTAGACCGCGCCATTCGCACCATCAACAGAACAGGCTCTGCCAACGGTATACTACGTCTTCTACATCGCTGGCAACGGTTCTACACAATGCTGGTGACTACTTTGAAGGACAGTAACAGGTGCAAACATGTAACTCTTTTGTATAGGTTGTGAATAAACAGTTGCCACTATTTAAGTTCCAACCCTTGTATATTACATCAGGCATTCTCCACCTCAAAGTTAGTCCTTGTGTACCTAATCATATGTGATGCTGTAAGTGTCAATGTTTCAATCACACCGCCATGGATTGTAAAGGTCAGTCTACACGTAGCTCCACTGCCTACGAACCAGGTATTCAATATATTGCGCTACCCATGTGTTCTAACTGCTCCCAACCCCATTCTGTTTGCAGCATGAAATATCCTGTCTTTGCAGAAGAGAAGACTGTCCAGGAAATTAAAGTCATCGAAAGCACATCTTATTCCGGTTTGAAGAAGGCGTTTAAGGTAATACCGCTACCTTGTTTCGTGAAGTTGTTTGTAACAGCATTGAAACAGCCTGTACAGAAGACTAGTGGTGGCGCCCATACTTTTACAGGGAAGTAGAGCACTTAATCTGCATCTGTTAATGCAAGCCTGCACCACCGTTGGCACAGCCTGTTCTGTTGATGTCTTCCCAACTTCCTACAAACGCTCTCGTCACCACACTGGTTTACATATTAGTCAGCGGCAATCTCTCTGAATGCTTTGAGCGTGAGAATACTGTCCCTCCCAAGTCGAGTTTTAAGTGCGACTGTCTTTTCCATTGCTATTAATAGTATCATGTCAGTTCTGTCCAATGTTCTTTCTTTGTTGGTAACTTTCTGTCTTTTGTTCCTCCTTCAGCCTTGGAATCTATAACTCGTCAGTGCCAACTCAATCTTCGATGGTTGGAAGGATGAGAAGAGAAAAGAAGTCTTAATTTCTCCACCGAAAAGTCTGTGGGCATTCTTTTTAAGCATTCACATGCAGCTTGAATATGGGTGCCTGAGTATCGGTATGCACGACCCTCTTATTTAAAAATGTTGAATATTGTGAACAAGTCAAGGAATTTAGCTGGCCACTGGGGCGGTTAGAATCAGTTCCATGCGGAGGCTTTGCGCTGTGGCTAGTGAGTCGATGCTTCACGTCAGGCAGTGACTCCTCGTGCAATGAAACACTCTTCATACCATACAAATCTGCACACCATTCGATTGCTCGGCCATCAGTGGAAATGCTTTGTCACACTCGACGCCAAGCGATAAGACCCTATGGGATTAGTGTGAATGATTGCTTTTAAGAGATAGGTATAGCTGGTTTAACGTTTTACATCAAGGTAGGAGCATATTTCCACTTTGGCTTCTAAAGAGGTTCAGTATAATTTTAGACTTGTCGGATTTTTTGAGAAAATTTGCGTTCTAGAATTTCAATTTCAGTATCCGTTTTTTTTAACCTTTTAGATGGGCATCAAGGTTTTAACGTGGTGTACACTGATCTCTCCCATCAAGGTGATTCCCTTGGCTGTTTAGTCGTATTTACCGACTGTCTCTTGAGGAGTCGCCTTCCACATGACTATACTGCATTTTCAGCAGAACTCAATGTGATCTTGAAGGCACTGGAGCAGATTAAAATTGTTCAGAGCAAACCGTTTCTCAGTTGCTCCAACTCCCTTAGTGCCCTCCACTCTCTGCAGCACATTTATCTCGCAGAGAAAATGATGCATTTACCACATGAACAGCTGTACTTCGTTCAACATCCGACGAAGGTGGTATCGTTCTGCCGGAAATGAGCAGACCAATTCATCAAGGACGTTTGCAGGGAACATGACGTGACACAGTGTACCTCTACAGGCTGTGATGTCGTTGGTGAGTCAGTGATCCATACAGATGTGGCAGGAGGAGTGGTTGGCAGTGAGGGACAATAAGCTGCAGGTAGTGAAGCCTACTATCTGGTGTTTCTTATGTAGGTCACTCTGAGGGGATGAAGTGGCCCTGACCCAACTCTGGAATTTGCATTATCCTCTCATACATGGTTTCCTCCACCGACGAAAGGAGCTTCCAAAT
Source organism: Schistocerca americana (assembly GCF_021461395.2). Lineage (NCBI taxonomy): Eukaryota > Metazoa > Arthropoda > Insecta > Orthoptera > Acrididae > Schistocerca > Schistocerca americana. The sequence goes on along the minus strand of NC_060130.1, from coordinate 360,695,794 downwards.
CTGTGATGAACGTGGCTTGCAAATCGCTGTGTGCGTTAATTGACTGCATTTTATTTTGTGATACACAGGCAGAAACAAATTTAGGCTAGGATGTGCTCCCTATTTTACCTGATGACCAGATGAGTGTGGTCAAGCTTTTAAGATTTTTGGATGCGTCTAGACTCTGGGAAAAGCTTTCTGGCTTGAATAATTCGTGTGTTACAGCGTGTCTGACTCATCCCTTTTATTCCATTCAGTCAGCCATAGCTACATATTGTAGTCTTTTAATTATTTCCACTGCTTTTTCCCTTTTTACTGTGTGTAAGATGACTTTCCCTGTTTTGTGTGTGTGTGTGTTATCATTTGCAGTTCCATTTTGAACCTTTGCCATTTTTATCTATACTTACCTCATTCCATTTTAGTACTGGTGCTTAGAGATGTTGCTGTGTGTACCCACACCACCATATCATCATGAGAAACCCACATGTTTTAGTGGAGAGAGATTTACAAGAACACCTCTCTGAAAATATGTAACATGAGTACTGGGGCAAGAGGGTTCTGGCGCATAGTATCCTTATCCAAGATGGTGGCGATGACGTCATCCCCCCTCCCCTCCCCTCCCCTCCCCTCACCTCCCCCAGAAAAATGACGGAAAGTTCAAATTCCAGCAGGATAATGTATCACACCTCTAGTAAGCTAAGAAAATCGCGGGAAGATAGGTCACTTGGGCCACCCCCACTAACCTAAGTCACCTCTTCCTATGAACTGACGCACAAGTTTGAATTCTGGCGGTAAAGAAAGGTCAATTCGCGTATATCAACTAAGCTAAGAAAATGGCGCGAAAGAAAGGACACTTTCACTAACCTCAGTCACCAAACCGCCGCCTCCTCCTAGGGATTTGCGGGAAAAGGACTCGACCAGTGGTGGACATAAGTCTTTATTTTTTATGCACCAGTCTTCATTTAAACAATTTCATGTAGCGCAGCCATCCAGTGTGTTCACCACGAGATCTGGACTCTAATTGACCTAGTACACACTACCACCACCAGAGGGTGCTCTCATCTATGATGTAATCCAAGATTGTGGGGGAAAATGGCGACAGACAGTGTCTTCACCAAGAGATTTAGAGTTCAACTGACATAGTACACAGTACTGCAACCAGAGCACACTGTCATCTGTTCTGTGATGTAGCCCAAGATGGCGGTCTGGAGTGGGGGAAAATGGTGGGAAAAGGACTCTGCCTGTGCTGGATATGAGTCTTTATTTTGCAGGCAGTGTCTCCACCAAGAGATCTAGAGCCCAACTGACCTAGTACATAGTACTGAAACGAGAGGGTGCTGTCATCCCTCCTGTGATGTAATCCAAGATGGTGGTCTGGAGGGGAAAAATGGAGCAAAAATGACTCAGCCTGTGCTGGGCTGCTGGAGATAGTAAGGAAGGAGTGTACTTTATTTATTTTGGCACAATTGATTTAGGGATGGAGTATATTTATCACACTGATACAAACACATGCTTGGGGTCACAATACACAGTCTGCAGATCTGTAAACTACCCCTAAATAACGCTTTGCAGACACGCAAACAACTCCTAATTTACCGAAATAATTTCAGTACAGATCTGCAAACTGCTCCTAAATAATGCAGCACTGTGATGTGTAGACACGCTCAGTACTCGTAAACTGTCCAAATAGCGCATATCACAGTATACAGAACTGCTAACAAAATAATGCAACAGACACAAGCAGACACCGCCAGCCACCCCCTACCCATTGGACAGCACACACTCCCTGAAGTCAGGATGCACCGGCAGCCCCGCGAAGTGATGAGTCTGTCAGCTGTCAAACCACACTCTGGCACCCTTTCAGGTCCTGCACACATGAGGTGGTGGCATCCCCTTCATACTCAACACCAGAGAAATTTCTCTCAAAATATATGTTCACCTAGGCACTGTTGATGACACGACCGGACAGGAGTGAAGACATATATACAAAGCGCGAAGAGCTTATTGCCGAGCAATGCTGCAGAAATCCGTTTCAGAATAGCACAAGCTGCTTTCTGCCTAGTGATTGTAACGGACCATGCATGATGTGTGGCTGACATATCGCCGCGCATACCATCGCAAGCACGTCTAGCAATGTTCTCAATGTTATACTGAAGCCACATGGCTATCTAAAATAATAACCAAGTCGAACTCTAGTAAATCGCAGTGTCCCAGAAATACCTAACATGCGCTTTTGTAGGAGTTTTCGTGATGTCTTAGCTTGTATGCACGGAAATTGTTTCCCTAACAGAACCTGTTTACGAAAAAAGCGCAGAATAACATCGAATGCACTCTTCCCAGCGGTCCTAACGTGATACCCTTCCTACTCTCAACATACGCAAACGTTCTCACCTCTATGTAGAGATTCCTATATCCCAGCACAAAGGATGTCTTGTGAATGAATCGAGCGTTATCATTGGCTATTATCGAATTTACTCGCCAAATTTCTGATGCTGCCTGTACTGAAGCACCATCCACCTTTTCTTTCTTTCTGCAAACGAGACTTCCAGACATAAAATTATTTTGCATAGAGCGCTAAATTGCACTGACAGTTAAACCCACAATGTTGCCTACAGATCATCAAATACATACGAGACTCACAAGAATTTTGGAAGCCTGGAACATATTTACCAGCGTAACTACAATTAAATACTATGACAGCTGCTACAGTCTGACACCAATTGATGTACAGGCAATGTCTCCTCTTGATGGCGGTGCTTCTGGAACAATTCTCAGTATCGATAGTGCACATAATTTTCCACGTAAAAAATCTGTTTCATACCATCGCAGTTATCGATGTGACGAATCTATACATCCCTCACGATAGGACACACAGTTATCTTCACCAGTCATGCCACAACACAAACCACAAGTGGCTCTGAGCACTATGGGACTTAACATCTGAGGTCGTCAGTCCCCTAGAATTTAGAACTACGTAAACCTAAGGACATCACACACATTCATGCCTGAGGCAGGATTCGAACCCGCGATGATAAGGGGTCACTCGGTTCGAGACTGAAGTGCCTCGAATCGCTCGCCCACGGCAGCTGGACATAAACCACAGTAACTTCACAATGCAATATACACACATTTTACACAACATAAGCCACAGCAACTCTACAGTGCAATATATAAACATTTTACGAAAACAGTGCAGTGACCTTTCATATCTGTACAGCCCCCGAAAAAAAAACTGATCGCCATATTGCACCTGACAACTAAACCTCACAAACTGTCATACAATTGTCAAATATGGAAAGACTCTTACTCAATTACACTGCTCTTACACTGAGAACAGGAGCTTGTATGTGAGAGCTTGAAACAATATTCAACCCACCAATATATCACCGTGTACCGTGTCAATGTAGTAAACATACAATTCATATCCTCCGCCATACAAAATCATCCCTTTTACATCAGAAAGCCGTTAGTGGATTGAAGTTACTCTTAGAACTGTTCTACAAATTCAGCCTCGTTTCGCCCCTGGGCAAAAGCGCATTACTGTTCCTGGTCAGGACCTGCTTGCTTGCTTGCTCGCTTTTCTACACCCATTTCCAGACTCTGGGATTACAAGAACATATCTAATTTCGCATGGTTTGCTAGAATATCATACCATTTTCCCAGTACTTCTCGATATCAAGCACATATCAATATCGCTTGCATGGCAGTACCGCTCATGCGATATAATTCTGAAGATATGGACCGGAAATTATTACTCTAGAAACCCGAAACTTTAGCTAGGTGGGGCATGCTGTAAACCACTGACTAATTAGAAACCTATCACGTCTGTGAAGACCTTTACTCGGAAACTCCAAAAAACAAAAACAAAACAAAAAATAGAGAAAACTGATACTTCTACCCTCGAATAATGATGTCAGTGATGTAGCAGATTCCGAATCATCCCTATAATTTACAAGGTCAACTAAGGTGTTTCTCATGTCTAGAGGACCTGCAAACGCGTCTTCCACATTCTATGTACACACGCCACAATCGATCTTCTCTCAACTAAATAAAGGCGCGAAATGTGCAGAAGCAGTCAGCCAAACAATTTACATGGGAGGGAGTAACGGTCCATTGCAAATGCACTTCCATATTCAATCTTCTCAAATTGCCACACGATCAAGAAAGCTATCCGACACATACCAAGTGGTAGTTCGCTATTCGGTAGTCTAGAGGATAACAAGTTAATTCATCTACATTCCTACATTCCAACAGGCGTCTCCATTCTGACAGCTCCTACCGTTTATGGGAAACGTGAGTCACCCATCCTCAGGTCACGTGTGCTGCAGGCCGAGCATGCACGGGTAGAATCAATCATCCTAAGAAATCACTCAAATATATATTTTATTCCTGTACTTACAACTAAATGTTACAATCGCGGCCTCAGCTGAACGATATTTGACAATAAGCAAAGTATCAGAAAGACACCCTTTTGACGGCTGTGGCTCTGGAAATAGAAATATCAGTACCATTGCTATGACTTGACATACTTCTCCCTTTGGTATCACATTACTAGACGTCAAATCCATACCTTCCTTATGAATGGACATAGTCATTTCCTTTGCATATGTTGGAACACAAACACATACTTTATAAGCCTGATGCTCAAGGTGAACCTATTACGCATCCCCTACTACTAAGTAAAATACTTCGTCAATAACTGATTACCTACGATACAAAAAGTTTTTCTTCCGAGTGCTACCACTGCATCTTAGAAAGAGACCCGTAATCGGCCAGATGTTAAAAAACCCGATCGCAACAACTACTGTATGTTACTGTCACAAGCGGTCTTGGTTCTACAGGTATACACAAGTATCAATGTTAAAAGCTATACCGGCTTTATAAATGGAGGTACGACATTACCACTGAATGAGGTGGTTTTTCCGGACAAACACCGAGACGGTGATTGTAGGAATGTGTATTATCGGACCAGCACTCTGGTTACACGTAGCCCACGATACAACTTCGTGATAACATCACTGAATTTTGAAAGTGATTCGGCTAACGAACGTGATATGTGAGCGGTATTTGGGACTCCTTCACGCCGCCTCAAGCAGATACTTCTATAGGACTTGTAACGTATTCTGACTCCATGCCATGTCAGAGGCTCTGTGATATATCCACTGAGTTATAGGCGATGACTGATTGAGAAGAAGTAGTAGTAGATGATGTGCTGATTGAGGTCGTAAGAAAATGTATACTAGCTTTTCAGATGTCTAGTGTTACGCTATCCGCTAGAAATGATGTCCATTGTTTGGAATCAAGTCTTGCCATTCAAGCAGATACTTGCACGGATCACAGCCACAAGTGAATCGTATTTCTGGCATTCTCATGTCAAGAAACGAGTCACCTTTCTCGAATCTGGCTGCTGCAGTAAAATTCCAACGTGGTTTTAGCCCCCCCTACGCACCTTGCAACTGCTCCCATTTCTACAGCTTTCCCCATGTGATCGTTCCAATTTAAGTCGGAACTGAGCAGAAGTTAGAGGAAGCCATATCCATCACCTTCTGCAACCTGTGTAGAAACGGATCGACCTGAGTCAGTGCAATGGGAGCGTGTTTCGACCATTCAGTGGAAATGTACGCAATGTGTTACGTCGCCAAACTAGATACAGATGCCACAATCCGAAGCAGATCCGCGTCCATTCAAATCTATCAGCCCAACATGCCATCATCGTTATTCTGTACCCTCCAACAGAGAAAAATTAACAACTATAGAAGGTCCACTAACTTAATCTGATATAGAACACACCTAGCAACCGTCGCTCACGCGATGACGCATAGCTGCGGTTCGGTCCAGGCATTCCTAACGAGACACCTCATCGGTCATGGAATTTACCTGTCAAACTGCTGCTGCTGCCTATGCAGAACGAGCCTATTAAGTACACAGCTTTTGATCCAGTGCAGAGGGCAGTTTAAGATTTCATCACCCGTACTGTAGGGTGATAACCGTATCCCACAGGCTATACTGTAAGTCACAAGAGACGCTCCCTGTGACCAAATGTCGTTGTTTGAAACATTGTTTTCTAACACGCTTTGTACACTGCCATACGTTTTGTTTTCTGCAACGTCTTCCAGGTCTGTGTCAGGTCCTAATCTGACATAAAGACAGCTCCCAAGACCTAGTCCCCTCCGCTGGTGTACCAAACTTCGAACGCATAATACGTGTCCAGACGTAACGCATGGTTCGTCCATCCGCAAACCCTACTGCACATGTGACGTGCGGTGGATCCGCCTCCAGAGATAGTTCTGGATATATAGTCCGCATGAGATCCACACTCGAATGCTAACTCGGATTTGGCATATTGTGGATCTGTATCCCAACAGCGCTTCATACATTGCACGTGGCGGGTCCACCTTCATACCCCATCCTTTGCGCAGCATATTGTGGATTGGCAGCCCAACATCACTCCGGATATAACATGCAGTGGACCCACATTTGAACGCTAACACAGGTCTATTGCGGGTCCTTGGAGACTTCCATAACCCACGCATATACACAGGCACACAGAAAACAGTGCAAACGCTCTCCGAATGTGGAGGAGACTTGATACAGTCGAATATAGTTCTACATTACGGTTCCAGATCAGTGCATTTGGGCTAGGTGTTGGCACCTGTGCTACATTTACAAGCAGTTTTAGAACACAGAACACGAGGTTATGTCATGATTGCATGGATAGATCTGACATAAAGTCGATAGAATTGCGAGAAATGACGAGGGAATAGGTGTAAATTGACCGAATATACACCAAGATGCTGGGAAATTGACAAAGTACTTCTATATCTTCTGGTTCGCGCCGAACAATTTGTACATGGGAACAAGTATACGGCAACAAGAGGAATCCGAGAAAACGTCGACATCGAAACGAAGGGAATCAGGGAGGCAGAAATTTTTTCCATCGAGGCAGCATTATACTGTATGTCTGTTGAGGTACCCGTGATACACGCGAGTTGACTATTGTATTTGATGATTTTTAGGAAAACAGAGAACCATGCACCTCTAAGCTTGTTTGCATCTGCGTTAAAGGATAACAGAGTGTGGATGGAGTGATCGATTGAGATGGAGCTGTAACGATGTACGATTTAATGGTTGACTGATGCATTCTAGAGAAGGAGAAGTTGCTGCAGGTCAATTTTTCCACTGTTCTGTCCAGATGCATCAGTTGTGTCACATAGCCTGCGTTCTACTCGTATAGAGCCATGTGTTCTGTATGTGGTTTAAAGCACTGTCTACATGCGATCGTTAATGGTAAACCTGTCGGTCATCAGAGGACTTCCATCTCATGTGTGATGAAACTTGACATATTACTCTAAATGAACTTTGACTTACGCGATGTACTCCATACCCCCTGTCGCCTCGTGGGTGTAAAATCGAGACTTCAGCATCACAACTAAGTTAGCGATAGCTGCTTGTGAGGTGCTGCAGTTCCTCGTGTACACATTTGCCTGACAGATGTACTGTTTACAGAGTTAGTGACGGAATGACTTTCAATTTTCACACGTCGGACACTGCTGCTATGCGTTTATCTGTTTCCTTGTAGGAGGTATCCCCCGCTACTAACGATCATTTTATATAGGCCTGATGCAGGCATAGTATAATTTCTGAGCTGTGACTGGATGTGAATAGTGGACGCTATATGTCTCCGGAAAGCTATACTGTGCTCGTATCATGCAGAGCAAATGTTTTACTGAAGTAGTTTTTTCGTTTTACGGTTCGATAACATAGTTTATCGTAGAGAAACCGGGAAGAACGGTGTATGTCATGCTCTTGAAATATATTTCTTACATTCGAATATTAACAGCGCTACATTCCATACAACTGATAGGCTGGAAACGCAGGCAATGTAACATTATAGCCCGTTTTAAGTGCAGGTACCGATCTTAGACTCTAGAACAATAGTTAAGAGTTGATAGGCTGGTTGATTTACGTAAAAATGCGTCGATCTCCATCCGTGTGGAGCTCCATCAGGCATAAAAATCATTTGTTTCTTGTTGTTCTTAACTGTCTGCTATTGCATCACGACACTTTGAAATCTGTTACTATACATAGATAAGGAGTGCTAAGCTCCTCGAGATGGGCGCATCTCAAGAAATCTCATGCACTTGGATGGGTGAGGACTCGGAAAGTTTTATTCATTGACGTGACGTCCAGTGTAGCTGTCTACTTCTGATCGGTTGCAGATTAATTCGGTAACGGTGCTGCAGGGCAGATTGGTCAATGACAGTGTGAGGAGAGTCTTTCACTCTCTAATTTTACACTAAGACAGCAAGAATGCCCTGCGACTGTCATACGCAGGGAGATAGATCATAAATTAAGCAATGCACTCAAGGTGTCAGAAATATGTAGAGCGCAGTCTGGTATACTTTGATGATTTATGTGTTCGAGAATTAACACTCAATAGACGTACTGCGCAGTCATCTATCTGCATTTTCAATGATGCCTGCAAAGTAGAGAAGAGGCGGTTTAGCTATAATACTGAAATTGGGGAAACATGCTGTCACATCATTGGCCGGTGTTGAAATTACTGTAAAATTGTTCGCACTATCAACTGTGATGGCTGTTATCGGAGTACATAGCTGGTGTCTTTTCCGTCCCATCCGTGGACTGGCATGCTGTTGGTTACCACATCATGATTGACTGACAGCACTTGTTTGAGTTGGGGAAAGAGTTTTGGTGGATGGACAGCACCTTCTGGGTTGTATTACACCCAAATTGTAATCGCTCACATGAGTGCAATATGAGGAATCAGTCAAAATGGAACGCAGAGCCATCATCTATTCCGTCATTGTGACAGATGAGTTTAAATACAGTGGTCGTCAATCACTTTCGGATTGGAAACTCTCCACAAAGACGTGAAACTCTTCCAGTTTCCTTATGTTGTAACTGCCTTTTATTTAGATCCGTCCAGTGTATGGGATGTTATGGTAGCCGCCATAAGAAAATGATTTACAGTGTGAAATGTCTAGTTCTTTGCGAGAGGCCGTGGATCAGAGCGTCTTAATGTTAGTTAATGACCTGACGCAGACCTCGAAGTCGTGGCAGAAAAACAAAACGTATGGCAGTGTACAAAGCGTGTTAGAAAACAATGTTTCAAACAACGACATGTGGTCACAGGGTGCGCATCTTGCGAATAACAGTATAGCCTGTGGGATACGGTTATCACCCTACAGTATGGGTGATGAAATCTTAAGCTGCCCTCTGCACTGGATCAAAAGCTGTATACTTAATAGGATCTTTCTGCATAGGCAGCAGCAGAAGGTTGCCATGACCGATGGGGTGTCCCGTTAGGAATGCTATTCTGTGGAGCATCGCGAAATCTCCCTCTCCGCACTGGGCCGCACCGCAGCTACACGTCATCGCGTGGTGTGTTCTATATCAGATTATGTTAGTGGACCTTCTAATGTTTTTAATATTTCTCTGTTGGGGGATAGAGAACAACGATGATGGCATGTTGGGCTGATAAATTTGAATGGACGCGGATCTGCTTCGGATTGTAGTACCTGTATTTAGTTTGGGGACGTACTACTTTGACTGCATTTCCACCGAATGGTCAAATTCAGGTCGTTCTGTTTCTACACGGGTTGCAGAAGGTGGTGGATATGACTTTCTCTGACTTCTGCTCAGTTCCGACTTAAATTGGAACGATCACATGCGGAAAGTTGTAGAAATGGGAGCGGATCTGCTTCGGATTGTAGTACCTTTATTTGGTTTGGGGACGTACCACATTGAGTGCATTTCCACCGAATCGTCAAATTCCGGTCGTTCTGTTTCTACACGGGTTGCAGAAGGTGGTGGATATGGCTTTCTCTGACTTCTGCTCAGTTCCGACTTAAATTGGAACGATCACATGCGGAAAGTTCTAGAAATGGGAGCAGTTGCAAGGTGCGTAGGGGGTGGCTAAAACCACGTTGGAATTTTACTGCAGCAGCCAGGTTCGAGAAAGGTGACTCGTTTCTTGACATGAGAATGCCAGAAATACGATTCACTTGTGGCTGTGATCCGTGCAAGTATCTGCTTGAATGGAAAGACTTGATTCCAAACAATGGACATCATTTCTAGCGGATAGCGTAACACCAGACATCTGAAAAGCTAATGTACATTTTCTTACGACCTCAATCAGCACATCATCTACTATTACTGTTTGTGATCTTCTCAATCAGCCATCTCCTATAACTCAGTGGATATATCACAGAATCTCTGAAATGGCATTGAGTCAGAATACGTTACAAGTCCTATAGAAGTATCTACTTGGGGCGGCGTGAGGGAGTCGCAAATACCGCTAACATATCACGTTCAAGTCACCTATCTTCCCGCGATTTCCTTAGCTTAGTAGAGGTGTGATGCATTATCCTGCTGGAATTTGAACTTTTCGCCGTTTTTCTGGGTGAGGGGAGGGGGGTTAGGTTAGTAGAGGTTGCCCAATTGACCTATCTTCCCGCCAAAATTGAAACTTCCCGCCAAAATCCGCCATCTTGAATACCGTCATCGCCGCTATTTTGAATGACGTTATCGCCGCCATCTTGGATGACGTCATCGCGGATATCTTGGGTAACGGTACTTCTCGCCAAAACCCCCCTTGCCCTAATACTAGTATGGCATATTAACTTACAGAGCTACAAAGATGGCTATATTCTTCCAGTGTGGTGACACTATATCTATATCTACAATTATCGGAAGATGGATCGGTAGGAATGGTCACGTTTGTAGGCCACCAAAATCCCCTGTCCTTACCCATTTCGATTTATGGCTCTGGGGGTGGTTGAAAGCGAGATGTTAAAAAAAAAAATAAACACAATAAACGAAGTATGTGAACTTCTCTAAATCATCATCGAATTTAATCATCTGCTTTGCTTAACATTTTTTGTGAGGCATTTGTTTGGATTTCTGTCTAACAGCTGTTACACTGTAATCAATATAAATTGGACACGTTACACGCCAAGTTCTATTAAAAATAGTCTACGCTACAATATTTAGCATTCTACCTGAAATGCAACGAACTTCAGAGTTGGACAGCTAGGAGGCCACTTATCATGTGTACGAATCGCAAGTGGAGAAACCTGCCTCACTTTCTAAACTTACGTAAATGATTTTGTTAATAGAGAAGAAATATTTTGCAGTTTGCTAAGGACTTTCTTTTATTTGAGACGTTGCATCTGTTGACCAAAATAAGTGTCATAGGTTGGGGGGGGGGGGGGGTTTGAGGACAAATTACGGAAACTCCTCAAGAAATGCATGCTTTAACATAAATGTAGACGCTAGCGACGCCTGCAGGTTGCACTATGGCATTTGTCCACAATCGGCATCTGCGCAACATTCTCAATGCTTTGCGTGTGTCTGTCATAGTCAGAACGGTGGTCTGTGTTGTTATGAGTGCTTTATGTCGGAGCTAACTGGATTCGAATGTAGGTAAATCGTTGGTGCTCTTATGGTGAGCACTTCCATAACTAAGTTCGCAACTCGTGGTGTAGTCGCTTGCGTCGCTACCTCTGGATCACGGGGTCCCATGTTCGATTCCCGGCCGTGTTTGGGATTTTCTCTGCCCGGGAACTGGGCGTTTGTGCTGTTATCATCATTCCATCACCATTCGTGAAAATGGCTAGACAGGACTGTGTACAGAATGGGAATTTGTATGGGTGCTGATGACCGCGCAGTTGAGCGCCCCACAAACCAAACATCATCATCATCATCCTTAACTGAGGTAGCCGAAGTGACTGATGGTTCAAGAGCCACCATATCGAAGATTTATACCACATACTGGAATGGGTAAAAACACCACCCGATAAGTCACAACACTGACGAAAATGAGTGTTGAGTGTTCGTGATTGACAGTAATGGAAGAGGATTGTGAGGAAAACTAAGAGGCCGACCCTTGCAAACTTACTGAATAACTGAATGCCTCTATTACGAACCCTGTCAGCACCAAAACAACGCTAACGGTGCTCCGTAAGTAGGGAACTACAGGCCGAGATAGAATTCCAAAACCAGTCATCAGTGAAGCAAATACGTGTAACAGGGAAGCGTTCCGAGGGCATAAAACGTGGACTATAAACCAATAGAAGAAAGTCATTCGACCGGAGGAGTCTTTTTTCACACTGTTTACATCTTCTGGACGAGTTTACGTCCGAAGAGTGAACAATACCGGGAATTTGGTGATGACTTGGGCAGCCATACCATGGTATTCTATGGACCCCTTGGTTACTCTACAAGGTCGCATTACTGCCAGGAATTATGTGTCCATTTTGACTATTCAGGTCTCTCCCACGCCACAATGTTCGTTCCCCAATCATAATGCTATGTTCTTAGACGATAGGGCCCCTCTTCACTGCCCTATTCGTCCACGAGACTCAGAGGGCCATAGACGCGGGTGCCAGGTAGGTGCCGTGTTTCTTGACTTCCTCAAGACGTTCGATAGAGTTTCCCACAGTCGTTTAATGAACAAAGTAAGAGCATATGGACTATCAGACCAATTGTGTGATTGGATTGAAGAGTTCCTAGGTATCAGAATGCAGCATGTCATTCTTAATGGAGAGAAGTCTTCCGAAGTAAGAATGATTTCAAGTGTGCCGCAGGGGAGTGTCGTGGGACCGTTGCTATTCACAATATACATAAATGACCTCGTGGAAGACATCGGAAGTTCACTGAGGCTTTTTGCGGATGATGCTGTGGTATATCGAGGGGTTTTAACAATGGAAAATTGTACTGAAATGCAGGAGGATCTGCAGCGAATTGACGCATGGTGCAGGGAATGGCAATTGAATCTCAATGTAGAAAAGTGTAATGTGCTGAGAATACATAGAAAGAGAGATCCCTTATCATTTAGCTACAATATAGCAGGTCAGCAACTGGAAGCAGTTAAGTCCATAAATTATCTGGGAGTACGCATTAGCAGTGATTTAAAATGGAATGATCATATAAAGTTGATAGTCGGTAAAGCAGATGCCAGACTGAGATTCATTGGAAGAATCCTAAGGAAATGCAATCCGAAAACAAAGGAAGTAGGTTACAGTACGCTTGTTCGCCCACTGCTTGAATACTGCTCAGCAGTGTGAGATCCGTACTAGATAGGGTTAATAGAAGAGTTAGAGAAGATCCAACGGAGAGCAGCGCGCTTCATTAAAGGATCATTTAGTAATCGCGTAAGCGTTACGGAGATGATAGATAAACTCCTGTGGAAGGCTCTGCAGGAGAGACGCTCAGTAGCTCGGTACGGGCTTTTGTTGAAGTTTCGAGAACATACCTTCACCGAGGAGTCAAGCAGTATATTGCTCCCTCCTACGTATATCTCGCGAAGAGACCATGAGGATAAAATCAGAGAGATAAGAGCTCACACAGAGGCATACCGACAATCCTTTCCACGAACAATACGAGACTGGAATAGAAGGGAGAACCGATAGAGGTACTCAAGGTATCCTCCGCCACACACCGTCAGGTGGCTTGCGGAATATGGATGTAGATGTAGATGTAGATCGTAGCGTCCAGTACCGATTTTTTGAGCACGATGATGAATTGTTGCATCTCCCCCAGTCATAACCGTCATCAGATCTCAATAGTATTGATCGTGTTTGGTAAACTTGGAAGAGAAATGTGCGTGGTTGTTATCCACCTCCAGCACACTTACCTGTAGTTGTCACTATTTTGCAGGAAGAATGGTATAAGATTCTCTTGAACCCAAAAGGACCTGTACCTCTTCGTTTCGAGACAACTGGAAACTATTTCGAACGCTAGTAGTTTTCCTACACCGTATTAACTTCGTAATGTCTTAGTCTTTTGGTGTTTCTGTATTTTTGTGCACCCTCTATGTATACTTACAAGGGGAGAGCCTTAGGCACGACCAATCAGTTCGGCTCATATTTTGTACAGCGCTTGTGTGTACAGCCTAAAATGAAAGACTCTTAAGATATTTTGGCTCAACAGCCCTCCGTTTTTGAGAAAATCACCACTAAATACCATGACGCGCAATCAATTCAAAATTTACTGAATCGGTAAATAACTGGAAATTGAGCATTTTTCACCATTACATATGTTGTCCACAAACACATATTTTCTTAGAAATCTAGAAAAGAAACTGTTACGACTGTCCCTCATATACTCAGGTGGAACTATGGATAAAATAATGCATTTAGATATACGTGTGTATATAAAATAACGCATTCGCACACGGCGCAAAATTGCATCACAGCGTCTGAAAAACTATTGCCTGCAGTTCTCCTGTGCTTGTAAGAGACTAGTGATTAATTTGGTTCTCAGTGTGTGGAAGAAATCAGTCGTATAACAGATTTGTTAAAAAAAAAAGTTTACCTCACTTGCACCACCTGGGAACTTGACACATTGTAAACCCATAGCCGCTGAGAACAAGTTTTGTCTGATATCGGATTCCTAGAGTGGACAAGCAAATGCTGACCTGTATGATAGCATCTTTATAATGATGAAAGTCAACCGACACGGACGGATTCAATAACGACGCACAACATAATTCATAACCAACTTCCAGTACCGATTTTTCAAGCAGGTATGCAGGTATGTGTGGTACGTATCAAAGCTAATTCTCTAATCTTTGGACCGATTTATCTTGTTGCGCGAAGATCCCACTTATTAGACGTTCTTGGTCATGCGAGAGGATTTGCTTGGATTGTTTAAATGACAAGTACCATTCCTCTACCTGTTTCGAGGGAACTGAGGACATGAAACTGTGTTACTTAAAGAGCCGCTGTAAAGCGACTAGGATTAAATTTTCTATTCTGTACTAATGCAGGTCGTTTGGGAAATTTATTTGCTTACTTCTTCGTTATCTCTATTAATGTAGTTACTTTATTAACCCTACTACTACTACCAGTTTCGAAACGAAAAGAAACAGAAATGAAAAAAAAGTCTGCTAAACCCAAGTGGGATCGAGCAGGTGTTCTCTATTCCCCAGCTAGGAATCTTGTTCGCTACGTCAGCGCGGCTTATGTTTAGTGGTACTCTCACCTTACTCAACTTACATGTACGTAAGAAGCAGTCGTAAAAATTTCTTTAGTCGATTTCTGGGAAAATATTCGTTTGTGGACACTCGTGTATATATTCAATTATCTATCGATTCTGTCAATTTAGAGACGGTTGCGCGTCATGAACTTTAAGGATGGTTTTGTCAAAGGCAGGGTTGAGGGAGGACAGGGAAGGATATGTTGAGCCAGAACATTTCAGAGTCTTTCATTTTAGGTGCCGCTCAAGCGACCTGTCAATAATGACCCAAATGGGTTGGCCATGTCTGAGGCCCTCCCTTTGTTAGTGTTCAATGAACCTGCTTGAAATTTCACACATTCAGAAACCATAATTTGTTTAATGTGCAATACTGTGGAATAAGTTTTAGAGTCAAAATGCATACTGTTTGAAGCTTGCCTTGTTTTCGTATTCCCAATAAAGCAAATCGTTTTTTGTCATAGGTTTCTTATACAGCGAAAACACAGAGCATCAATGTACATGATGTGCCGTTTTCAAAAGATTCATACAAAAAATTTTTGAGACATGACCAACAAGCACTCAGTCAGGGTACTTGAACCTTGTATCTGACATAACCTGTGCCTTCCCAAACAGTCACATAACAGAATGTCCATCATTTCTACATCTATTCTGAGGTCTAGTGTCTTCGCCGTATGTGTCTGATACAGTATACCCTTAACACGTCTCTGGATAGTGCACTTTATGAGGTAAATACTCGTGTATCTTACAATTTTTGCATGTTTCAGTCGTTTCGAAATGGCATTAGTGTAAATGGTTTAGTGATGATCAGAAAGTAGTGGAGAATACCGTTTGTTCAACTGCTCATGCTGCATATCCCCTCTTCCTCTTTTCTGCAAGATCTTGTCGTTAATGTGATTGACAAATCCTCAACTCGTTTCTAGTCGGAATACTCACACCTTCATTATCCTTAACTGATCCAGTAGACCTGTTTGCCTCTACCGCATCTTGCCCTAGATGAGATTCTTGAGTTTCAAAACATTCGTTCCATGACTTTTCTAACATCTCTTCGTCCTCTGACTCTAGATACGTGTAATACCTAAAGTCTTCACCATCAGTAGGTACGGGCGAAGACATGCACTCTGCCAGATCAGTGAACACTTGTTTTTCAGGAAAAGCGCTGCTGTGCCAGTTTTCGTAATAATACTGTTGATAACTATTGGGTAATTCGTTAGAAGACCATAAAGTGGAACAGCTACAGTTCTTGTCCTGGCATATTCTAACAGGGGTCAAACTTATCAGGTCTTCATCAGTCTCTAAATTCTGTTCTCTAGTGTTGATGTCTTCCTGTAAGTAACAGTACTCATCTGTCTCTTTGTCTCCTGTAATTGCTTCCATTTTCACCTTCTCACTTTCCTTCTCTTTTATTTCCTCCGTTTCGACCTCATCCACTACCTGTGTATTCTCCACCTTCTCCTGCTGGAGATCATCATCTTCTTCTTCCACTTGATATTCCATTTCTCCTTCCTCTACCTCTTCCACTTCTTCTTCCTCTACCTTTTCCTCTAATGTGTCCTCCACCTCTTCCTCTTCATACATATCCTCCTTTTCCGCATTCACTTTTTCTTCCTCTATCTCTACCTCTCCAGCTACATCTCCCACTACCTGAAACCAATCATCTTCTAGCTCATCACAATGATTCTCCTCCACCAAATGATGTATCTCCTTCTCCTTCTTCTTCGCCTCCCGTATCACCCTCTTTTTGTTCCATGTTTTGGGAGCATTTACCTTAACAGGGGTCAAACTTATCAGGTCTTCATCAGTCTCTAAATTCTGTTCTCTAGTGTTGATGTCTTCCTGTAAGTAACAGTACTAATCTGACTCTTTGTCTCCTGTAATTTCTTCCATTTTCACCTTCTCACTTTCCTTCTCTTTTATTTCCTCCGTTTCGACCTCATCCACTACCTGTGTATTCTCCACCTTCTCCTGCTGGAGATCATCATCTTCTTCTTCCACTTGATATTCCATTTCTCCTTCCTCTACCTCTTCCACTTCTTCTTCCTCTACCTTTTCCTCTAATGTGTCCTCCACCTCTTCCTCTTCATACATATCCTCCTTTTCCGCGTTCACTTTTTCTTCCTCTATCTCTACCTCTCCAGCTACATCTCCCACTACCTGAAACCAATCATCTTCTAGCTCATCATAATGATTCTCCTCCACCAAATGATGTATCTCCTTCTCCTTCTTCTTCGCCTCCCGTATCACCCTCTTTTTGTTCCATGTTTTGGGAGCATTTACCTTAACAGGGGTGAAACTTATCAGGTCTTCATCAGTCTCTAAATTCTGTTCTCTAGTGTTGATGTCTTCCTGTAAGTAACAGTACTCATCTGTCTCTTTGTCTCCTGTAATTGCTTCCATTTTCACCTTCTCACTTTCCTTCTCTTTTATTTCCTCCGTTTCGACCTCATCCACTACCTGTGTATACTCCACCTTCTCCTGCTGGAGATCATCTTCTTCTTCTTCCACTTGATATTCCATTTCTCCTTCCTCTACCTCTTCCACTTCTTCTTCCTCTACCTTTTCCTCTAATGTGTCCTCCACCTCTTCCTCTTCATACATATCCTCCTTTTCCGCATTCACTTTTTCTTCCTCTATCTCTACCTCTCCAGCTACATCTCCCACTACCTGAAACCAATCATCTTCTAGCTCATCATAATGATTCTCCTCCACCAAATGATGTATCTCCTTCTCCTTCTTCTTCGCCTCCCGTATCACCCTCTTTTTGTTCCATGTTTTGGGAGCATTTACCTTAACAGGGGTCAAACTTATCAGGTCTTCATCAGTCTCTAAATTCTGTTCTCTAGTGTTGATGTCTTCCTGTAAGTAACAGTACTCATCTGTCTCTTTGTCTCCTGTAATTGCTTCCATTTTCACCTTCTCACTTTCCTTCTCTTTTATTTCCTCCGTTTCGACCTCATCCACTACCTGTGTATACTCCACCTTCTCCTGCTGGAGATCATCATCTTCTTCTTCCACTTGATATTCCATTTCTCCTTCCTCTACCTCTTCCACTTCTTCTTCCTCTACCTTTTCCTCTAATGTGTCCTCCACCTCTTCCTCTTCATACATATCCTCCTTTTCCGCATTCACTTTTTCTTCCTCTATCTCTACCTCTCCAGCTACATCTCCCACTACTTGAAACCAATCATCTTCTAGCTCATCATAATGATTCTCCTCCACCAAATGATGTATCTCCTTCTCCTTCTTCTTCGCCTTTTTGTTCCATGTTTTGGGAGGATTTACCTTACACATGTAATTATTAAGAATGGCTTGACGCAGTAGCTGTGTGCGGAGCTTTGTCAGTTGCTTCCTGGATTTTCGATTCTGCTTGAATCGCCCCACCAGCATCCGACAGAATGGCACATCCTGCCAAGGGAAGTGAATTATTAGTATACATTTAAACAATAGCGTAATATGAATAAATTCAAACTCAAAAGAGACCACTATAGACATGAAAATCAAAGGATATTGTTCTGTTTCTGTATATTTCTGCTGGCAATATGAAATATGCAGACTTATCGACAAGAGAAAATAAATGAAATATGAAGCATAACTACATTACAAGATTAAGTTGAATTTTGAGACAAATATATGAAGTATGTACACTGATAAACGAAAGCCACCTGCGGTGTAGCAGTGATTCTGTATGGCATGGATTCGACAGGTCCTTGCAAGATTCCTTGAGATATGTGGAGCCAGATGTCTTCGCTCAGGTCACCCAATTGTCATAAATTACGAGTTCGAGTTCGTGGCCACAAAGCTGGTACTCGATGGTGTTCTATTGAGTTCACATACACGGAATTTTATGGTCACTACATCAATATGAGTTTACAATGAGCTCAAAAGTAGAACTGAATACGGTGCATTTCAGTAAATTCAATAAATTTCATTTTTAGAAACAGCACCACACTTTAAAAAAATTAATACTAGACAATCACCGAGGAAACCTAGAAGCAGTATAAGCAAAACAGTGCCTCAAAGACAAAGTAACATCTATGAGAGCGTCATAAGAGTCATTGTCTGGAATTTACTTTTATGTTCTCCGTACAGCAATACAGTATTAGTTTGGATAGTGATCATACACTACATAATCAAAACTATTTGGACACATATTAAGGGGCATTAATATGGGGTATGTCCTCCCTTCATCTTTATGACCGGACTTGAACTCCGTTGGCGATACTTTAAATGGGGTGTCGGAATGTTTGTGGAGGAATGGAAATCCATTCTTCCTCACAAGCCGATACCAGAGAAGGTAGTGATGTGATACGCTGGAGCCTGAAGCGAAGTCGATGTTTCAACCCATCCTGAAGATGTTCCATTGGGTTCGTGTCAGGCCTCTGAGCAGGCCAGTTCAACTTAGGAAAGTTCTTATCTGCAAACCATTGGCTGCCAGATGGGGCTTTCTGACAGGTTGCGTTATTATACTGATACAAACAATCACTATCTCTGGACTTTTCATTTGTTATACACAGTACACACCACACAATGCTGTAACATGTGTTCATTGCCTTTCGTATGTACCATTTTCTTAAGGGGCCACACCCTAACTGTGAAAGAAAAAGAACCCACACTGTAACACCACCTCCTCTGTACATCACTGTTGGCACTACATATGACACAGGTAACCTTCTCTAGGCATTCGCCAAATCCAGACCGTTCCATATGATTGACTCATCACACCAAATCACTCGTTTTCAGTCATCCACTACCCAGTGGCGTCGCACTTTACATCAACTCAAGCTTTTCTTAGCACTGACTACAGAGATGTGTAGCATAAGAGGGACTGCTCCAGCATTATACACTATTATTTTTAACTCCCTACACAAAGTCATTGCGTTAACTAGACTGCTGTTAGCACTTTGTAACTCCTGAGTGATTCCTTCCTCTGAGTTCATGCAAATTTTTGCAAACGCCCTCCACAATGCTAGGCACTTCATGTCCGTCCCTATATGAGATCTACCTGGGCTTGGTTCAACTGTGTGTGTTCCTTCGCATTTCCATTTCAGAGTCACATCACCAACAGTCGACTTAGGCAACAGTAGAAATGTTGAAATGTCCCTAATGGATTTGGTACTTAGGTGTCGTCTAGTGACTAGTGCGTATTGAACTCACTGTAATCTTCTGACCGACCCATTCTACTGTAGCTGCTACTTTACTGACAATGCAATACTTCCTGAAACGTTTTTTGCTTGTGGTTCCACCTCTTGTGACATCTAGTTCTCAGTGTCACAATACACACTAGTTTCCAAATACTGTTGATCACATAGAGTATGTTACAATTCGTGTCATAAACCTGCCTAAAAATGACTTATAAATAATATAGTCCAGATGGAGATAATCTATATCTCTGAAAGGAATTCATTATAATATTATCAAAACACTTATTAGGAAAAACTCCTACTGTGCACATCATAGCAGCTTTATCTTAAACTTTTTAACACGAGAATGACTGAATTTCTGCATTCCTAAAATGGTGGAAAGTGATCATATTAACCCTACAAAAAATATTTTCATTTTTGACGTGAACAAGAACCTTGTTTTAGTGTTTGTTAATCCATACCTTTTTTCTAGTAATGACAATAATTATTTAACACAATAATTAATAATTATTTATTTCAGCACCCCAAAACGTTATAAATTTATTGTTGCTAATGCTAACAAGTTCCCTACACTGTAGATTTTCATATATTAACTATTTGTATGATCTTCTAGATACGTTTAGTATATTTAGTCCACATTACTATCGCATGTGCTCTACACATGGCTTTGTATCATTTTTCACCCAAGTCAATGGAATCTGCTAGACGCACTAAGCACAGGTGATTTGTGTTCACTGCTTTGTGTCACTTTACACACTTTTTGCTGGTCTTGTTGCCTTTGCAGAGGCTAATTTATCACTTCCTCCGCTTTATAGGTGGTTTGAGTCCTGTGTCCTCTTCCTTTGTCTAATATTCTTGCTGTTTCGTTCCCCTGGGTTCTTTTGCCAGCTGAAGGTAAAACCTTCTCCCTTTCCGTTTTCTTGTTCATAACTACGTTGTAGATGACCCATGCATTTATTACCGCCATGTCCGAGATGTTGTAGAAGACATGCATTGGCCCTCTCCTACATGCAACCTTTATAGTATATTTACAGGTCATTTGAGCAACCATGTCCACTTCATGCTTTGTTGCATTATAGAATGTTATAATTTCAGGTTTCTTCTTTCCCTCCTTGCTTACTGCTACTTCAACAGGCAGAGTACTCAGAAAAATGATATTTTTATTCTTATTTTCCTGGTGTACAGTCATGGTGTAGTCTGTGTTCCCACTATGGTGCAGGATGGTGAGGAGTGTATTTCAGCATTGGGCTTCCTTATTTCATTGGGGAGTTCACGGTGGATCTTTCGTTGTATCAACTAATGAAGTTTTCATTTCTTTGAGTTTCTCAGCAAGTTCAAGGGACGTAAAGAAGTTGTCTGTAGTCACATTTATTCCTTGATTTACAAATGGCTCCATGAGACGCAGAATAACATACTCTCTAAGCGGTTGCTTCTCTCCATGCATGTCCTCCTCGCCAAGGTATGGGAAAGCATTACATGTATATACTTCGTTGTTGCATCGATAACTAACCAGAATTTGAGACCATGTTTCTCTGTTTTGTTGGACATGAATTGAGTGAATGTGCAGCTTGTCTTGCTTGGTAATAGCTGTTCATCAATGGCTATATTTTCTCTAGGGCGGTAAGAACAAATACTGTTTTCAATTAACTTTCACCAAATTCCAGATACAAAAGCGAATTTGTTGGCTGCCAGGCGTTCAGCTAGGGTTGATTTTTCATCGAATTGAGAAATTTGAGAAGCTCCTGAAATCTTACCCCTGACATAATGATAGAAGTAGGACCCCAAGGGTGGGATCAGAGATCATCCACAGACTTAACTTTTGTACAAATGACACCCTGAGCATACATGACGGCTCCCAGTTTCTCCAGTTCCTCAAGTGACACAGTCCAGTCATTCTTTTCTAGCACTTTTCGAACAGTTGATTCTGTGTATTTCTTCATGAGATGTAGCATTGCCTCGTCAAAAATAAGACGGAAGGCACAGGTGACAGAGCCGTCTACTCGATGGGAAGTGTAAGCAATGGAACCTCGTCCCTCCTCCAAGACGTTCACAGCCAACCTTCTTCCACAAGATGAAAAACTGACACTCTCCCACACGGTTCTATCCGTAGCAACCAACCATCTTTGTAGTCGCTTCGAACTGTGCCTGCAGTGATAAAAAGGAGAAGACTGACGTGAAAGCATATGAATCTCTTCCACTAATCGCTCCTTGTTCACAATTTCTTCATCTTCACTTATCTCAGGTACATAATCATCATCTTCATCAGTGAAGTCAATTTCCGATTCAACTTCGTTATTCACGAAGATATGTAACACTTGTTCTTCAGAATGACCACGCTGACGATACGTGTTCGAAAACGTTCGGCTATTATTCGAAAGGTACGATAGTAACTGTGGTAGATGGGAATTTACACTCACCAAGTTGCAAGCATGAGCAGCAACTGCTCTGTAAGACTGCTTACAACTGCCGCTTCATTGTTGGATAATTTACATATATTCAGAACAGAAATCACAGTGGGGTCAAATTGATCCCTTCCACTGTTCTAGGTACACTATGTGAGCAAACGTATCTGGAAACCTGGCTGAAAATGACTGACAAGTTCATGGCGCCCACCGTCGGTAATGCTGGAATTCAATATGGTGTTGGCCCATCCTTACCCCTGATGACAGCTTCCACCCTCGCACTCATACGTTCAGTCAGGTATTGGAAGGTTTCTTGGAGAATGGCAGCCCAATCTTCACGGAGTGCTGCACCGAGGAGAGGTAACGATGACGGTCGGTGAGGCCTGGCACGAAGTCGGCGTTCCAGAGTATCCCAAAGGTGTTAAATAGGATTCAGGTCAGGACTCTGTGCAGACCAGTCCATTACAGGGATGTTATAGTCGTGTAACCACTGCGCCACACGCCGTGCATTATGAAAAAGTGTTCGATTGTGTTGAATGATGCAATCGCCATCCCCGAATTGCTCTTCAACAGTGGGATGCAAGAAGGTACTTGAAACATCAATGTAGGCCTGTGCTGTAATAGTGCCACGCAAAACAACAAGGGGTGCAAGCCCCCTCCGTGAATCACACGACCACACTATAACACCACGCCTCCGAATTTTACTGTTGGCACTACACACGCTGGCAGATGAAGTTAATCGGGCATTCACCATACCCACTCCCTGCCATCGGATCCTCAAATTGTGTACCGTGATTCATCATTCTAGGCAACGTTTTTTCACTGTTCAGTCGTCCAATGTTTACGCTGCTTATACCAAGCGAGGCATCGTTTGGCATTTACCGGCGTGGTGTGCGGCTTATGAGCAGCCGCTCGGCCATGAAATCCAAGTTTTCTCACCTCCCGCCTTACTGTCGCAGTACTTGCAGTGGATCCTGATGCAGTTTGGAATTCCTGTGTGATGATGGTCTGGATAGATGTCTGCCTATTAGACAACTGCCGACGGTCTCCGTCGGTCAACAGACGAGGTCGATCGGTACGCTTTTGTGCTGTACGTGTCCCTTAACGTTTCCACTTCACTATAAAATCGGAAACAGTGGACCTAGGGATGTTTAGGAGTGTGGAAATCTTGTGTACAGACGTATGACAGAAGTGACACCCAGTCACCTGATCACGTTCGAAGTCCGTGAGTTCCGCGGAGCGCCCCATTCTGCTTTCTCACGATGTCTCATGACTACTGAGGTCGCTGATATGGAGTACATGGCAGTAGGTGCTAGCACAATGCAGCTAATGTGAAAAACTTATGTTTTTGGGGGTGTCCGGATACTTTTGATCACATAGTATATATCGGATGAAATGTCGAAGAAGATATAAATATTTTGCAAATCCTAAGACATCATCGTAAAGAGCAGACAAAATTATCAAAAGCCATATTATTTTATTAACGAAGTATGTAACTGGATATTAAAATGAAGAAAAAAGTATGACAGGGGCAATTTTGACCACTTCCACCGTTTTAGTATTTGTTAGATAATCTGACTGGTAGCCACCTTAAGATAAGACGTCAATTATTCCTTAAAAGCCTAATTACCAAATTTCAAGGACCACCATGAAGTTAGATAGCTAGGAATTTAGAAGCTATGAATATAACGTAAGTCCCCAGAATCACTATCATAGCTATCTCAAAGACAAGATTAGACTTATTATAGTGCACTGTTGGGCACATAAGCAATCATTTTTCTTATGATGTGTATGTGAGTGGAACGGGAAGAAGCCCTAGTAAATGATACAAATGGAAGCACCCTTTGTCATCCAGTGTCTTGAAAAATATAGATGTAGAAGTAATAGGAGCTGTTTCTGCGGCTTTTATGTTATTCCTTGCCATGTGATAGTCACAACCCCTTCTAGTTTCGTAAATATGTTCGTCTTTGTTTAGATTATTCTTCTACTTGTATTTTAAAATTGCTTTTACAGGTTTAGAAATACATATTTGGGAAAGTACTGCATTTGAATTAAGCATTGATGAAATTTTTTGGTCAGCTTTTCGTTCATTTTTAAGAATTGTTGTTGATAGCTATGTTAATAAAGCATGATGAATACTGGCACCTTAATAATTTCGATTTCTTTAACTTTTTTAAATCTCAGCAATGAATTAAAGCACAGATTGTACAGTAACATTTTACAAAATTAAATAATACCTTTAGTTCAGCGTTATGGAATTTCAGTTCCAAAATACCTCTAAAATGTCTTTTTCATTGATTGATTATCACAAATTCGTTCCAGGTGTATCCAAAAACCCAAACCAGAGGTTTAAATTAGAGGTCGATATGATATTTACTTTGCCGGCCGTTGTGGCCGAACGGTTCCAGGCGCTTCAGAACGGAACCGCGCGACCGCTACGGTCGCAGTTTCGAATCCTGCCTCGGTCATGGATGTGTGTGATGTCGTTAGGTTAGTTAGGTTTAAGTAGTTCTAAGTTCTAGGGGACTGTGACCTCATATGTTAAGTCCCATAGTGCTCAGAGCCATTTGAACCATTTTGATATCTAGTTTTTGGATTGCAGCCAGATGACGCTGACAGCTTGCCAAAATGTTTCGAATGACAACCATTCAGCCATCTTCATATGAGTGTTTTGCACTGGAGATGGCTGGTGCACATAGCCATATTTACATCAGAAATTGGCACATGTGCGTAGATTTCCGCTGCATGTGCGCCCTCTGTCTAGTTTATCACTCTCTTCAAATGTCGCTCCATCTCAAGTCACAGGGCATGCCTTATGGTGATGTTACATGCACACCATCTGTCAGAATTCGTGCCCACGGAATTAAATTTCAGGAGTCAAGATAATGAAATTAATCGCCAATAGCCGTTTCATTGGGCATAAAATGTTTTCTTCTGTTGCATATTAAGGTACGGTAACTACTGGGTTTGCTACCTTATCCAGTTGAAAGCCACTGTCGTGGTTAATAAGACCTTCCACCAAATGTATTTCCACAGATTCTTCAATAACTTACTCCTAGACAGATCTCGTTGGGATGAAGATTCCCACGGCAGAATAATCTATAGACCATCCTGTGAAGATAGAATGTCCAGCTATGACTGAATCTGGATATTCCAGAATATAAAGACATTAAAAGCACTAGATATTTAAAAAACCTTCCAGAAATGTTAATAGTACATAAAAAATAGTTGCTTATGGTCGGGTTTGATCTGGGGACCAGTTGTATGACATTAAGCTATGCTAACCACGACGCCATGATTCATAAACCGCATCTCACAGCATTGTTCCCTCTTCTAGGGAAACAGTGACCCGCTGTTTCAGAAATTCTCATTCGAGCCGAGTACAGAACCCTGGATATAGATCTGGACAATGGTCCTCTACATGGCTGCACTGTTTGATCCTCACATTCTGTTCGGGTTATGTTACATCATCTTCACTATGATGACATGGCATAAACCGCATCTCACTGCACTGCTCCCTCTTCTAGGGAAACAGTGACCTTCTGTTTCAGAAATTCTCATTCGAGCCGAGTACAGAATCCTGGATATAGATCTGGACAATGGCCCTCTGTATGGCTGTACTGTTTGATCCTCACATTCTGTTCGGGTTGTTAAGTTACATCATCTTCACTATGATGACATGAAAGGTAAGCCCTCCCATTGAAGTTCCACAATCGTTGAATGGGTCTTCACTTTCCAAGGCCATCCCATCGTCGATCTGCACCTTTGGAATGTAGTAGGGCCCCATAAAGTGGACAGGACATCTCTGAGCTTTTGTCTTCTTAATGAAGATACATACTCCTTGACTTCATTGTGGTGTCTGACAAGCCACGAAGGATACAATACAGCCCAGAGTAGCGCTTTAGTACCTTTTCTGATAGCCTCACTTTCCCCACAGATGTAAAAATCCATAGCAAGTCTCTCTCACTGTATCTCACTGGCCAGTGGTTGGAGTTATAGCACTCATTGTCTTTCTCCTAGCTGTAGAGTGCCCATATGCTAGTGAGTTGTCTTGCTTCATACATGTTGGTACGAGGTGTTTCACGCAGTCATTATTAGTGTCATCCAGTTGAAATGGTAACAGTGTATCCATTCCTGTTTTATCCTTGTGACTGTGGAGAAGAAAGAACAACGTGCAGCCTGTAGAATCTTGCCATATTCTATTGTATGTGAATACCACAACACGTGGTATTGTATTCCAATCTCTCTGTTCAACATCAGTGCACATCAATGTGCAAATCTTCCAATATCTTAAGAAACCATTCTGTGATGCCACTTGTCTGTGAATTATAGGCAGTTTTCATCGTGTGGGTGATGACGCAACGCGAAATTTCCTCTGATACTCGTCTCAACTGAATGATCAGAGACAATCATACAGGGTGCTCTGTGTTCCAAATGGTTTCTTCTACAAGGAACTTCGCAGTTTCTGGTCCTTCAGCAGTTGCCACAGCCTTGCTAACAGCATAGCAGGTGAGGCAGTCTGCGAAGACTATTATCCAACGATTTCCATTTGTATGCTTTGGGAACCTCACCAAAAGATCGATTCCATTTCTATAGAATGACACTGCTGCAGATAGGATTCGTACTAAGTGCAACACTTGCTTCCATTCTTGTCATTTCTTACAGTGACTCACATAGTATATTAATGTATCAGTGAAGTTCTGGCCAGAGATACCTGCGCCTAATTCTGTCCAGAAACTTCATGAATCTCAGGAGACCAGACATGGGAACACAATGTAAGTACTTCATGAAAACTAGCCCTAGATGAGATAGAATGATGAGCAACCACTTCTGCACCACTCAATCACAGTTCCTCTTACACAATGCTCTGTTTGGTAATTGGAATTCTCCTTTGTTAAGTTTCTCCTCCTTCAAGGCATCTATGGTTTTCAGCAGTTCTGGATCACAGTAGACCTGACGGGTCCTTTAAGTTAATGAGGCAACACAGAACACAGTGGTTCAACAGTGAATCGTTTGCCAAATAAATATTGCCACAACTTATTGATGGCCTAAAAAACTGCAGGGCACTATTTGTTGGTTGAAGAGCAGTTTACCTAGGCCTTTGAGAGTATTCTGGAATGATAAGCTGTCAGCTTCTCGGCATCTTTCTGAATTTGTACTAGAACCTCCTCCATTCCATATCCGCTTGTGTCACTGTGTAGTCCGGTCTCGGGATTCTCGTCATACAATGCTAGAATTGGAGAAGATGTTAGCTCCCCCATAAGGGTAAGGAAAGATCATTGTTGTATCTAGTTTCTCGAAAATTTGACACCTCCCTACAGTAGTTCTTGAAAGGCGCATGACTTGGTACAGAAGACCTTCATAAATTGCCTGTAGTATGAGCACTTTCTGAGATGTCTTTTTACATCACGAATGTGCTGAGGAATTGGGAAACGTGTGATTATTCTTATTTCCTCTGGATCGCCATCCACTAGATGCCCAAATATTTCTAATTCTTAGGCGACAAAGAGGATTCAGCTGGAGACTTGCAGTCCGAAGACGCTTCAACACAGCTGTCACGCATCTTTGATATTCTTTAAATGTCGTCAAAAAAACGACAAAGCCATCCAGGTAGTAAAGACACACCGTCCATTTAAGGTGTCAAAGAAGGTTTTCCATTACACGCTACAAGGTGTCCGGTGCATTACACAGTCAAAATAGCAGATTTTTAAACAAAGAGGCCATCAAGTATTATCAGGCCAGTTTTTCCTGGTCAGCCTAATCAAACTCGATTAGACTGTCTGCATGTCCACAGCTGAGAGATACTTTGCTCCTTTCAAGCAGTCTAGGGTGTCATCATTGCAGGGCAATGGATAAACATCTTTCTTTGTGATTTTGTTCAGTCGTTAGTGGTCGACACAAACGTCATGTGCCGTCCTTCTTCACAATTACCACAGAGAAGGAGTAAGGACTCTCTGAAAGCTGAATGACGTCATCTTGGAGCATCTTCTCCACTTCCTCGGCGATTATTCGATGTACACCTTGCGGCACTCTATATGAGCGTTGACTAGTTAGTAGATGATTCCCACAGTTGATGCAGTGTTTTACCATGGGCCGTTCAGTCTATCTTTTCTCTCTCCAGATTTCAATGTACCCGAGAACTGATGCACAACGGTTGTCACTTGCCAGTGTTGTTCCTTGGTTGGGCCACGTCCTATTGACAGTCCCTCCCCTGCATTGTTTGTAGTGGTAGTCATGTATAGTTCATCATGGATGACACCAAGCTGCCTACCTGGACTAACATGATGGTCCCCACTTACATATAGCTAACTATATGTTGTTGTGTTCCAACGTCTTCCAAAAAAATGGCTCTGAGCACTATGGGACTCAACAGCTGAGGTCATTAGTCCCCTAGAACTTAGAACTATTTAAACCTAAGGACATCACAAACATCCATGCCCGAGGCAGGATTCGAACCTGCGACCGTAGCGGTCTTGCGGTTCCAGACTGCAGCGCCTTTAACCGCACGGCCACTTCGGCCGGCCCAACGTCTTCCATTGTAAACTACTGCTCAGAGTAATTTTTGTTACGTGTCCCTGTTGGAATACTGTGATCATCCACAGTATACGACTACTTCTGACTCCTACAAGAAGTCTCATCTAAGAATATCACTGGTAACCACATTCTGTCAAAATGAGAAATTCGAAGAGCTGTGTTCCACCACTGATAGTTATTCATGCAATATATGTTCTCATGGACTGGACGTATTGATTGCAGTTTCAGAAAATTTGCATGCTTTCTTCACGAGAAGGAGATTCACAAGTTAAGCAAGTCAAAAACGCGTCAGTCCATATATGACTTTTATGTGACAGTCATTCAGCTTGGCACTGACTGATAGATTTTCTGTATGTCCTTCCGAGGGATATGGTGCCAAATTCTGTCCAGCTGTCGCGTTATATCATCATAATCTCAAGACGGTTGGAGGGTCCTGCCCATAATGCTCCAAATGTTCTCAGTTGGGCACAGAGCCAGCCACAATGCTGATCATAGTCGGGTTTGGCAAGGACGAAGGTTCGAGTCCTCCCTCGGGCATGGGTGCGTGTGTTGTTCCTAGCATAGGTTAGTTTAAATTAGTTTCAGTAGTGTGTAAGTCTAGGGACCGATGACCTATGCAGTTTGGTCCCTTAAGAACTCACACACACACAAGCACGAAGAGAAGCAGTAGAAACTCTCACCGTGAGCGGGGGGGGGGGGGGGGTGAATTATCTTGCTGAAATGAAAACCCATTATAGCTTGTCATGAAGGGCAACAAAATGGGGCATACAATACCATCGACGTACCACCGTACAGTAAGGGTGCCGCAGAATACAACAAAAGAAGTTTTGCTTTGAGAAGAGATGGCACCCAGACTATCACTCCTCATTGCTGGGCCATATGTTGGGCAACTGTCAGGTTAGTGTACCACCTTTGTCCAGTGCGTCTTTGAGCACGTCATCCACCTGGAATGTCATTGACTGGAGAGGAATCGTCTTCAGTAAGGAGTCCTGCTTAGAACTGTGTCATAATGACCAGTGAAGACGTGCCTGAAGACGCCATATAGCTGAGTGGTGCCAACCTGACTGCCGCCCGCCATGCGGCCTGACAACAAGGAGGGATGGTCTGGGGTGCCATTTCTTTTCATAGCGGGACTTCTTTGGTTGTCATCTGCGGCACCCTTACAGCACAACGGTACATATACGATATTTTTATGTCCCGATTTGTTGTTCAAATGTGTGTGAAATCTTATGGGACTTAACTGCTAAGGTCATCAGACCCTAAGCTTACATACTACTTAACCTAAATTATCCAAAGGACAAACACACACACCCATGCCCGAGGGAGGACTCGAACCTCTGCTGGGACCAGCCGCACAGTCCATGACTGCAGCGCCGCAGACCGCTCGGCTAATCCTGCGCGGCCCGATTTCTTGTCCTCCTTGGGAAGCAATCCTGGGCTTACATTTCAGGACGATAATGCCCGCCCACTCACGGCAACAGTTTCTACTCACACATGCTTACCAAATACTACCTTCGCCAGATAGATCTCCAGCTCTCTCCCCAACTGAGAACTTTTGGAACATTGTGGGGAGAGCCCTCCAGTCAGCTTGGGATTTTGACGACCTAAGGCACCAATTGGACAGAACTTTGGCACTACATCTCCCCAGAAGGACATCTAACAATTCTATTAATCAGTGGCAAGCAGCATAACCACTTGCATAAGGGCCAGGGGTGGGCCAATGCATTACTGACTTGCTCAACATGTAAAGGTTGCTCAGCAAGTATATGGTAGAGGTCTATAATTGTGTGCATCTGTCATGCGGTCCTTGTTGAAAATGGGAATGCCATGCACTTTTTTCAATCGTTAGGTACCCTTTGTTTTTCAAGTGATCTACGATAAAGTGCCGTTAGAAGCAAGTTCTTTCGCATAACCTTTGTAGAAACTTATAGACATGTCATCTGGTCCTAATACCTTTCCACTATGAAACAACCGTAGTTGCTTTTCAGTTTCATGATTAGTTATCTTAATAACCGCCGTTGTGACGTTTGTATGATGACTGAAAGGAGGGACTGTGTTACGATCTTTCATGGTGAAAGACTGAATTCGGTATTTCAGCTTTCTCTGTGTTATCTTCCATTTCAGTGCCAGTATGGTCTTTAAGTGAGTAAATAGATGATTCTGAACTGCTTACTGATTTCACGTAAGACCAAAACGTTTTAGAGTTTTTTACTAGATAGGTTGACAAAATTTTACTTTCAAAGTCGTTGAACAATTCTCTCATTGATCTCCTTGTGCTCATTTTCGTTTCTTTCAACTTTTGTTTGTCATCTAAGTTTTGACTTCCCTTGGATCTAAGATTAAGCTCTCTTTGTTTACACAGCAGTTTTTTAACACGGCTATTAAACCACAGTGGGTCTTTCCTATCCCCTAAGACCTTGCTTGGAACATACTTGTCTAAGGCATATTGAATGATGGTTCTGAATTTATTTCCATTTGTGCTCCACATCTTCGTTCTCATTACTGAATATGTAATGTTGACTCTTCAGATACTCTGCAGCTTGTATCCTGTCACTCTTGCTAAGTAAAAGTTTCAACCCAGCTTTCTTAACATTTCCTGTAATAGTTGTTGTCATAGTTGCCATCACACCCTTATCATCACTGATACATTTCTCTACATTAACTGTCCTTTGCTAGTTAATATAAAATTTGTAAAGGAGACAGATCAATGAATAATAACTCTGTTAAACAAAGAATAATAAAAAACCATGGGGATGATATAGATACTTAGTTTTCGAAAATAAGGTGAGAGATTTTCTGAACCTTAAAATAGCGAAGTATGGTGTCTAAACAGTTATGAGGACAATGTATTGTTCATTCATATTCATCTTACTGGAAAAATACAATAGATGTGTAGAAAATATTTCTATTAAAAAAGAAGATCAGAGAGGTATATCACTGAAATACCACTGAAAAAGGCTTGCAGCTTAGTTTCTAAAAACTTTAGATCACAACAGTGTGCTGTCAGTGATTTCTAATGGCATTTTCATTACAGATAACTGTTGTGTTCCAGATTAGATTAGATTAATTTTTCGTTCCATAGATCCGTACTCAGGAGATCCTCGTGGATGTGGAACATGTCAATATTTTTTTTTTTTTTAAGCTGAAATAACAATACTAATAGTATGAATATATACAATACATCATTTGTTTCTACTAAAAAAATTCGTCAGTGGAGTAGAAGCAGTTGGTCACTAGTAAGTCTTTCAGGCTCCTTTTAAACTGATCTTTATTTGTAACTAAATTTTTTATGTTTGCTGGAAAATTATTGAAGATAAGTGTTCCTGAGTAGTGGACACCTTTTTGAACTAAAGTAAGTGTTTTAAGTCCCTATGCAGATCATTTTTGTTCCTGGTATTGTATGTATGAACTGAGCTGTTTGTTGGAAAGAGATATATATTATTTAGGACAAATTTCATTGAGGAGTATACTGAGAGGCAGAAGTTAGTATACCCAGTTCTTTGAAGAGGTTTCTACAGGACATCCGTGAATTTGCTCCACAAATAATACGTATTAGACGCTTTTGGACACTGAAAACTATTGTTTGACTTGAAGAGTTACCTCAAAATATTATACCGTATGACATTAAGGAATGAAAGTAGGCAAAGTATGCAAGCTTTTTCATTTTTATGTCGCCTATATCAGCTAACACTCGAATTGCAAATACAGATTTGTTAAGGCGTTTCTGCAGTTCTGTGGTGTGCTCCTCCCAACTGAATTTATTATCAAGTTGCAATCCCAGGAATTTAAGACTGTCAACCTCTTCTATCTGCTCTTCTTCATACTTTATGCATATGCTGGGTGGAAACCTCTTACAAGTTCTGAATTGCATATAGTGAGTCTTTTCGAAGTTTAATGTCAGTGAGTTGGCTTCAAACCATTTATTAATATCCATGAAAATATCATTAGCAGATCTTTCTAGAACTACACTCGACATACTATTTATTGCAATAATTGTGTCATCTGCAAACAAAATGAACTCTGCTTCTGGCAGAGTAACTGATGAGAGATCATTAATGTACACAAGAAAAAGCAATGGCCCTAAGATGGATCCTTGTGGGACACCACATATAATTTCTTCCCATTCTGATGACGACTGATGACTTAATTCACTAGACTCTTGCACTGACACCCTTTGTTTCCTGTTAGCGAGGTATGACTTGAGCCATTTTGCAGCACTGCCCGTGACACCATAGAATTCTAATTTATTTAAAAGGATGTTGTGGTTCACACATGCCTTTGACAAATCACAGAAAATACCTGGTGCTTGTAATTTGTTATTTAATGAATTAAGTACATTTTCACTGAAGGTGTAAATAGCCTTCTCGATATCAGAGCCCTTCAGAAATCCAAACTGTGTTCTTGATAATATGTTATTTGTGGTCAGATGGTTGAGATGCTGCCTGTACATTACTTTTTCTAAAAAATTTGAGAATGCTGGCAAAAGTGAAATCGGTCTGTAGTTTGATGGTATCTTTTTATCCCCTTTCCTGAATAGAGGCTTAATATCTGCTTTTTTTAGCCAGTCAGGAAATGTCCCAGTTATAATTGACTGGTTACACAAGTAACTTGGAGTTGTACTAAACTCACAAGAACATGCCTTAATTAACTTAATTAACTCCAGTGGGAGTGCTCCTATTATTTGATGAATTGAATAGCTTAGATGGTATATGAGCGGAACACCGTCTACATCTACATATATACTCCGCTAGCCACCAAGCGGGGTGTGGCGGAGGGCACAATTCGCGCCAAAGTCATATCCCCCCCCCCCCCTCTCTGTTCCGCTCGCGGATCGTGCGATTGAAAATCGACTGTCTGAACGCCTCAGTACGAGCTTTAATTTCCCTTATCTTCAAATGGTGATCATTGGGCGATTTGAAAGCTGGTGGTAATAATATATGCTCTACATCCTCGGCGAAGATCGGATTTCGGAATTTAGTGAGCAGCTCCGTCCGTTTAGCGCGTCGTCTATCTGCAAGTGTGTCCCACTTCAAACTTTCTATGAGATTTGTAACGCTCTCGTGATGGCTAAATGTACCAGTCAAGAATCTTGCCGCTCTTCTTTGGACCTTTTCAAGCTCTTGAATCGGACCCAACTGATAAGGGTCCTATAGAGACGAACAATACTCTAAGAGTGGACGAACTAACGTATTGTAAGCAATTTCCTTTGCTGAACGACTGCATCGCTTCAGGATTCTACAAATAAATCGCAATCTAGAGTTCGCTTTGCCCATTACTTGTGTAATCTGATCATTCCATTTGAGATCCTTTCGAATAGTCACACCCAGATGCTTGACGGATGTTAGGTCTACCGCTTGTACTTGTACATTAATGGGGATTTTCGCCTTGTTATACGCAGTAGGTTACACTTACTAATATTAAGTCATTACACCACACATTTATTTTCTACAAATCCTCGTTGATTTATTCACAACTTTCGTCTGATACTACCAGATCGTTTACGTAAAAAAAAAAAAAAAAAAAAAAAAAAAAAAAAAAAAAAAAAAAAGGCGTGTGACGATGAGCTCCCGTCGCATAGACCGCTCGCCTGGTGCAAGTCTTTCGATTTGACGCCACTTTGGCGACCTGCGCATCGATGGGGATGAAATGATAATGATTAGGGCAACACCCAGTCCCTGAGCGGATAAAACGTCCGACCCAGCTGCGAATCGAACCCTGGCCCTTAGGATTGACAATCTGTCAAAAAATGGCTCTGAGCACTATGTGGGACTTAACATCTTAGGTCATCAGTCCCCTAGAACTACTTAAACCTAACCAACCTAAGGACATCACACACATCCATGCCCGAGGCAGGATTCGAACCTGCGACCGTAGCGTGCTGACCACTCAGCTACCAGGGGTGGACGGTAAAATGTATAAAGCAGCGGACCTATTACGCTACCATGGGGAACACCTGAAGTTACGCTCGTTTCTGTTGAAGTCACCCCATTCAGGACGACATATTGCTCTCTCTCTGTTAGAAAACTTTCTATCCAATCTCATATATCATCGGACAGACTGTAAGCGCGCACTTTTTGGACCAAGCGACAGTGCGGAACTGAGTCGAACGCCTTTCGAAAGTCGAGAAATATGATATGGCATCAACCTGTGAGACGGTATCTAGAGCCTGTTGTATATCGTGCACAAAGAGGGCCAGCTGTGTCTCGCGTGACCACTGTTTCCTAAAACCGTGCTGGTTTCTGCAGATGAGCTTATCAGAGTCTAGAAAGGCCTTTATGTCTGAATACAAAATATGTTCCATGATTCTACAACAAATCGAGTCAGTGAAATTGTCCAGAAATTATGTGCATCCGATTTTCTACCCTTTTAATAGATTGCTATGACCTGGGCCTTCTTCCAGTCCCGTGGAACATTCCACTGTTCCAATGATCTCTGATAGATGATGGATAAGTATGGTGCTATATTTGTAGCATAGTCAACAGATAATCTTACGGGGATACCGTCTGGGCCAGAAGCCTTCCTGTTGTCTAAGGATCTTAACTGTTTTACAATATCCAGGTACCACTACATATTGTACTGCTGACTGTGAACTGTGGCAGATTAGTGTGGACTTAGCATGATTCACTGAAAGATCATATTTTACCCCCCACTAAATGTAAGTACCAAGCACATGAAAATTGTGACAGAGAGTACATAAGCAAATAACAAAAAAATGTTACAAAATTAAGTCCTGCATCATCCAAAGTATGCAGGTTAACTTTTGCTCATGTTAAGCAACATTAAGAAACAGACTACTCCATTAAAAAATCAGTTACATTCAGCAGGTGTCATCAGACCGATACAGTTTAAAGTTTTTTAGAATGTTTTTAATGATTGCTCATTGTATTGTATTAAATAAATGTGTGTGCTTTTACTGGATAACCTGGAGCTATATATTGTATGTGTGAAAACTGATGTTTTTATCTTTTATATTGATTATAATGCTGCAGTCAGTTTCAAAATATTTTCTCTTTGGTGTGAAAACTTTTCCATAATATAGAGATTAAAATGCGAAATATTTGTATTTCATCATATGGTTGTAACTGGTCCTCCACCTGTAGTCTCCACAACGTACTGTTTGAAGTGTGTATTTCACAAGCAGGTTGACATGTGCTTAGTGATGAATCACTTCCTACACTATCCAACACATTTGCCACAAATTCTACTCTGTGAATAGTTCTTTTGAGAACTGTGGCCAATTCTTTCTGGCTTGAATGGTATACTGTCTCATAGGTTGCTGTCTATTGGTATTTTTCTAAGTAAGATAACACCTGTTTGAAAATTTTTCACTATATATATTAATTTGAATTCCTAGTACTACATTCTGATAAACTTAATGTGTAATCCTTCAGGTTGGACAAAGTTCAGTTCCAAAATTGACACACTAAAAACAATTATATATTGATTTTTGAGGTAGTGCAAACAGTGGTAATAAAACAGGAAATTTATTATAAAACAAAAGCAGTTTTCAAACACATTCCTCACAGTATTGCTCATTCAAGACTTCCTATTGTCTGTAATCTTTATCAGTGATGACTAGTTCTGTATCTAAAAATATTTTGTTCAGGGCACTCCATCACCCTAAAAATTTTGGCCAATCTGTATAAGGGTCTTTATTTTAACTTCAGACAAATATCTCAAAAACTGACACATTGTATGAAAAAAAAAACCTTATAGGCAACAAGTCAATATTAGCAAAGGGGACATCTGTTTGTGCTACAACTGAATACCTCCTAGGCACCCCCTCCTGCATGGGTAGGAGTCAACTTCACATTTTCAAATGAGAGCCCCCCATTTTTATTGCATATTCAGATTCTATGCCAAAAAATACATACTGTTTACTCAAACCACTGTTTCCCAATCATGGAAAATGGCACTGTATTTGACAACTATCAAGTGTGCCTGTTTTGCAAATATCAACTTACGCATTTGATTCTACAGTTCATTTACAATATGAATGTGAACCTTTGTGTTTTACTGGTTGATATTTATGTTTGAAATGTACTTTAGTGTTGCAAAATTTGATTGTACAGTAAGACATGGTAAATTTCTGGTTAGAATCTACATCTATTGTGATCCAAGGACAACAATGTGCATGCAATGGGTTTGTGTTTCCATTGGGAAGTATGATATTAGTGAGTTGCCTTGTTCCTCGCCACTGGAGTGCTTGTATTTGGTGAGTCCCCTTACCCCTCACCACTGGGGTGCTTCATTTTGGTGCATTTCCATGGCAGGTGCACCTGTAACGATCACTTCATGGGCATTTTATCTTATTACAATGGTTGTGGTTTGTGTTGTGCCAGTAGTTGTGTAGCAGCCAGTGTGAGAGTTACGGGAGCTGGATGGAAACACGCACAAAATCAGCCATCCTGATGGTGGGGTTCAAGGGCAGCAATGAAAAAACAAGCATTGTGATGGTTTGAGAACTCACTGCAAAACTATGTTACCATACAGGTACCTTATATGCCAGAACTGCCAATGGCTAGCCATATTATTTGTACTGTACAATCACATTTCCAACATGCAAGTAATGTTTGAGCATCAAAATCAACTGTTATAACACTAAGCTTTACATTTATATCATAAATGAACTATAGAATCAAATATGTTAGTTATTAATTGTAAAAACAGGTATACTTGAAATTTGTCAACTACAGTGTCATCTGTCATGAGTGGGAAACAATGGTTTGAGTAAACGATATGTATTTTTTGGCACAGAATCTGAACATGCAACAAAAATGAGGGGGGGTCTCCCATTTGAAAATACAATGTTGATCCTACCCATGCATGGGGGCTGTTTAGGAGGTATCCAGTTTTAGCATACACTGATGTCTCCTTAACTAATATTAACTTTTCACCTACAACACTTTTTTGTGCAGTGTTTTGTTTATTTTGAGTATTTAGTTATCTCAAGTTAAAACAAACACCAGGTACAAGACAGTCATTTCTATATCCTGCTGACTTCTTTGAGAGCTCGGCATCATGACAGCAAACATAGCTTAGATTTTATCCAAGTTATGTATAATACACTCCTGGAAATTGAAATAAGAACACCGTGAATTCATTGTCCCAGGAAGGGGTAACTTTATTGACACATTCCTGGGGTCAGATACATCACATGATCACACTGACAGAACCACAGGCACATAGAAACAGGCAACAGAGCATGCACAATGTCGGCACTAGTACAGTGTATATCCACCTTTCGCAGCAATGCAGGCTGCTATTCTCCCATGGAGAAGATCGTAGAGATGCTGGATGTAGTCCTGTGGAACGGCTTGCCATGCCATTTCCACCTGGCGCCTCAGTTGGACCAGCGTTCGTGCTGGACGTGCAGACTGTGTGAGACGACGCTTCATCCAGTCCCAAACATGCTCAATGGGGGACAGATCCGGAGATCTTGCTGGCCAGGGTAGTTGACTTACACCTTCTAGAGCACGTTGGGTGGCACGGGATACATGCGGACGTGCATTGTCCTGTTGCAACAGCAAGTTCCCTTGCCGGTCTAGGAATGGTAGAACCATGGGTTCGATGACGGTTTGGATGTACCGTGCACTATTCAGTGTCCCCTCGACGATCACCAGTGGTGTACGGCCAGTGTAGGAGATTGCTCCCCACACCATGATGCCGGGTATTGGCCCTGTGTGCCTCGGTCGTATGCAGTCCTGATTGTGGCGCTCACCTGCACGGCGCCAAACACGCATACGACCATCATTGGCACCAAGGCAGAAGCGACTCTCATCGCTGAAGACCACACATCTCCATTCGTCCATCCATTCACGCCTGTCGCGACACCACTGGAGGCGGGCTGCACAATGTTGGGGCGTGAGCGGAAGACGGCCTAACGGTGTGCGGGACCGTAGCCCAGCTTCATGGAGACGGTTGCGAATGGTCCTCGCCGATACCCCAGGAGCAACAGTGTCCCTAATTTGCTGGGAAGTGGCGGTGCGGTCCCCTACGGCACTGCGTAGGATCCTACGGTCTTGGCGTGCATCCGTGCGTCGCTGCGGTCTGGTCCCAGGTCGACGGGCACGTGCACCTTCTGCCGACCACTGGCGACAACATCGATGTACTGTGGAGACCTCACGCCCCACGTGTTGAGCAATTCGGCGGTACGTCCACCCGGCCTCCCGCATGCCCACTATACGCCCTCGCTCAAAGTCCGTCAACTGCACATACGGTTCACATCCACGGTGTCGCGGCATGCTACCAGTGTTAAAGACTGCGATGGAGCTCCGTATGCCACGGCAAACTGGTTGACACTGACGGCGGCGGTGCACAATTGCTGCGCAGCTAGCGCCTTTCGACGGCCAACACCGCGGTTCCTGGTGTGTCCGCTGTGCCGTGCGTGTGATCATTGCTTGTACAGCCCTCTCGCAGTGTCCGGAGCAAGTATGGTGGGTCTGACACACCGGTGTCAATGTGTTCTTTTTTCCATTTCCAGGAGTGTATGTATTGACAAGTCATCAATGTCACAATTTTTATGACTGTATGAGACATTTAATGTGTCAGCACAGACTTGATTTTGTTTTAAACACAATGAGGGTGTGTAATCAGTATTCAATTAAGGTGCGTTTTATGGGACTCAAAAGTCAGCAGAGGCTATTTATATTTTCGACACAATCATGGATAACTGAAGACAATTGCTTTAATGTCTCTGTATAGTATTACCAAGGAATAAACCATCATGAGAGACACTTTTACATTTAAACAGACCTGACCAATTTGTTGAAGGGACCTCATATGTTGTGCAGGTTCATTATTAGGTGGTCGTAAATCTGGAAGGGGTCAACTTTTGGCTGGACCAGATGCAGCTAGGGCCTACTCATCACTTATGATCAGGATTTTCAAAGTGCTAGCGTATCATTGGATAAAACAGACAGTAATTGTCGAATTATTCTCTGACGATTTTGCCATAGAGTTCTAAACAGTGCATAATGAAATAGTAGAGCACAGGTAATTTTTTTTCTTTTCTTTTAGTAGTTGCATACCTTTATGTGGTATTCTACAGCAATTTCACTGTGGCATTTAATCAATTATCAGTCCGTCACCTCTGTAATTGGACAGATAATATCAGTAAATAACTGATAAACAATCAAGCTAATTTATTAATAAGACAGGAAAGAGTAGGCTGATTATACAATAGAACAAAGTTAACTAAAGTTTGTGCTTCTCAGTTTAGTAAACATTAAGTAATCTGTGTAACAAGTTCTTTATCAGTGGAAAAATTTCTTAATGGTTGAAATATACTGCAGTTAAGCCTTTGTTTAAGAAAGAAGATAAAGAAGTACCATCAAATCTATCCAATGTCACCTCTGCAAGCATTCTCATATTTCTAAAGAGCCCTGATAGTGAGAAAGCTATCTGCACCTACAATGAACTTAATTCATCTGACAATAAATTAAAGGCTGCTGGTATATTCCGTGAAGAGCATGTGGGGTATCAGACCAATTGTGTGATTGGATTGAAGAGTTCCTAGATAACAGAACGCAGCATGTCATTCTCAATGGAGAGAAGTCTTCCGGAGTAAGAGTGATTTCAGGTGTGCCGCAGGGGAGTGTCGTAGGACCATTGCTATTTACAGTATACATAAATGACCTTGTGGATGACATCGGAAGTTCACTGAGGCTTTTTGCAGATGATGCTGTGGTATATCAAGAGGTTGTAACATTGGAAAATTGTACTGAAATGCAGGAGGATCTGCAGCGAATTGACACATGGTGCAGGGAATGGCAATTGAATCTCAATGTAGACAAGTGTAATGTGTTGCAAAGACATAGAAAGATAGATCCCTTATCATTTAGGTACAACATAGCAGGTCAGCAACTGGAAGTAGTTAATTCCATAAATTATCTGGGAGTACGCATTAGGAGTGATTTAAAATGGAATGATCATATAAAGTTGATTGTTGGTAAAGCAGATGCCAGACTGAGATTCATTGGAAGAATCCTAAGGAAATGCAATCCGAAAACAAAGGAAGTAGGCTACAGTACGCTTGTTCACCCACTGCTTGAATACTGCTCAGCAGTGTGGGATCCGTACCAGATAGGGTTGATAGAAGAGATAGAGAAGATCCAATGGAGAGCAGCGCGCTTCGTTACAGGATCATTTAGTAATCGCGAAAGCATTACGGAGATGACAGATAAACTCCAGTGGAATACTCTGCAGGAGAGACGCTCAGTAGCTCAGTACGGGCTTTTGTTGAAGTTTCGAGAACATACCTTCACCGAAGAGTCAAGCAGTATATTGCTTCCTCCTACGTATATCTCCCGAAGAGACCATGAGGATAAAATCAGAGAGATTAGAGCCCACACAGAAGCATACCGACAGTCCTTCTTTCCACGACCAATATGAGACTGGAATAGAAGGGAGAACCGATAGAGGTACCCAAGGTACCCTCCGCCACACACCGTCAGGTGGCTTGCGGAGTATGGATGTAGATGTAGAACCACCAAAAACATCTGACACTGTAATTCACAATATACTTTTAAGTAGATTTGAATATTATAGCGTCTCAGTAAACCCAGCAAAATGGTTCAAATACAGTATCTCTGACAGGAAAAAAAGGTTTAATTAGGAAAGACATATGTCTTATTACTATCAGGCATCAAGCAACTGGAAACTAATTACACTTGGCGTTCAACAAGCTTCCATGTCAGGGCTCTTACTTTTTTTGTAAATAATAATGACTTTTCATTAGAGAAAAAGATCATATGGCACTGATGGCCAGGAGTCTCCAGCTGGGAAAGTTAGACTGCTAAGTTGCAAGTCTTTTCAGTTGTTGCCATTCTGGGTGACTAGCATGATTACGATGTTGAAATGAGAATGAGGGCAACACAATATCCAGATATCCAGTCCCCAAACGGAGAAAATCTCTGACCACTCTGCGAATCTAATCTAGGCTTGCTGTATGACAGTCAGATGCACTTTCAACTCAGATAATGGGGCAGACTACCTTTCATTAGTAACATTACCAGATTCCAAGTTTGTTTTGTTTGCAGATGATACAAACATAGGAATAAATAGCAAATAAAATGTAGTCATAGAAAGATTGGTTAATGAAATTGTTATGGAGATCAATAAATGTTTCCTAGGCAATTCTTCGCCCCGAAACTTTTAGAGAACACACTACATGCAGTTCAGAACTTGTAAGAAGTTTCCCACCAGTATATACGTAAAATACAATGACAAACAGATAGAAATAGTGGACAGTGTTAAATTCTAGGTATTACAGCTTGATAATAAACTTAGCTGGGAGCAGTACACCACAGAACTTCTGAAGCATCTAAAAAAATCTATATTTGCAATGTAAATGTTTTCAGATGCTTGGGGTGCAAAAAAGCAAAAGCTGGCATACTATGCTTAGTTTCATTCCATAATGTCATATGGAATTGTTTACCTGGTTTAAAAACATGTATTAACAATTGTTTGTGGCATGAACTTTAGAACATCCTACAGACCATTTTTTAAGGAACTAGGGATGTTAAATACTGCTTCACAATATATTTATTCATCAATGAAAAATGTCATTGAAAACGTATCTATTTTTCAAACAAACAGTTCAGTTCATGGAATCAGAACCAAAAATAAGAATAATCTTCAGAAACATTTAAAGTCACTTACTTTGGTGGAAAAAGGTGGCCATTATCAGAAACACAGATTTTCCATAACTTGCCAGCAGCCATACAATTTTTAACTACATGTAACTTTCAGTTTAAGAGGAGCCTAAGGAATTTCTTGGTGGCGTGGCCACCCACTACAACACTGATGAATTTCTTACCAAAACCAACTGGCATGTGCTTGTGTGTTACTAATAATATTAAATTAATGTGAGTATTAGTACATACTGACTTCTGTACACATTCAGTGCCATAATACAATTATTGTAAATAACCATTGTAAAATGATTTTTATATTTAGTGTTTATTACTCCATAAATGAAAATAAGTTTACAATTTTTTTGACTTATTCCACATTCATGACAATCTCTCCAGTTTTAATCTGTGGAAGGTACATTAGCATATTTCTTTTTCATTCTATATATTTATTGTGTATTCTTGTTTTTCTGACATTTTCTAAATTCTGAAGGAACCCCTCACTATGGATCAGTTGGAACAAAAAGTACATCTAATTTAATCTAACAAAACACAGACAACAAAGGAGTCTGTTAGTACTAAATTGGCTTCAAAATTGGAACTGACCAGGATTTTTTTTATATTATAGAAAATTACAGTACAGCTCTGTTCATAATTAAACAATGAAAGATAAACACATTTTATGTTTCAGCTTTAGACAAACTAAATATAGACGTTTTCTTAGACAGAAAAAAGAACTTATTGATAGAAATGTAGCCAAATTCAGACATAAGATGTAGAGTATCATTATTATTAATAGTGTAATGGTTAAGCTGCCACTGTTTATGACAAGGAACAAAACCTCAGAGTTTTACAAACTCTTTCCACAATATATATCAAGTATTCTTAAATAAATATAATACAGAACAATAGTATTTTTATTTGACTTACCACATACTCAGAGACAACTGCTCTCAGTTTATTCCCTAAGAAAAACAGAAGAAAGACTATTAAATAATGTACTCAAATACATAACTGTGTGAATGAAATGTGTCAGTCCATATTGAAGGACATATTGTAGTATGCAACTGTTATTATCATTTTCAAAATATCAGCACTACAGAATTACAAGACTGACTTTAGGTTCAGTATATAGTTCTAAAGGTAATTCACCAAGAAGGATTTACTGCAATATACAGTTATTGTTATTATCAGTTCCAAAATGTCAACACTACAGAATTACATGGGTGACTTTAGGTTCAGTATATAGTTGTAGAGGTGATATTTGATCATTTCCAAACTGCACACTTTATTAGTTAAGACAGGGAAACTAGGTTCTTTCAATCAGCTGCTCTGAAGTCAGTTGAGGCAAAGACTGGTATTGTTGTTGTGCTCTTGAAACAAAAGGTTTGTTTCATGCACCTCTCCATGCTAGTCTATCCAGTGAAAGCCACTTCATAGCTGCAGAACTAAAGCAACCTACTTCCATTTCAGTGTGCTGACTGTAGCAGAGCCTTGGTCTCCCTCTATAATTTTTACCCCCAGCCCCATTTCCAAATTAACTATTCATCGATGCCTTAGGGTGTGTCATATTAACCAATCCTTTCTTGTAGTCACATTATGCCATAAATTTCTTTTCACAAAATTAAATTCATTATCTTCTCGTTCATATTCTGCTCT
Source organism: Schistocerca americana (assembly GCF_021461395.2). Taxonomy (NCBI): domain Eukaryota; kingdom Metazoa; phylum Arthropoda; class Insecta; order Orthoptera; family Acrididae; genus Schistocerca; species Schistocerca americana. The sequence goes on along the minus strand of NC_060130.1, from coordinate 360,651,448 downwards.
GCCCATCTAATTTTTAGCATTATTCTGCAGCAACACACCTCAAAAGCATCTATTCTCTTCTTTTCAGGACTGTTTATCATCCATGTTTCTCTTCCTATGGGGGCTAGAGTCCAGATAAGCACTTCTAACAGAGGTTTCCTGATTCTTAAACTTGTGTTTTAATGTTCACAAATTTCTCATTTTTAAAAATACTATTTTTTTTGCTACTCGCAGCCTACATTTTGTATCCTCTCTACTTTGGCCATCATCAGTTATTGTGTTTCCAGAATAGCAAGACTTGTCTACTACTTCTGGTCTCATTTACTATCTAATTTCCTTAGTGACACCTGATTTAATTTGACTACATTCCATTGCTTTTTTTGACATTCATCTTATAACCTCTCTGTAAGACACTAACCATGCCATCCAACTGGTCTACAAAATTATTTGATGTCTCTGACAGAACTGCAATATAATAAGCAAATGCATAAGTTTTTATATCTTCTCCTGAGCATTAGTTTCTTTTACTTCTTGATAAAAGTATAAATTAAAGATCACTGAGCATAGTCAACAGCACTGTCTCACTCCTTCCCCAGAGACTGCTTCCCTTTCATGCCCTTCAACTCTTTGACTCTGGTTAGTGTACAAGTTGCATATATATATCTCTTTGCTCCCTGTACTTGTTCTCCTCCTACTACTATCATAATTTCAAAGATGGTATTCTAGTCAACACTGTCAAAAACATGCTCAAATTTGCTAATGGTATAAGCCAAATGTAGTTTTTCCTTCCTTCTGTCTATTTCCTAAAATAAGTCATAGTCTCAGAATTTCCTCACATGTACCTACTTTTCGTTGAAATCCAAACTGGTCTTTCCTGAGGTCAGCTTCTACCAGTTTTCTCATTCACCTGCAAATAATTCATGTCAGCAATTTACAACCATGATTCATCAGATAGGTAATTCAATAATATTCACATTTGGTATCACGTGCCTCCTCTGGAACTGGAATTATTAAATTCCTCTTGAAGTGTTTGTCTTTCACCTCTCTCATGTATCTTGAGTACCAAATTTGATGGTTAAATCCTGTTATGTTCTTTCAAGGACCTCAGTAATTCTGAGGCAATGTGGTTTACTCCAGTGGCCTTATTTCAGTGTCATTCAGTGCTCTGTCAAATTCTTCTCACAGTATTGTATCTCTCACATAATCTTCATGTACTTCCTTTTTTATTTCCATAATATTGCCTTTAAGTTTGTTTCCTTTGTATATCCCTTCTATATATTCCTTCCAGCTTACTGCCATCCCGTCTTTGCTTAACACTGGCTTACCAGTTGAGGTCTTAATACTGATACAGGCCATTCTCTTTTCATCAAATGGTTATTTAATTTGCTTATATGTGGTAGCTATGTTACCCACAGGCATGTCTGCTTCTCCATGTTCCTCTAGTTATTCCTGCTTTGCCATTTTTTACTTTCAGCTAATCTCATTGTTTACATGTGTGTATTCCCATTTACCTTCTTCATTTATTACCTTCCTTTTCCCAGTACATCTTCTATTATTTCTCTTCTCTCTCTTTTCCTTCTTTCAAATACCAGTTCACCACCACAGTGAAATTTTGCTCTCCCTTAACAATTGTGAAAGATTATAGTTACAGATATTTCTTTAGACTGTGCCTGTGTCAGAGAAACAAAGTTGATGATTTCCTGGTCCTATTGAATGATCTACTACTGCTGCTTTATCCATCTTGCCAATGTGACATTTGTTGTTGTGTTCCTTAAGGTGGGTGTTAATGCTTATTTATAGTTGATTTGTACACTTGGACACAATTTAAAGGGATTGTATATGCTTATGCAAGCAGCAAAGGAAGGCCCTTTCCAACGTTCAAATATTCACACTTCTTTCTTGTTGGTTTAAGTACTGTATCAATACTGTGTTTTCGGAGGACTTTTATGATGCAATATGCAAAATTTTTTTGTAAATGGTCAGATAACTTTCCCTTCACTTGATTATGTTTCATTAGAAGCACTAGAGTTTTTAGGATATGCTACCCTGTATATCTCTTTTTTAGAGTAGCCGTTTCTTCTGAAGGCAGTAGCCCAGTCCACTAATGTTTTAATCACCACTCTTTTCTCATTGGAGCAGCAGTTAGGATTTTTGCAAAGGCCTTTCAAACAATGAAGAAGAAACCCTCATGTTGACTTCTGTATGTGGATGATACTTTTGTTATATCTGAATTTCTAAATTTTTTACATAATAATAATTCTATAATGCAAAGTTCACTTTGGAATAAAAAAAAGATGATTAAATTTCATTTTCAGATGTACAAGCAATTAGAAAGTGTAACAGAACTTTATAATAAAAAGTATACAGCAAGCCCACTCACATGAAATGATACTGCACAAGAATTCCAGTCACCATCCCAAGCAGAAAAGAAGAGTGACCAAAACATTAGTGAACCAGGCTAAAAGATTCTGTGAACTGCACTACTTGGTGGATGACCTTGGTCATGTAAGGACTGTCTGCAGAAGAAATGGCTACTCTGACAAACAGATAAATATGGCACCACACCCTAAAAGGTCTAGAGCTCCTAATGAAAAATAACCAACTAAAGGGAAATGCTGCCTTCCATTTGTAAAAACTCTCATACATCACAACAAGAAAGTACTCAGTAAACATGGTATTTATACAATGTTTAAACTAACAAAAAAGTATCACAAATGTTTGAACACTACAAAGAACCTACATTTGCCACTTGCCACAGCAGGGGTATATAAAATCCCTTGCATTTGCGGCCAAGCATACAGAGGAATTACAAAGAAGCATTAACACCCACCTTAAGAAACACAGAAGCATATGTCACCTTGGTGAGATGGATAAATCAGCTACAGGATATCATGCACTAGGACTGGGAAACCATCAAATTCTTTTCTCTGACACTGGGGTTTTGGCAAGATCTAATAATTACTATGCCAGGAAGTACACAGGGCTGTAGAAATTAAAAAGTACTGGAGCAGTTTCAACAGAAAAGAAGAACTGACATTATGCTAGTTGTGGCACATGGTGTTAAATAAAACAAAGAGCACCAACTCTTCCAAACTACAAGCACTGTGCTTGTTAGCGCAGCTCTCTGATCATAGACAGCTGTCTGATGGTGTCATGAACCAACTTCTGCATGGATACATATAAAGAGCCAACTCTGTTGGGCTTGCTTGAGTTTGTAACAGCTTTCTGAGTTGTTAAGGCCTCTGATGATGTCTCCGGCAGTGGAATACAAAACATTATCCAGAGAATTAGGCTCTTGACCATACCCTTATGCTCAAAAATTTAATACCACCAGATAGTTGACAATCATAACATAGAAAATATGGCAAATGTTCCGGTACTAATGTTTATAGAGGCTGAATGTGACAGCTCTAAAGGAAATTCTTCAAACTTTCTTCAGTCATTCCTTCTACACAATCATTATCTTTATTCATAACTTACTCTGGTGGTTCCAAGGACCCAGCAAACAGAAACATACAACAAGGGAAACAAAAGACTTATAAGCACTTTCCTTGGATGGGTAAATTCTAATTAGCTTTCAAATGTGGACTTTTAGTTCATAATAATAATTTCATGACCATTTATGACAGAATGCAGATAATTAGGCCAATGCACCATTACAAGTCAACTGGCTCTCCATGTTCACTTGGGTTTAGTCAGTTTGTAACACCACTTGCAACCATAATTGTCATTAACATTGATGGTATGGCAATCATGTGTAATGGTGAATGGATTACTGTAGTATATGATGTACATCACTGTTAGTTCATACAGCACTACTTTATATTTCCTTACAAAAACAGGTGGTGTATTAACCTTCAACTTATGCTCTTGGGTGGACACATCATCTGACTTACTCTTTTCACAAGTAAAGGTATGGACTTATTTAAAATACATTAACCAGCAGTCTGAGGTTGTTAGTAGAAGAATAACATCACCTAATACCTAACTGTACAATTTGTTGGGTTATGCATCAGATTTCTCTAAACAAAGATTCTGAATCCACACAATATGTCAACTGATCTGTTTAGTCGTCATCTATTTCACAATCATTTTTATGATGAAACTAACATTTCAGTTTGTAGTTAAAGTAATTTTTCAAAATGTGTTGAATGGTGTTGATAAAATTATCATGGTCAATAGTTAATTTTGGTGCAAGAACCATTGTAATGGTTGCAAGTCTGGTAGGGAACAAAAACAAATGTTTGTATGGTAAGCAATTTACCTTACTTCTCAACATAATCTCCTTTGATGGATATACACTTGGTCCACCTGTCCTCCAGTTTTTTCATCCCACTGGAAAAATAGGCTTTGTCAAACTTTGTAAAGTACTCATTGACTACAACTATCACTTCCTCGTTTGATGAAAATTTCATCCCAGAAAGCCCAAGATTCAAGTTAGTGAATGGGAAGAAGTTATTTGGGGCTCCATCTTGTGAACAGAGTGGATCATGAACCAATTCAAAACCCAGTTCATGCACTGTCACCATTGTTGCCACTGTCGTGTGGTGTGATGCAACATCCTGGTGAAAGATTACTTTTTTCATTTCAATCTTGGTCTTTTTTCAGCCACTGCAGGTATCAAAAGATTCAACAACGAAGCACAGTATGATCTACTTATGGTTTCACCTTTTACCAAGTAATTTTTGGAGATCATTCCTTGAGAAACCAAAAAACAGAGGTCATCATCTTACCAGCTGAAATAATGGTCTTTGTCTTCGTTGGTGCACTTTCACCAGCTTTTGTCCATGATTCTACTGCCATTTGGACTCCAGTGTGTAATTACGGACCCAGATTTCATCGCAGCCACAAATCGGTAGAGGCAAAAGTTCTACAGATTGCCATTAAACATAGCCAGACATTGTACTGAAATGAATGTGCCAGAGCACTTTTGGTTGACTGTGAGCAGTCGTGGCACCCATCTTGCACACAGCTTCATCATAGCCAATTCTCTGTGCACGATATTGTGCCCAGACTAAGATGAGATGTCTAAAATCCCAACAATCTTACTAATTTTTATTCAGCAGTCTTACATTATTATATTATGGATTTTGGCAATGGTTTCCTTTGTGGTGACTGAAGCACATTATACAATATTGCAATGCCTGTGTTATCCTGATGATGATGGAAAGGCCCTAGGCACAGTGGTGACATCAGTAATGAAACATATCAAATGAACTTGCAACTGCGAATAAGGATTACCATCAGCTGTAGAATGGAATGAAAACAATGAAAGTTTGTGCCGGGTTAGGACTCGAACCTGGATTTCCTGCTTATCGTGAGCGGTTACAGACACATGGTGGGTGACATATGGAAATCTGGGTCTGACCATGAGTCATGCATGGATAGCCAAATGGTAAGGCAACCACTTGCAATAAGTGGGAAATCCGGGTTCGAGTTCTGGTCCAGCACAAATTTTTGTTGTCATCATTCCATTCTACAGCTGATGGTAGTCCTTATTTGCAATTGCGAATTCATTTGGTATGAAGCACATTATGGTCACCAAAAACATTGGTACACTAAATAGCCAGGGTGCTGTCTAGTAAAATACTTGGAACTTGGTGAGAGGAATTTTTTCTGGGGGTGATCAACATTTCAAACACTGAAACAGTGTACATGTACTCTTGATCTACAGTCACACAAATGCCAATGAAGTATGAAGTGATATGCTTCATAATTATTGCTGTGTGGAATTGAAGCCTGTTTGATTCATATCTCATTCATGAACAGGCTGAAGGAATCTGAAGTATTGTACCATAAAATGTTAAAAAGTCATTGACATAACATGTACCCTGTGACAAAGTACATCACCATGTTGGTAAAATCTTGCTGTTATAACCACCATAAAATTAAAATTAAAAAAAAAAAACAATGTGCATTAACAAAGGATCTTGAATATAGAGGTATATGATTGTGAAAACTAATCATCATGCAAAGGCAGGAAGGGAAAAATGGGCATGTACAGATACAGTTTTATTATTAAAGACTCTCAGGTGGTGCATCAATTCTAGAGACACATTGCCAACTTCAAAAGAAAATCTGAAAACTAAAAGGGATGTTGTACTATTGTCGCCATTCTTCTGTTGATGACCTTTAATACAATATATGAAGGCTACTGACAGGAAAGTGAAATATTTGTGCACACATATACATATTGCCATCACAATATGACAAGCAGATGGGAAGAATAGTAAGGCAATATTATGTTAAAGCCATTTGTCCTGTAACATAAATGAAAAACACACATATTAATAACAAAGTTTCAAACTGGTAATTGTATGGATTGTTAACTGACGTTTTTAATTTCCTGAACTGGCTCATTCTTGGTGCAAGCAATTGTAGTTTGTGCCACTTTTCTATGTAGGTGGATGTGCATGCACTTTATAACACTTCATTTATCAATATTGATGGTGAGGGAAGGAAGATGTTGAAACCTGGGGCTAGGACATACCCTACTTATCTCTAAAAATACTGATGTTCCCAACTGGCAGACAACTGACCGTGAACAATGTTCCATGCCCTCACTTCATAACACCCTGTAGAGAGATTTGAAATTTAATCCATGTGCACAGCCTAATGATCTAGAACTGTACACTAGCCTGCCTCTTTTCCATGTCAGACAAATTTTGGAGATGAAATTTGTCTTTTCCACCCGCATTAAAACTCTCTATCTCTGGGCAGAGTGGCACAGCACAAGTTCGCCATAGTAAATGAAGCTTAATAATCAAATGTGATAAAAAAAATACAGGCACCAACCTGTAAAGAAAATACAGACACCAAACCAGAAAAATGGGCATATTCATTGCTATAATCATGGTTCAGCATGAGCAGAGAAACCTGAAAGTTAGAGCACAATCTTAACAGTTGAATGTCAGAGTTACTTTCTTAGTGTCCTGAATGTGTATTTGTGCTTAATAGGTTCCCAAATTGACAAATCTCCGAAACCAATATTGAATGTTCATGAGAGAATGGTACATCCTACAAAGTTAAGTAGTATTACTGTAAGACAAGGTAAGTCAAATGAGAACAACAGTACTGTGGAAAACACAATCTGCTAATTTAATGAGTAAAGTGTGACTAAAAGAGAAAACTGACTAAAAGAGAAAACTGCTTTCAGTGTGTTACATTTAGATGCAACAATCAGACAACTCACAGAGCTACCAAATTCCAGGAACTCCATCCACACAAATTATTACAGTTGTTAGCACCCAAATCAGACATTGGACTGAAATATAAACAGCTTTTCTGTAAAAAGGGAGTATTAAGAAGATTTATCTGCTCATCTCAATATGACAGAGTGTTAAGTAATGTAATACAATCTAGTGCAGGCACTTCTACTTGACACCAAGTTAATTCACAGTATTGCAGTCCAATACTTTCCTATAATAATGCTGACTGGAAAATGCAAACAATACTATGAAGCTGTACCAAAATCTAACATCCATACTTTAAACCCATTTCTATAAATACTTTCATTCTTTAAATAATTGCAAGATATTTTAATGAATGGATTTATGCCTGCAATATAAAAAGGGAGTTTTTCTCTGATATACGGTTTTATACTTTTATTAAGCTTTATATGTAGGAAATACGTGTTAGCCCTAAGTATAGATATTAATGGCTGCTCAACAGCTAAATTAAGCTTATATGCAATTTCGGAAATCTGCGCCTACATCTACATGAATGCTTTGCAGTTCACACATATGTGCCTGGCAGAGAATTCATTCACCCATCTTCACAATATTTCTCTACTGTTCCACACTTTAACAGTGCGCTGGAAGAACAAATACTTAATTTTTTCTGTGTGAACTCTGATTTCTCTTATTTTATTGTGATTATCACTTCTGCCTTGCTAGGTGAGTTTCGCCAAAAATTTGTACATTCAGAGGAAAATTTTTGTGGTTGAAATTTCATGAAAGCATCCTACTGCAATGAAAAATGCCTTTGCTTTAATGACTGCCACACCCCACTCATGTATCCCATGTGTGATACTCCCTCCTCTGTTGTGTAACACAAAAGAAGACGCCTTTTTTTGAACATTTTTAATGTCCTCCATCAATTCTATGTGGTAAGGGTCCCACATCACACAGCAGTACTCCAGAAGAGGATGCACAAGTGAAGTTTATGCAGAAGAATTCTCGCGTCTTGTAACAGTGTGGCCAATAAAACGCTGTCTATTGTTTGTCTTTGAACAACATTACCTATGTGACTCTTTCTATTTAAGCTGTTTGTAATTGTAATTCCTTGATACTGGTGTTTAGTTGAACTGCCAGCCTTTAGATTTGTGTGATTTATCATGTAACCAAAATTTAATGCATTCCTTTCAGTTTTTTTTATTATTTAGAATTAATTGCAACTTTTTGTACCATACATGTGCCCTTCTAATTCATATTCCAATTGGATTTGGTCCTTTTACGACTTTACAAGACTGTAAATGACAGCGTCATCTGCAAATAGTCTAGAGTGTTGCTGAGACTATCTATAAACAATTTATTCAGATAAGGAACAGCAGAGGGCCTATAAAACTTCCTTGGGGAACACCAGATATCAGTCCTGTTTTACTAGATGATTTTTTATTGACTACTATGAATTGGACAGAAAATTAAAAATCCAGTCCCACAACTAAGACAATATCACATGGACACATAATTTGATTAGAAGCCAGTTGTGAGGAATGGTGTCAAAAGCCTGTTAAAAACCTAAAAATATGGACTTATCTGAGATCCTCTGTTGATAGCAATAATTAATTCATGTGAATAAGGAGCTAGCTGTGTTTCACAAAAGGAACCTGACGTGGATCTGAATTTGGTGGAGTTAGATGGTATAGAAAACGCAAAAGAGGTACTAACCAGCGGTACCTATTATAGTGATGAAGGTGATGATGTTTCAGGTGATGTTGTGACGCCGAAAGTTGTTAAGGAGGGTAATAAGGACAGTGTAGCATTAGTCTTGTCAGCTATTGATGAATTTGTGTGTGTGTCGGCTGATATTGGTGAATTACTTTTGAAGGAAGGTAGTAATGATGTTTTATGTGATGAAGTTACGAAAGTTGAAGCTGCTAGAATTGATACTTCAGAGAGGTAGGAGTAATGCCATGCACATATTGTCTATAAGGAGAGTATACAGAAGGTTTCTCATTCAGAAATGGTGACTGAGAGATGGTCATGTCATGCCTTATGTAAGAAGAAGAAACGTCTACCAGCATATGTCAGAATTCAACTGTAGCAGGGTTGTGGCCTATTGAGACTGCATTTTATCGTTCTTCAATATCTGCTCATGTTGTTTTGTAATTTATGTCTGTTTCCCAAAGGGAAGTGCTTAATTGGCCCCCTCAACTAGCCCCTGAGGGAACAGACATATTGTGTATCCAGCCATGCAGCACTGTACAGTTAGGCGACATACCTTGTGTCAGGAAACGGACTATCCAGGTGGACAGCGTATGATGTATCGACTGCAATGGACTGATAGCACTGCCACCATTGTTGCAGCTATCTTTGATTTAGAAGCAGCTAGAGGATAGCTGACAGTGATGCACCCAGTGACAACACAGGACACAGAAATGGCACCATGTGTCTTCTCAGATGAGCTCCATTTCTATGTAATCCATTGTGATGGATTTATCCATGTGCAGAATTTTTAAGGGGAATGAAAACTGCCAGACTACATTTATAATCAATATACATGCACAGCACCTGACATAACGATGTGGCATGCCACTTGGTGCACAACGTGATCATAGGGCTGTATGCATTGCTTGTGTACATTCAATACTAAAGTACGGTACCATTTTCTGGGGAAATGCACACCAGGCCAAAACAGTTTTCAGGAAACAAAAGGCAATTATAAGAATAATGAAACAAGTGGGCAGCAGAAAATCATGCAAACCTTTCTTTAAAGATCCAAAGATCTTACCCCTTCCCTGCATTTATATCCTGGAAGCAGCCATGCATGTCAAAAAAAAAGTATGCTGAGAAAAGAAAAGCTTTTTCCTCAAAACAAAAGTGTCCATGATTACATTACTAGGTCAGACAGTGAATACATGTCAGTCATTGTAACACTACATTATGCCAAAAAGGAGTATATCATGAAGGGAAAAAACTATACAACAGATTACCAAGACCTATAAAATCTCTTCCTGAACTACAGAGCTTTAAAAAGTCTGTGACAGCCTACCTTCTGAAAAACTGCTACTATTCAATGTCACAGAATCTTATGCAAGAAATAATGTGTTTTGTATCTTTAATTGTAGAAATAAGTTATAAATATACAGTGTTTAATAACATTTGTAACTATTAGCTGCATAGATCAAATTTGTTATAAAAATTTAAATGATATACCGTATGTTTGATGTTTGTAAAACCAATAGGCAAAAAGGTTTCTGTCCAATAAACTTTGTACTATATATGTACTCAGAAAGAGATTTACATGGACAAACAAATAAATAAATAATGAAGAGTGCATTTTTTCCATGTCCACTTGTTTTTATAATTACAGTTTTAGCACCTTTCACAGCAACAGTTCAGTTACTCGGCATCAGATGCCAGAGGAGTTTCGCCCATATTTACTACTTGGCTTAGTTCCATACTGGTTTTCTTTAGGTGTTGAATGATAAAGCAATGGAAAGATAATATTTTCTCTTCATACTCTTGTGGCTTTTTCTGAGATATTTTGGTTCTGGTTTGAATGCTACGTCCACAATGTTTCATAAACCTGCAGCACCAACCAACTCCACCATTAAAGTCTGTTAAGTTCCACTGCAGCACTAGCTTACAGGCATGTATTTGAATCATTTTTGTATTAATTCCAATGCCTTTTGTCAGTGTCCTTGAACCCACTTCACTACATCATCTTCTAGTTTTGCCCATTTTACATTCAATCATCTATTTGCACATTTAGTCTTCCTCATTTTTTTCAGTTTTTCTTTACTAGCTGGCCAATCGCTAATGGTTTTTTCTGCTGGTGGAGGGCTGAAATGCCACTCAGTTGCTCTGTTTCCATATTCTTCTGCATATGTTATTACTTTTAATTTATAGACTGCATCACATGAATATCTTTTATTTCATTATGAAACCATCTACTAACAAAAATATTGTACTGTTACCAATAACATAGATCACTTTCAATTAAAGTGCACTGGCACCACAGACTGCCATGATGCATTATAGACTAGACAGCATTCTGTGTTTATGATGGCAGGACAGGAGGGAGACAATGTTAGCAAGCTTATGAATCCCCACAACTCATGTTCATCGCATCAGTGCACTTCTGTTGCCAGCTGTATCCATTGTTGTCAGATAGAGATGGGTTTCTGCAGCATGAGTGTATGACCAATTTAAAACAGGTGGGAATTTTATATCAAACACTGGACATTTCTATATTTATTTCAAGTATAAGACTTAACTGAATTTTGAAGGCAATTTTTCTGAGAAAAAAAATGCGCATTACAGTCTGCAAAATACAGTAGTTTAGCATATGATAGTGCCAATGCACCTAGCTGCAGCACAGATTTGTTTATATGTAATGGAAAGTAATTATGAGTGACAATACAATTGGCCTTGGTGAACAGGAAAGAACTCGTAGATATGCAGTCAATCAGGCATTGGGGAAGGTGGTCCTCAGTGACAGCAAGGCCATGGGAATTGGAGATTTTAGTGTAGTGGGATGTGGCATACCATCTGTGATGAGGAGGATGCAAAGAAGATCATGCTGGTTTTCTGGAATGGGGTCACTCTGGCAGTACTTATAGGTGTACATGTTTGACAGCTGCTGAAGACCATTAGCCAGGTTCATATTCACAGTGATGGAGCCTTTGTTGGCAGGTAAGATTGTTTCGTCAGGATCAGTTTTTAGGTGATGAATTGTACTTATTTCTAATGATGTGATGCTGGTTTCCTTGTTGAGGGATTTGGTGAATAATGGTGAGACACGGTTTGAGGTTAGGAACTTCTGGAAAGTTACCAGAGAATGATTCAGTAGAAGTAGGGGTGGATAACAGTTAGATGGAGCAGTATACTGAGTAAGGGAAGGTTCAGCAGCATTGGTTTTAGGTCGAGTCTGATTGTTAAGGTTGGAGAAAAAAACATGATTTCACTGTAGGACAAAATGGGAAGGATATGCAATTAAAGAGCCCAGCATGACTGAATTTTGGGGTGGACCAAGCAGTGAGGGCTTTGGAAAGGACTGATACCGCAGAGGGATACGCTATAATTATAATGCTGATTCAAAAGTCACAGTGGGTCATATACAGAAATTATCATTGTTTTACTTGGATATAATGTGCATAAAAGTTTTGTTTTTGGTAATATTAATACTAATGTGGATAATTCTAAAGTTAGCCTTCGGTTACATACTTTGAGATGATCAGTTTCTACTGGCTGAACAGTATATCATCAGGGCAGAAAGGATACTTACATCATGTTATCTCAACCATTTAGCTGAGAGGGTGTGTGTTTGAATGTTGTGAAACCTATGCTGTCAGATCATGGTGGCATATATCTGAATCTAATTGGGCTTCATAATGACCATGGGCAAACAACACAATCCTAGGCTATGAGGTAGATAAATGATACGGACAATAAAATCTTCATTCAGATTTATTAATATGTGTAAGTATTTCACTGCTATGGAAAAATCATGCAAATACTGAAGCATTTAATTGTTTCCTAGATCTTTAATTAATGCTGTCCACTGAAGCCAAAATTAAATCAGTTGCATGGCAAGAAGCAAAAGATATCTGTTGTCCACTTGTTTACACCCTACTTTCATAATCCAAAGATTTCACTAAGTAATTAATTCCTTTTGTTGCTGCTTGGCAGGAAAATGTTATGCTTAGAAATAAAAGATCAAAAATTTTGATGTTTTACAGTATTCAGTAAGTTAGTTAACAAGTTCTAATCCTACAAGGCAATCATCAGACAATAATTGTCATCATCAAAGAGGATACAGTACTCATGAATAACTTTGAAAATGATAATACATGTGGAGGCTGAGATGTTAGAACGGAGTGAATGTTGTCGTTGATAGTGCAGTTGTAATATAATTGAAAGAACTGTGCTAAACAGTAAGAAATAAATGTGATGTGAACATATCAGAAAACAGTAATACTGGTTCAGATATGTAGACTATGTACCATACACATATATTGTACTACAACACAGTTCAACACAATTTTTTATTACATGAGCAGTCAACATCCAAACATTAGTTCAAAATATAGACTGACAGTAAACACACGAACTTGCTACATATCGATGTTGACATCAGTTAACAAAGAGGTTGTCTCAAAGCATACAGAGAAACTGCAACAGCCAACATAATAGCCTACCTTCTTGCTCTCAATAGCCAATGGCACACAAATGTGCAACTTTCCATTTAAGATGACAGGCAGTCTGGCTGGAATGACTGAAGTTAGCAGTCACATGCTTGTGAGGTGTGCTAGTCTGTGTGAATGTATGTGCATTTCTCTTTCTGAAGAAAGCTTTGGCTGAGAGCTTATATGTGCCTGTCTGCAACTCAACGTGTCATCTTTACTGTGAGTAGCAATTTGTCTTTTGCATAATGTTCTTCATATTACAACCTGAACTTTCCATTATTTGAGTCAGCTTTCTATTTACAATGCTAACAACCTCATTTCTGTTCCATAGTACAAATAATATTTCCAAGCAGAGTTAGAGACCATGACATTTATTACCTCCACAAATGCCAATAGCCCAGTTCCAACTGACCACATCTTACAGAAAAGAAAACCAGAAATTGAAAATTATACTCCTCCTGTATTGTCTTTCTGCTCTTCCTTTCAATGTTTCCAGAAAGTGGAGTGGTGCACTATCTCTTACCAAGCACAGATTATCAGAGTATGTAGCCAAAACATTGAAATTCTGCAACTATAAAACATCATACCTTGTGAGGGACACCATAGCACAGTAAACTTCTATCACCAAGAATAAGACTCAGTTACTAGACAACATGTTGTATACTTGTCTTGACTTACAATACATTTCATATTTGCATATCAGGCGGAGGAACAGGCGCTACATTGGCTGAACATGAACATAGCTGTAAGCTGCAGAATTCTATCTCCATATGTCCTGAACATCCACAGTACCAGGTTCTCCATGTGTTAAACATAGGGAGGAAACGGAATGTGTTGCAAGTGCTGGAGGTTGATGAAAATCTGCCATGCAGTTTTTGTTTAATGTTAAATAATAAACTCAGTTTAGTGCTTCCCCTCTCTTAAACTTCATTTAAGCTCTAAATATCTCTAATTCTGTCAGCAATGTCTTTTCTTTCCCTTTTACTCTAGTTTACCTCACACCTTATTATAAATTTTATTGCTACTGTTAATGTATTTCAAACTGTTATGTAGTCTGTTGCTTGATAATATAGACATATTTCCTATAGTAAATAGCAATCCTTGATGATTACTGACATGCAGTTTAGCTTATGTATTTCCAGCTGTATTACAGTTGTTAAGATATTCTCTACTTTACTTCTGTATTACCTTTCTTATATAATACTTTTTCAAGCTATTCTCTGGTACTCAAGAGCATGTATCTTATCCTTATCTCATTTCGATTCTTAGTTTACTTTAAATTTTTAGATATTCTGTTATTTTACTATTCCTTTTGTTGACTGTAAATCTTCATAGTTTCAAATTTAAATATCATTTATGAAATACCTATAAGAGTTACAAAGTTAAAGAGTTACACACAGGTGTAGTGTGGTTTTTCCTCATGTTTTCCTCATGTTGTCCTCCCTTCCTTTCACCTCAGCCTACTGACCATACACAGGTTTTTCAGTTTTTAGTCATAATGTTTTCTGGTATGTTCCCTTCTAAACTATTTACTGTTTAGTTTATGTATTTTGGATTATGTTATAGCTGCACTGTGAGAGACACATATGCTTGGAAATATTTCTGTCTAAAACCCTCTACCCCAAGTATATAACAGATATTGCTGGTATCAACAAACTGAGCACCTCAAGAAAAGGATGTCTATAGTTTCTCTAAGTTTATCCTCAAAAGTGAGTTGGGTACTATCAGTCATCCCCCAATTTTAGTTACAAGTAGGATATCTAGAGGAAGCACATTTCCTGACTGCTTGCCTCTGTACCAAAAAGAAGACAGACATAATAATCTTGGTAGCTGTAGAACATCCAGGTGGCATTTTTCTTAGTTTGAAAATTACACTTAGTTTTTGAAAAGTTCTCCTTCTAGAAACAACTTTTTCTGTTTCTTAGCGTTTATTCTTTTTTAACTCCATTGCTACCTGTTATCATAGGTTTTCATTAACAAAACCATTTAATGGATACTTCTGGCATCACACTCATTGAGAACTGTAAATGATGCAGTTTTATAAATAATAAAATAAGGTTACTCTTAGGTATCAACACATGTAGGATTAAAGAAGGAAAATATAGTGTTGCAGAAGATAGTTCTTAAAAACCAAATTTAGGAGATAGAAACTCACAAAAAACCTACAGCCCTACTGCAATATTAAAAACTGTTGAAGCTACAAGTAAAAGAACTAACTAAATTATATCTGTTAAACAAAGCTCTATTATTGGTGTTAAAAAGGACTATCTAGAGTTAACCCACACCACTCCAATGAACAAGAGTAAAACATCTGACTGGTACTGCTACTACTGCTACACATATAACTACTAAATCTAGTACCTAGAACACAATGGCCTGTAAAAAACTCAGGCTGAACTTTAAAAAGATTCAGTTCTCAAATGAAAATATACAAAGGTGTCCTGTTTACAGAAGATGTCAATGTTAGTAGTGAAGGACAGATTTATCATAAATGATATGTTAATAAGACAATAGTTCTGTGCACTCAGTCCTTAGTTATGGAATCACATTTTAAGATTCAGCTGACCAAAACTAGGGCAAAATTTCTTAACTGTATCACACAGGAAAAGCAAAAAAAACTGCACAATTAATGCAGCTCAAAGAAAATATATATTACAGAACAGTAGATGTTAATTGCATCATGTTACTACATTACCTAATCTGTTGTGGACATAAAAATGTGTTTCTTACAATAATCACTGTCTCCATTATAATATGAACAGAGGCACATTTAGATTCCACAAAATTATAAAGAAAAAACTTAATTCAATATAAAACAATCTGTCCATAGTACACAGTAAAGCATTTAATAAAATCTATTATTTGAAAGTTTGGCCTATATCTTCAAAGTATAATTCATATTGTTGGTATCCCTACTGCCCTAGATCTGGGATGGATAATACCAAATTCCTGTCACCTTTCAAATTTCAACATTACTTTCATATTTCGATGGTTCCCATTTCAATGTTTCAAATAGAAATATGTGACCGCGAAGGGACTGTAATGGAAGGTTGTGAATATCATCATGGTTGTTGAATGTGTGTGTGTGTGTGTGTGTGTGTGTGTGTGTGTGTGTGTGTGTACATGTACGTGAGTGGAAATGTGTAGTGACTAATTATGAGATACAAGCGAACAATATAACATAGTTAGGGAATTATTTGTTGGATTGTTTGCAAGTATGTATGTAAGGAGCAAAACGTTGCCCACAATATATAATTATTTTTGAAAGTAGACTGCACAAGCAATCATGTGCAATAATATGTGAATTACTTACTCTTTAATTATGTTTCACCTTTGTATGGTACCAACCAGCCCAAAATGACAAACATTTTCGATTAAATTTCTTAGACGAAAAAAATGACTAAAATCGAAACGCGTGAGAGAACTTTTAAGAAGAAAACAGGAAGAATAAGTGAATACCAAGTAATCATAATAGTGCTGGGGAAAACAAGACTGGATGGATTTCATGAATGCATTAATAACTGTATTAACTTGTGTTACATTTTAAGCTTGAACTTCAAAAATGACAAGAAACTACGTTGTCTATCACTTAGGTGCAGTGTAAAGATATTTCCCAAAAAAATATTATTGTGTGTTAAGGTGATTAAATTATTAAAATTCAAAACGTGAGCAAGTGTAGATGAGCTACCAGCACCACTCGTAAATAAAGCCATTTCATAAGTTGCAAAGTCCTTAGTACATAAGTTATTGATACTTATCATCCTGAGATGAAGTCTTCCAAACTTTACAAAATTCAGAAATAATACTGTTATTCGAAAGCAGAAACAGATAAAACATTGAAAAACACTGACTCATATTATTTTCCCAACATTCTCCACAGTACCTATGTGTTAGACTGATAAAACGATGCATCGCAAAATTCTTCAGTGACTGTAAGTTACTGAACCGTAATCTTCATGGTTACTGAGTATGTCGAACTGTGTGAGAAAACAGTATCAGATAACACTTACGAAAACTATATAAACCAAGTAAAAAGAGAAGTAGTAGCATACTGATGTCTCAAAAGCCCTCAGTGCTGTTAATTGGTTGTGGAAGTCACATCAACTCATTCTAATCACAAAGTCAGATTGGTACCTGATAACAATTATGCACCTTTGAGATGGTTGTGTTAATGGTCTGATGCAATGGAAACAAAAACAGTGTACCATGTGCCTCTTTGCTCATCAACAGCACATTCTAACCATAAAGCGAGACTTGTGTTTGATCATGATCATCTGCATTACTGAGGCATGGAATGATACAGTGAAAGTTGGGAGATTAATCCAATATAACAGTGTACTTGGTACTTTGCTGCTTTTCACTTACACACACATACAAATGTATTTTGATAATACGAGCAAAACATTACAGGTTCTTATCGAAATCGTAATTAAAATGCAGACATATGCACAGCACTCGATACAAAACCAATGCACACAATCTGAATTCAGGGTATGTGAATCTCACTAAAATCATGTTTGTCAGTACACTGCCAATTTACATGAAAGAGTGGTAGAGGAAACATAGTTTGGATCAGAAATATAAAAAACATTTAGTACATTGGTACACACATTTTAATACCTTGAAAGTGCTATACTAGTCCCTTATGGATTTTGGCGGGCGCATTTATATTTTATTGTATCTGCGTTTTATCTCTTCTGTGTCTGCTTCATACACTCTCACCTAAAACGGTATCTTGCCAGAAAAAACATGGCAGAGAAATGGTCATGAAACTTTGTAAATGAAATGGTCTGGAGTGTGTGTGTGTGTGTGTATATGGGTGAGTGATTTTTTAAAGTTATGTAGAGTGATGCTCAAATATCTTTGTTAGAGTAACTGTAATAATGTCATTAGATACAAAACACAAGATCGCAAAAAACAAGAATGGGATGTGTCCTTTGGTTAGTAACCGTCTCAGCATTCCTCTTAATTTAGGAAAGGTTCAGGAAAGCTAAATCTGCATGGCCAAATTGAGATTTGAATCCCACTCCTTCTCTTTCGGAAAGTTTGTGGCAGCAATTTATTCATGACATAAATTATTAACGATCCCTGCATGAATTCTAAAATATTTTCAAAACAGATGACAAAAACTTGGATGTATGTGATGTATATATATAATAAATTCACGTATCACCAGTCAGATTTTAGTATTTAGGAATACTGGGTTTATGAGACAGATTACAAGTTCCTTTACAAATTTCAAGATGGAGGACCGAAACTTTGCAGAGCCAATGCAAGTGTGTCGCTTTTATCCCACGTCTACTTTAAAGGGTATGAAGTTAAGATATACAAGAAGGAACATTCTATCAAGCCACCTACCGTTACGCATGAATACGATAGTAGTCCGTGACATTATATTTTTCGGCGGAAACTAAGGCGATGGTATCACTTGTTCTCTCTAGCGTTTGGCGCCAAATTACAAATTGAAAAAAGAAGCTACTCTTCCTAAGAACTTTGAGGGTAACGGTAATGCAGACGATGTCACTTACATCACCGACAGCACGTTTCGAAGATTAGGGAGGCAATGGTCCATTTCATACACATCCTTTTAAATCCTATAAAGAACGAAACAACGGAGACATTCCTAACTGAACAGAGTGCGCACAACACAAGGAAACGGTATACAAATCTGTCTGAACCACCATCGCTGCTCTGCACTGGGGAACGCCAGAAATCACTTCTGTTTTACTCGACGACTTTCCGTCAATTACTACGAACTGTGACGTCTCTGACAGGAAATCACAAATCTAGTCACATAGCTGAGACGATATTCCATAAGCACACAGTTTGACTACGAGCCGCTTGTGTGGTACAGTGTCAAAAGCCCTCCGGAAATCCAGAAATACGGAATCGATCTGAGATCCCTTGTCAGTAGCACTCAACACTTCATGTGAATAAAGAGCTAGTTGTGTTTCACAGGATCGATGTTTTCTAAACCAATGTTGACTGTGTGTCAATAGACCGTTTTCTTCGTGGTAATTCATAATGTTGGAACACAATATATCTTCTAAAATCCTGCTGCATATCGACGTTAACGATAAGGGTCTGTAATTTAGTGGATTACTCCTACTCCCTTTCTTGAATATAGGTGTGACCTGTGCAACTTTATAGTCTTTAGGAACGGAACTTTCGTCGAGCGAACGGTTGTACATGATTGTTAAGTATGGAGCAAATCCAGCAACATACTCCGAAAGGAACCTAACTGGTATACAGTTTGGACCAGAAGACTTGCTTTTATTAAGTGATTTAAGTTGCTTCACTACTCCGAGGATATTTACTTCTACGATACTCATGTTCACAGCTGTTCTCGATTCGAATTCTGGAATACTTACTTCGCCTTCTTTAGTGAAGGCATTTCGGAAGGCTGTGTTTAGTAACTCTGCTTTTGCAGCACTGTCTTCGATAGTATCTCCATTGCTATCGCGCAGAGAAGGCATTGATTGTTTCTTGCCGCTAACATACTTGACATACGACAAGAATCTCTTTGGATTTTCTGCCAGGCTTCGAGACAAAGTTTCGTTGCGTAAACTGTTATAAGCATCTCGCATTGAAGTCCGCGTTAAATTTCGAGCTTCTGTAAAAGATCGCCAATCTTGGGAATTTTGCGTCTGTTTCAATTTGGCATGTTTGTTTCGTTGTTTCTGCAACAGTGTTCTAACCCGTTTTGTGTACCAAGGAGGATCAGCTCCGTCGTTTGTTAATTTATTTGGTATCAGTCTCTCAAGTGCTGTCAATACTATTTCTTTGAATTTAAGCCACATCTGGTCCACACTTATATTATTAATTTGGAATGAGTGGAGATTGTCTCTTAGAAAGGCGTCAAGTGAATTTTTATCTGATTTTTTTGAGTAGGTACAGTTTTCGCACATTTTTCTAGGATATGGGGATTACAATATTCAGTCTCGCTACGACAACTCTGTGTTCACTAATCCCTGAATCAGTTTTGATGCTCGTTATTAACTCAGGATTATTTGTTGCTAAGAGGTCAAGTGTGTTTTCACAACCGTTTATATTCGCTCGAAATAATTTTCAGATAATGCTTTTAGCACAATTTCGTGTGATATTTTATGCGTACCTCCGGAATTAAATACATATTTTCGCCAACATATCGAGGGTAAATTAAAGTCACCACCAACTGTTACCACATGAGTCGGGTACGTGTTTGAAATCAAACTCAAGTTTTCTTTGAACCTTTCAGCAACTGTATCATCTGTATTGGGAGGTCGGTAAAAGGATCCAATTATTGTTTTATTACGGTTGCCAACAATGATCTCTGCCCATACTAACTCACAGGAAGTATCTACTTCAATTTCGCAACAATAAACTACTTCTGACAGCAACAAACACACCACCGCCAATCGTGTTTAGCACACCGTTAGGTTCTTCGCAACAATTTCGGCTGAGCTTATATCCGGTTTTAGCCAGCTTTCAGTGCCTATACCGATTTGAGCATCAGTGCTTTCTATTAGCGCTTGGAGCTCTGGTACTTTCCCAACACAGCTACAACAATTTACCACTGTTATACCAATGGTTCCTGTATCTACGTTCTTCCTGTGTTCAGCCTGCACCCTTTGTGACTGAAGCCCTTCTTGTGTTTTCCCGAGACCCTCTAACCTAAAAATTCGCCCAGTTCACCCCACACAGCCCCTACCCGTGTAGCCACCTCCTGCGTATAGTCGACACCTGACCTATTCAGCGGAACCCGAAACCCAACCACCTTTTGGCGCAAGTCGAGGAATCTGCAGCCTACACGGTCGGAGAACCGTCTGAGCCTCTGATTCAGACCCTCCACTCGGCTCTGTAGCAGAGGTCCGCAATCAGTCCTGTCGACTATGCTGCAAATGGTCAGCTCTGCTTTCATCTTGCAAGCAAGACTGGCAGCCTTTACCAGTTCTGTTAGCCGCTCGAAACCAGAGAGAATCTCTTCTGATCCAAAGTGACACACATCATTGATACCGACGTGAGCAACCACCTGCAGTTGGCTGGAGCCTATGTTCTTCATGGCATCCTTTGGGATGGGATCCTTTCCTCATCTGGAATGACTCCACCCGGTATGTACACAGAGTGTACATTGGTTTTTTTACCCTTGTCAGCCAAGTCCATAAGGGGTCCCATAACGTGCCTAACATTGAAGCTCCCAGCTACCAACAATCCCACCCCCTGCGATTGCCCAGATCTTGCAGGCTGAGTGGTTTCCTCCGAAACAGGACAGGCGGCAGCACCTGGCTCAGTGACAGTGTTAGCCACACACAGAACCTGGAACCTGTTGGTCAGACAAACCAAGGAGGCCTTACGTGTGGCTGCCTGGGAAGTCTTCCGCCACCTGCTTCGCCCTGGGGCGACCTCCGACTCGACCACAGGTGAAGGGTCAGCTTCAGTGCAAGCAGTAACTGGGTTGGCCACCGGTGAGGACCGATCAGAGGACTCTGACGTGCTGGACGTCCGTTGGATCCCCACGGCTGTCCCACAACTGTGGTGCCCATCCATTGCAGCCTCAAGCTGTGTAACCGAAGCCATCACAGCCTGAAGCTAAGAGTGAAGTGTCACCAACTCGGCTTGCATCTGCACAAAACAATCGCAGTCCCTGTCCATACTAAATACGGTGGAAAGCTGAACTATGCAATAATTAGTAAATGAAATCAAATTAAGTAGTGTCTTATCAAAAACCAATTACAAGTTCAACACAATTTCAAATAGGAGCTATTGGAAACTAACAGAAATTTCCAGACAGATAAATTGCTAAGTCATTAAAGAAACTCGGCTCATCTGCAAGTACTACATATTCCATGCTAAAAGGCATGCACGACGGACGAATTATGGCTTAACATTAGATACACAATTCTAAAAATGTATAGCATTTTACTCACCGCCAAATTCTGCAACTGAAGATATAACAATATATTCCAAGCAAACTTAATTTGTTATACATTACTTAAATGTACAGAACGCGAAATATGTGCAAACGTTGCAGAAAATACAACCGCATGACGAACAACAATAAATAGTGTAGAAAACTGCTTATGGAGGTCTCTAATGCACATTCCTTCATGTGATTCTAAAATCAGTCACTAGACTAAAGTACCAAAGCAAAAGTATTACGTGTGATAAGGTACACTGCCTTCTAGATACAACAACAGAAGGATGGGCGAACTGGTAGCAGCCGACGTGAGAGATCAGTTTGAGTACAGCAGAAATGTAGGATCCGAACCTACAAATTGTTTTAGAAGATAAGCTGAAGCAAGACAAACGTACCTACAATTACAGGAACTCGTGAGAAAATGCTCGTTCTACAACTTGTCTTAGAAGACTGGTTTATTTCATTCACAAATTTATAACAAAAGTTTGTGATAACTTGGCTCGAATACACTGTTTGAAACTATGAAGTTATCAGGAATAAATTACAGCGACCAGAAAGTCTTCAATTTTTAAAGACCAGACTGCAGTTCAAAGACTCGAATGACATGAAGGGGAAGCAGGGCTAAGAAGGGAGTAAGAAAAGGTTGTAGTCTAACCGTGACATTGTTCATTGTGTACCTTAAGGAAATAGTTAACAAAGCACGGAGAAATTTAGAAAGGTACTTAAAGTACAGGTAGAAAAAAAACTTAAAGATTTCCCGATGATGCCGCAATTCTGTCAGAGGCGGCAAACTTGTCTGAAGGCCTGTTGAACAGAATGGATAGTGTCTTTATGAAAAGAGGCTATAAAATATAGAATATGAGAAGTAAAAAAAAGATGATGGAATTTCACTGAGTTAAGTCAGTTGGTGATGAGGGAAGTACGAATACTAATACTGACGCTGACAGAAGTACGATGACAAGTAGAAGAGTTCTGCTATCTTTGAACAAGGTAAGAAGATATGAGATGTAGACTAGAGAGTGTACTTTTTCAGAGGAATGCTGAAGAATGGGTGGGTATGTTGGATTACTAATGAAGAGATTCTGAGTTGAATCCGGAAGAAAAGATATTAGTAGCACTAGTTAACTAAAAGAGCGAGGTGGGTTGGATACTTGGTACGAGTCACACTGAGGCATCAGAGAATAGCTAATTTGGTGATGGATGGAAATGTGAGGGATCAAAATCGGAGACGGAGTCCAGCACTTTATAACAGTGGCCAGCTTTTACTAGTTATGCGTAGATGAATGACCTGCACAAGGTAGACGAGTATTAGGACTGTACATGAAACAACAGTACGCGAGGACGGTTGACAACAGTATCAGTAACCTCTGTACAGATGTTACTGTTCAGTGCCTTGCCGTGTTACATGCGTTTTGTGATCGTAAGTTGTACGTCACTGCAGTGCTTGTCAATCGATTAGCTAAAGCAGCACCATAACTGATGAAAATCCTTCTCCTGTATCTGATCCTCCTTTCATGAGTAACTGGCTGTTGTTAAAACATTCATACTGAACAATTTCCTCATATCTTACGCAGTAACGTTTAGTAATTTCGCGAATCGGAGTCTACTACTAATACGCTGTTTGTCACGAAAATTGCAAAGACACACGACATACTGGCATGAAATGAAGTGTTCCACATTCTATGCAGATGATTAGCAGAACGGCTGGCAACTGATGGACCGCAGTCGGTATTCGTAAAGCGGAAGGCTGAAAACTGTGCAAGGAATAAATGTTTTAAAATCTAAATTCAGGAGGTCGTTGTCTCTCGTTGCGCGTGCCGTTAAGTCCTTTCACAATAGCAATAGTACTACTGAACATAAGGCGCAACAGCTTTTTAGAGTAGACTCGTAACTCTGTCTTACACTAGCATGATGACATGTCTAAACTCAACAACGCTGCCAGGCGGCTGTCTGTCGACTAGTCAATTGTATGTTGCCTTAATGCTGAGACACATCTAGCGGAGAGCAGATCACAGCATGCTTGAGCATATTTCTATGTGGCGTACGGGTGCTCGAGCATACCAAGATTCGAACTGATGTCGCAGATAAATTTCAACATTGCTAACGTTGAAATAAAGTAAAGTAAATTACTCGTAGAAAAAAAAAAAAATCTGTGCGTGCATTCTCGAGCATCGCCTTCGATGCGCTAGGAGACCAGGATTCATTGTTTACTTTCCTTCAAAGTCAGCAATGTTTCAGTTTGTTTGGCAGCGAAAACTACGCTGCTAGGATCCCCGCCAGGTGTGTTTGCACCCTTGTCGCCGAAAGCGTGTGTTGCAATGTGGATACTAGCAGGCCGGGGGCCTGGAGAGGCCGGAGAGGATGACATTCATCGACGAGACCTCATGCGACGCGGACGTTCGTTTGGCTCTTTTATTGACGTGTACTAACAATATTTTATGCATCAATCAATAAGTATCCAAAATAGCCTAATGTCGACAGTGAAAATAGAAAGTTTCTGACTGTCTGAGCCAAACAGTAATGTTTTACACTGCCTGATAACGCCAAAACAGTTCCAGTTTACCTCACATGCAACAAAGCCTCGCCCTTGTTAAAAATACTAATTTAATGCTATACTACAAAACAGATCCTCACAAGTTCCACAAAAACTTTCCTCCTGACAGTGTAGGGCGTGAAGATAAACTTCAAGCATATTTAAAATCTCAGAAAAATTGCAAGACCATTCTAGCTTGGTGCAGGAGCGATCAAGAAAGCACCGCAGGATGCGAGCTGCAAGTTTAATGAGAACCAGAAAGCATTTTCAGACTTTGACATAGTAAAAAAATGTTATGTTGGAGGTGACCACTGCACTTCATGGGGAAAAAGAAAACATTGTCACCCCTATGCAAGGTCTTCCGTTGTCTGCAAGAAACAATACAAGAAGAACATTAAATTTGGCTGCTGTCAACAAAAGCAACTTGCTCGAACTTTTACAAAAGACAAATGCTAGCCCATTGCTTTACAAGAATATATGACATTGTTGTTAATGAAGCATATCAGTTTTTGTGCGATTTTTTGATATTAAAGATAAGGTACTTAAGGATGAATTGCTAGGATGGCTCTGAGCACTATGGGACTTAACTTCTAAGGTCATCAGTCGTCTAGAACTTAGAACTACTTAAACCTAAGAAAATCACACACATCGATGCCCGAGACACGATTCGAACCTGCGACCGTAGCGGTCGCGCGGTTCCAGGCTGTAGCGCCTAGAACCGCTCTGCGACTTCGGCCGGCCAATTGCTAGGATTATTGTGGTTTCAGGCAAGGCTCACGAAGAAGACTTGATAAAGACTTTTTATGAATTCATTATAAAATTAAACATTAGTTATGGTAAATTTACTTTCCCTACAACTGACATTGCCTTGGCGACGATGGGCAAAGGAAAACGCTTGGTAGAGAATATCAGGGATAGGAATTCTTACCAGTGCATAAACGATCAGACAGTGCTTTGTGGCAAACTCGGTATTACGGTGGATGGGGTAATGGACAGCTTGGTCAAGTTGGTCAACTTTATGAGTTCTCGTTTTGCTCGTCAGCACAGACATTTCAGTGGGTTCCTGTCTGAATGTGATTCGGATTATTCTCACTTACTGTAACACAAAAAGGTTCATTGGCTAAGGGCCGAGCGGTTCTAGGCGCTAGTCTGGAGCCGTGCGACCGCTACGGTCGCAGGTTCGAATCCTGCCTCGGGCATGGATGTGTGTGATGTCCTTAGGTTAGTTAGGTTTAAGTAGTTCTAAGTTCTAGGGGCTGATGACCTCAGAAGTTAAGTCCCATAGTGTTCAGAGCCATTTGAACCATTTTTTTTTCATTAGCTAAGCAAAGGACAAGCAGTACGACGTTCCTGGAACATAAAATAACAATGAACCTCAATCTTCGAAAACTTATGAAACACAATAAGCAAGTGAATACCCGCAATCCATAGCAAACGAGGGCAATATGCTGGATGTGGCTTTCCTGAAAGACATTCTCCAATATTTAAATGCACTAACTATCGATATATATGGAAACGGGAAGTAAATATGTGATCTTATACAAAGTGCGCCTGCTTTCCGTCACACAATGAATATCGTTGGAACCGAGCGAGGTGGCGCAGTGGTTAGCACACTGGACTCGCATTCGGGAGGACGACGGTTCAATCCCGTCTCCGGCCATCCTGATTTAGGTTTTCCGTGATTTCCCTAAATCATTTCAGGCAAATGCCAGGATGGTTCCTTTGAAAGGCCACGGCCGATTTCCTTCCCAATCCTTCCCTAACCCGAGCTTGCGCTCCGTCTCTAATGACCTCGTTGTCGACGGGACGTTAAACACTAACCACCACCACCACCACCAATATCGTTGAAAACGATGTGAAAATCAAGAATATACTGATTTTGTCACAATACTTAAACACAAGAAGAAGAATTACTAAATAGACAGTGCAGTAGTTTTAACTTTTATAACAGATCTAGGCAGGAAAGTTTGAGGAGTCCAATACTTTGCAGAAATAGGGAAGCTTAAAATCGCCACATGGTGTTTCTTAGTCAGCACGCTGGACTGATGTGGCTACAAAGTTGTTCTATTTCCCAAAGCATTCGCTTCACTTCACTTCACTTGGACAAAGATATTTCCAAGAAAATGTACAAAACTGTATATAGTAAAGAGTTTGGGAGCAAACATCTTTCCCGAAGTATGAAAATTGCAAAAGACTGACTACTTACATTGCTTCTATGTCTGGCTCTACCTGTATTTGAAACAATGTTTTGGAAAATAAATTGGATTCAAAGTTGACGAACGTCCATTGTGAAGACACTCTTCACATGAGTTGCTCTCCTAGAGAACGGAACTATAAAAACTAATAAAAAGTTGGCCCAAGACAGCAAATGGAATTTTTCATACTAATTTGTAAATCAATCCTATTTTATTTTTAAAAGTAAAAATAAAAACTAAAAACCTATCTGTACCTATAATATGAGTTTCTGTAAGGAAATCATAACCTTCTTAAAAACGAAAATTTGGCAGTATTTTATTTCTCGTTATTCTCGGAAAGTTGATAGAATTTCACAAAAGCGTGCGGATTCCTCTAAAATTTACTTGTTATCCCATGTATTAACCCCGAGTAAGGAGGCGTAGTGGTTAGCACACTGGACTAGCATTCGGAAGGACGATGGCTCAGATGTCCATCCTGCCATCCAGATTTAGGTTTTCCTTGTTTTCTCTAAATCATGTGAGGCAAATGCAAGAATAATCCCTCTGCAAGGGCCAGAATGGTTTGTGCCCCTTCTCTAATGCCTCGCTGTCAACGGGACGTTACATTCTAATCTTCCTTCTTCCCCCCTCCCTGAATTTACATTCAGAGCAGCGGTACGATGTAGACAGGCGTAACGTCAGTAATATTCTGTATATAACGACAGATTACCCAACGCTTTACTCATTCAGATGTCGCAGTGGAATGTTGTTTGTTTGTGTAAAGACTGTGACTGTGATATAGCTCGTATAAGAAGAAGAAATGTCTATTTGTACCAATATGTGTTGGTAGAATAGTGACGTATTGAGAATGGGGTTTATCGTTCTGCGATATTGCTCCTCGTACTGGCCGAGATCTCGCGACCGTCTTGTGATCGTGGAATTATTGGGTTCAGGAGGGCCAACTTCAACAACATGTAGGATTTCAACAGCCCACGCGATTAGTAGTAGTTGTTGTTATTTTAGTAGTGCCCACGTATCGTTGAGCGTTAATTGAAGCACTGTGTTCCAGAAAGTCAAAGAGCAGAGGGCCATCACAGTCAAAGAGAAAGGTCATCATGAGTTTCACGGAGCGGGTGTAACTGTTATTTCTACGACGATGCAGAAGTTTCTCTGGGAAGCCCTTACACATACAGTTCCGATCTCTCCCCATGCGATTTCCATATTTTTGGAGCTTTGAGCCTTGAATAAAGACAGTCATAAACGTCGAAGAAGTGTACATCGCTCCCTAGGCAACTGTAAACATGGAGAACATGGCGAAAGATGGATTGAGGGCCGTAAATGCGGTGTACAGCGACCTGGATGTGTGAGTGCTTCTGGGAAGCAGCGCTCTGTGGATTGTACCTGCTGAGGGACTTTGGGCCATGGCACTCCCCTCTTCCCACTTAGGGTCGGAGCAGGAGGGCGCTGGTGCACGAAACATTTTACCTGGGCCAGGTGACAGAACGTCGCGGAGGTGGCCAGTTGGCAGAAAGTGGGTGGAGGAAGCCATTTAAGACAGACTGAGTAATCAGAGCTTTTGTGCAAACCGTGGGACAGTCATAAGATTCCAAGCACTGTCATGTTAAATGCTGGGACGATACGAGCAGAGCGGCTGGTGCACATGTTTAGTGGAGGCAAGACTGTGACTCCCCTGACGCCCGGACGTCGCCGGGTTCTTTTAGCAAGCGGCTAAAAACATATATTTCACGGGCACGGCTGTCTGGAAAGCTTAACAGTCTTCTTTCAGAAATTGGTAATGGTCGGCCTGGAAAGATTAGATCTCTCATCTTAATCAGACAAGACCGATTTATAGTCGGTGATTAACTCCTCTCAGGATATGCAAAGCAAAGCAGATGCTTGCTCCCTCAGCGTGGGAACCCCGGTGCTGTGTCCTGATTGGCTAACAGGCCAATAGAACAGTCAACAGAGGAGATTCAATGAGTAGAGGATAGTTCGATTCGTGTCTACAGTGTGGGGTGTTTTTTCTTTTTTATTTGCTAATTCGGTTCCTGTACCGAGGCTTGGTGGAAAGTGACTGTGATTCTTTGTTTCTTTGTCGTCTGGTCCTCTTCTGGTGCAGAACTTAGTTTTTCTGTAGTGGGTGAGACTTGTGCTCTTCAAATTGTGGTGGACTAAGAGCGAGTAGCAGTTTCCAACTGTACCGACGGTGTAACTGCATGTCATCTCGGACATATCACGTGTAACGAAGGTGAACTTATTCATCCTGAGTCGGCCATCTGACGTTTGACAATTCCAGCACGTACTGTCGTGCCTGTGAGTCAAATTGATTTGGTCACAACAGCGAAAGGGTGCACCTCACACTGAAATCTGCCAGGATTTCAGGGTTATGATAGGGTAGGTTCCCGCGTTCTAATGATGAGAATGCCAATCCGCGTAGTTTGCAAATTTTCATGGACGCGTCAGAACATTACAGCTGCCGCAGCGCGCCGCTCCTCGCCCACAGTGTGCCGTTTTCCGCTGCCGCCTGAAACAAGGTGAAAGGGTAAAGCATTTCTGCACCAGAGTAGAGTTGTTAATAATATTCATTGCTCCCTGCTCTCCAGTAAACTGTAGTTTGTGCTGTACTTGGTCGTAGTTGATTCCATTTGAATAGAATAGACATATCTTTGTAAACTTAAATACGCCACTGTTCTCATTCATACTCCCTCAACTATTCATCGTTTTCATTTTTTTGTGGTAATACATGGGTACAGCAGCTAATCAAGGCTTAATCTGATTAAATTAGTAAATTTTATTATTTATTTGAATTCTGAAAGTGATCACAGACATAAGCAACAAAAGTGCCATGAGTAAATTCAGTAATTTCATAAGTAAAAAACTGAGCATTTAGCTCACGATTTGAAGGTTACTGAGTCTTTATGTAAAGACAATAACATTTAGCATCACTCGGAGATATATTTATGATCAAAGGAAGCGACGGCTTGCAACCTTTTTACACGGGCTGCAATAGGTTCTTTCACCATAAACTAGCGATTACGGCCACGATTTTATCTAGCAGGATAAAAGGGGTTTCCTTCACGCGCACAATTAATTCTTCAAGATGATTGCTAGTTTCATGGGGGCTCTCTTCAGCTCATGTTCTGGTGTGCCAAGAAAAGGAGCAAGTTACCTTGTTAGTTCAGAAAGTGTTCGTAGTGCCGATGGTTATATGCAGAACGCCGGCTTCTTGCAACCTCACCATGGAGGACTATCACCAGCGACATAATTATACGCCTGAAAATATCTCACACAAAACCTAACGTCAGTTTCAGAATGGAATTGATCAGACTGAATCTCACTGTCTACTAAATTAAGACTTTCCAAATAATTAGATTTTAGATATGTAAATTCGAGCTGAAGACTTTTAACGTACCATCGTCTACAAAAGACAATAGTTTGAATTTATTTGCATTGCATTAGCACTAGCCTAGATGACTGCTCGTATTAGCAGTCCAAAAGAAATAACTGCTGTCTTGTACAATTAATACTAATTACTCCATAGGAAGATAAGTAGTTTCTTCTTCTCACGAGCAACAAATGAAAGGTAAAACACGGGAGGAATAGGATTCTACTGCGTCATTTATTTTGGATAAATGCAACAAATACAGCTACAAATAAGATTTATTCAGAGCAACTACTCATCACCTATACGTCAATACACGAAAAAAGTGATCTCATATATGTAGTTGTATTTCTTTTTTTGCACAGCCTAATACCTACATTTTAGTTAATAAGTGAATTATTACTATTCTATATAAAATGACAATTATATCTCGTGTTAATTTTCTACAGTAGATCATTTCCAGTCTCCTACACAGAGCGAAGAGTCGTATTTCTCTCAGAAATTTATCATCTCCCCAACTACCAACCATCAAGAACCTGTGTGGTTTCATCTCACAGATCACTGAGGGGACAGGGAACGGAATTATCTTTAACGTTATAACCGAAATTAGTGTCACTGAGAAACTTTTAGCTGAAGGAACAATAAATATTATTAGAAATATATAGTTTTCTCATCAGTTGAATAGAAAATAGTGATGTAAGTAAATTACAAGAAATATCAGATACACAACTTGCTTTACGGTAGTAGGCATACCGTGTGGTAGTGATTAAACTTTCCCTATTTAACACGGTACAGCAAGGAAACTAACTACAGTACGAGTACCAAACTTGGTAGCATTAATTTCGACGATATGGGGAAGAGAAAAAATGCAGAATCAATTCAGTTAAAACACTTTTAATGTGCTGATACGGTACATCATACCATTACATACTGGTATCATTACTGCTATAAAAGGTCCGCATCTCGTGGTCGTGCGGTAGCGTTCTCGCTTCCCACGCCCGGGTTCCCGGGTTCGATTCCCGGCGGGGTCAGGGATTTTCTCTGCCTCGTGGTGGCTGGGTGTTGTGTGCTGTCCTTAGGTTAGTTAGGTTTAAGTAGTTCTAAGTTCTAGGGGACTTACGACCACAGCAGTTGAGTCCCATAGTGCTCAGAGCCATTTGAACCTTTTGAACTGCTATAAAAGGGACTTAATTTGGCGTCCATCAGTGTCCAGAAGAGTCTGAAAGCGCAGGAATGCATTCTGCACAGCAGAACGACGCATGTCCGTAGATATGCTGCTCTCTTGATGTGCTGCGCTTCAGATCAGCACATATGTGGATGTTCCCATGGTAAACCGTGTCATTCAGGTAGCCCCATAACCGAAATCACAACGAATGAGATCAGGTGACCGTGACGGCCAGGCGTTTGGAAACGATCGGCTGATAATTCGATCTTTTCCAAATTTGTTTCGGAGAGGCAGGTGAACTTGACGAGCGATGTGTGGTAGGGCCCTGTCTTGCATGAAAACTGTTGAGCTCAATGCGTCTCTCTCCTGTAGGGCGTGCATGACATGTTGGCGAAGCATAGCGCAGTAACGCTGGCTAGTCACACTAAACGTCTGTGGTCATTGAGCAACAAGCAGTTCAAAATGGAATGGGCCAATGATGAATGTAGCCGTGAAGCCACACCATATGAAGACACATTCACCACACAGAGGAACTTCATTCACGTGTCTGGTGGTGAAGATCCCCACACTCGGCAATTCTGTGTGTTCACCTCACACGTCAGAGAAAAATGAGCTTTGTCGGTCCATAGTATGGTCCAGGGCCAGCCCTCGTCAACTTCAATCCTTGGGAGAAAGTGGAGACCGAAGTCAACACGTCGTTGTGCGTCATGTGGTGCAAGTTGCTGTACGTACGCCATTTGAGAATGGTTCGAAGCACCTTCTGTACAGTGGACCACGAGATGTTCAACTGCCGTGACACAGCACGCGCACTGCCCGACGGTCGGGAATTGCGCATGGCGCTGTCTGCCAGAGCAACAGCGATTTCATCAACCACCTGTGGTGCAACCGGTCGTCGGCTTCTTCCCGGAGAGAGACCCAGTTCTCGAGTTGATTCGAATTTCTTCATCATGCTCCGCACAGCAGATGCAGAAAGAGGACCTTTACATAATTCTTTTTGCCAGCGATATTCTCGAAGTGCAGCTGCAGCATCATTGTTGTTCTGATAATCGAGCTTCACCAGTAATGCCCTGCTCCTTTTGTCCAACCTCATGTCGACGCGTCAACAAGTGCAAGGCTACTGGTCAGGTGTATGAGACTATGAATCACAATGACTGATCACGGCACCTGGTGGCCAAAGTTGGAACTTGACGGTGGCGCTGTGACACACAGAAATCGTGCACCCCATACCCTGGACGTTAATACTACCAGGTTTGATACTCCTACGGTAGTTATTTTCCGTGTTATAACGCGTTAAATAGGGAAACTTCAATTATAACCACTGGACATATTCACTGATGAGCCAAAAGATTATGACCACTCGCTTAATAGCATATTGGTCCACTTTTGCAACGCAATAACACAATCTATTCTTCGTGGAAAGTATCTGACAAGTTATTTGTAGGTTTCCGGACTCATGTGACCGTCTGTCTACTAATGTCAGGCAATTATCGCATATTAAGGACCGGTCGTCTGTAGATGCGGAGCTGGCGTCGCTCAGTAGCGTCCCAGATGTGTTCCATCAGGCTCAGAGCAGGCGAATCTGGTGACCAAGGCATCAACTTTAGCTTACTAGCATCCTCCTGAAACCATTGTATCACTGTTCTGGAAAATGCCATCGCCGTCGGAGAAGACATCAAGCATGAAGGAACGGAGGTGGTCGCAAGTAAAGTTCATAGTCCATTTATTTTGGATAAATGCAACAAATGCTGCTACAAATGAGATTTATTCAGTACAACTACGCATAACCTATACGTCAATACATGAAAAAAGTTCTCTCATATCTGCTGTCATGATGTCTTCGATTACTACCGCACGTCAGATGATAGTATGACTGCTCGATGTAACTATGGACTTCTTTGCTTCAACCAGGCACGTTGGATTTACTCGGTCATTGTTACATTACCCAGTCAACAGGAAGTCTTTAAGCCACAAAATCTTTTTCACTGTCTCAGTTTAAGGTGACTATCATGTAACCAAGAAATTTTTTCATGGCTAAGTATAACACCCGCAGAATGCCTTCTCATATGCCTCACAGAGGTGCTACATTCTCAACTTACCTATCGGGAGACATTATCAGGTGAAATGACTTTCAAATGACCGTCAGCATCCATAATGTATAATACCGCAAATAGACGAAAACATGGAATACTATTTGATTGCAATATGGCGACGAACCGTTACGTATTTAAAGGGAGTAAGCACATACGACTTAATGAGAAACTAATGTGTGAGGAAAACAGATACCACGATAATATTTACTGACAAAATACCAAGGAAGCGTAAATCACTTACTACGGAGGTTGCGTAAAAACCATTGGTATTGATCGTCTGTCTGCAAATATTCCAATAGTCCTCCAAAAGAAGGCAAGAGGTGACAGTCATTAGTACTACCGAACCATTTGTTTAATAAGTGATGCTTGTAAAATACTAACGCGAATTCAATACTGGAAGATAGAACGTCTAGTAGACGCTGACCACTTAGAGTTCCGAAGAAATGAAGGAACACACGAATCAATACTGACGCTAAGACTTCTCAGAACTGAAATTAAAGAAAGGGAAACTTACAAATTCTTAACCTATCAGGAACTAAACACAAGGAATATGGTTCTCCTGTGCGGCTAAATAGCGCGCACACATGAGTACTCAACGCACAGCTGAACAAAACAGTGAAAATTATCAGTGGTACATTAAGACCAGCTCTCGCATAATGGCTGCCCATACTGAGCCACAATCGGCCTCCTGGCCTTCCACGAGAAGCAACTCTTGTCAGTGAGTTTAAGCGCATACAAGGCAGCCCTATCTCCCTATCCATCAAAACGCCGTTATCTTAGAAAGAAACCGACCTGTATCGAGAAAACCACACCTGAAAACAAACCTGGAACTCCACACATCTCAGTTCAACTTAACCGAAGTATTGGAAAGAGTCTATACAAAGGCTTGCTGCCCGCATTGCCAAAACTTTTACTCTGTAAGAAAGAAACCTCCGACCTTCGACAAATCGTGCAGGACATTGACAACTATTAACAGAAAGCGCACCAATCGTGGCAGAAGAGCAGCTGTCTTTATAGAAGGGGTAAGGCTCACTCTCCAGTATGCGATTCTGGGGCTGCCAGGCAAACAGTTTGCCACATTGTTACATAATGTCCCTACAGGTCATATCGTGGAACTTCAACTATTTCCTGATGACAACGAATGAAAAAAATTCTGAATGTCTGTAGATTACGTGTGCTACTGTTTCTATTTTATTTAATATTGTGCTTAAAAATTATACGATAAGTAGATAAATACAACGAGCAAAAGCCGGCCGTTGTGGACGAGCGGTTCTAGGCGCTTCAGTCCGGAACCGCGCGACTGCTACGGTCGCAGGTTCGAATCCTGCCTCGAAC
The DNA here is from genome assembly GCF_021461395.2 of Schistocerca americana. NCBI lineage: Eukaryota > Metazoa > Arthropoda > Insecta > Orthoptera > Acrididae > Schistocerca > Schistocerca americana. The sequence goes on along the minus strand of NC_060130.1, from coordinate 360,616,543 downwards.
ATGGATGTGTGTGATGTCCTTAGGTTAGTTAGGTTTAAGTAGGCATTAAGTTCTGGGGGACTAATGACCTCAGATGTTAAGTCTCATAGTGCTCAGAGCCATTTGAACCTAGGAGCAAAATGCAGTCTACAACGTTTGAAAAAATAATGTTCCCTTGCAAAGGAAAATGCAGGAGTACTGCCCAGTTTGTCTTGTACGACTGCAAAAAAGAGCGAAGTAGATATCAGTGTCACTGACACTGACACTGACAAACAGCTGAAAATCTCTCAAATAGAACAAAGTTTCAGGAAGCAATGGACACCCTATCAGATAAAGTACTCAATTTTGCGGTTAAGTTACGTCCTCTTCTAACAATAATAAACTGTAGTACATGCTAAAAAAAAGAGAGAAAGAAAGAAACTTTTTCGAGTAGCTGGAGAAAGTGCAGGTCACACTTGTCTACACCAAGCGAGGTGGCGCAGTTGTTAGCACACTGGACTCGCATTCGGGAGGACGACGGTTCAATCCCGTGTCCGGCCATCCTGATTTAGGTTTTCCGTGGTTTCCCTAAATCGTTTCAGGCAAATGCCGGGATGGTTCCTTTGAAAGGACACGGCCGACTTCCTTCCCCGTCCTTCCCTAATCCGATGAGACCGTTGACCTCGCTGTATGGTCTCTTCCCCCAAACAACCCAACCCCAACCCTCACACTTGTCTACCAGGAGGGTAGCAGAAATGATCCACAAAACTACCGTCCAATATCTATGGCATACATCTGTTGTAGAATATTTAAAAAAATTCTGAGCTAAAAAACGATGACTTATCTGTAGCAGATTGATCTCCATGCCAATCGTCGCTAAAACGTATGCCATGAGAAACCCAACTCCTGCTTTTCTCATGTAACATTCTCAAAGACACACATGAAGGCCATCAAGTAGATGCAGTATTTCATGACTTCAGAAAACCGTTTGACTCAGTACTGAATTAATGTCCGTTAACGAAAGTACGGTCTTGTGGATATCAGACGATATTTGTGACATGATTGAGGATTTCCTGTAAGTAAAGCACAGAAAATCATCGACAGGTGTAGAATTAACTTCCGGCGTGCCCCAGGTAAGTGTGCTGCGGCCCTTCTGTTCATCTTTTATGTTTATCACTTAGTGTTCAATATTAATAGCGAACTCAGACCTTTAGCAGACGATATAATCATTTGTATCGAGATACTGACTGACTGAAGCTGCATAAATATTCGTTCGGATCTTGATAAGATTTCAATGTGGTGCAAAGTTTGGCAAATTGATTTAACTATACAGAAATATTAAATTGCAGATTTTAAAAAACACAAAATCATCGTACTGTATGATTTCAATACCAAGGAGCCACCCTTTCAAACAGGCAACTCACACAAATATCTGTGTATAACAATTTATGGGAATAGAAATAGAATGATAGCGTAGGCTCAGTAATAGGTAAATGAGTTGGTCAGCTTCGTTTCATTTGTGGGATACAGGGAAGATGCAGTCAGTCTAAAGACTGCCTACAGAACTCATGCAACCCATCCTACAATACTGCTGCAGTGTGTGGAAACTATACCAAATATGTCGAAAAGAGTGTATAAACGTGTAGAAAGAAGGCAGCAAGAGTGGCCACAGGTTTGTTTGATTCAAGAGAGTGCCACGAAAATGCTGAAAAACTAAAATTGAAGGTAGACACCAAATTTATCGCACAAGCCTACTTAGGAAGTTTCAAGAACCAAATGGTTCAAATGGCTCTGAGCACTATGCGACTTAACTTCTGAGGTCATCAGTCACCTAGAACTTGGGCTAATTAAACCTAACTAACCTAAGGACATCACACACATCCATGCCCGAGGCAGGATTCGAACCTGCGACCGTAGCGGTCGCTCGGTTCCAGACTGTAGCGCCTAGAACCACACGGCCACTCTGGCCGGCTTTCAAGAACCACTATTAGTAATGTAGGAATAACCTACTGCCTCCTACACATCGCTCACGTAGGTAACGTGAACACAAGATCGACTAATTACTGAGCGCACAGAGTCATTCCAGCAGTCATGCTTCCCGCGCTCCATACGTGCAATTAACGGGGAAAAATCATATATAGGGCTATTACAAATGATTGAAGCGATTTCATAAATTCACTGTAGCTCCATTCATTGACATATGGTCACGACACACTACAGATACGTAGAAAAACTCATAAAGTTTTGTTCGGCTGAAGCCGCACTTCAGGTTTCTGCCGCCAGAGCGCTCGAGAGCGCAGTGAGACAAAATGGCAACAGGAGCCGAGAAAGTGTATGTCGTGCTTGAAATGCACTCACATCAGTCAGTCATAACAGTGCAACGACACTTCAGGACGAAGTTCAACAAAGATTCACCAACTGCTAACTCCATTGGGCGATGGTATGCGCAGTTTAAAGCTTCTGGATGCCTCTGTAAGGGGAAATCAACGGGTCGGCCTGCAGTGAGCGAAGAAACGGTTGAACGCGTGCGGGGAAGTTTCACGCGTAGCCCGCGGAAGTCGACGAATAAAGCAAGCAGGGAGCTAAACGTACCACAGCCGACGGTTTGGAAAATCTTACGGAAAAGGCTAAAGCAGAAGCCTTACCGTTTACAATTGCTACAAGCCCTGACACCCGATGACAAAGTCAAACGCTTTGAATTTTCGGCGCGGTTGCAACAGCTCATGGAAGAGGATGCGTTCAGTGCGAAACTTGTTTTCAGTGATGAAGCAACATTTTTTCTTAATGGTGAAGTGAACAGACACAATTTGCGAATCTGGGCGGTAGAGAATCCTCACGCATTCGTGCAGTAAATCGCAATTCACCATAAGTTAACGTGTTTTGTGCAATCTCACGGTTTAAAGTTTACGGCCCCTTTTCCTCCTGTGAAAAAAACGTTACAGGACACGTGTATCTGGACATGCTGGAAAATTGGCTCACGCCACAACTGGAGACGGACAGCGCCGACTTCATCTTTCAACAGGATGGTGCTCCACCGCACTTCCATCATGATGTTCGGCATTTCTTAAACAGGAGATTGGAAAACCGATGGATCGGTCGTGGTGGAGATCATGATCAGCAATTCATGTCATGGCCTCCACGCTCTCCCGACTTAACCCCATGCGATTTCTTTCTGTGGGGGTTATGTGAAAGATTCAGTGTTTAAACCTCCTCTACCAAGAAACGTGCCAGAACTGCGAGGTCGCATCAACGATGCTTTCGAACTCATTGATGGGGACATGCTGCGCCGAGTGTGGGAGGAACTTGATCATCGGCTTGATGTCTGCCGAATCACTAAAGGGGCACATATCGAACATTTGTGAATGCCTAAAAAAACTTTTTGAGTTTTCGTATGTGTGTGCAAAGCATTGTGAAAATATCTCAAATAATAAAGTTATTGTAGAGCTGTGAAATGGCTTCAATCATTTGTAATAACCCGTACGTGATACAAAGGAAAGTGCTTCATAGATTATGAATTACGGTGTATAAGTATGGTGCTATAGAAGAGCAGCTAATGACGATTTATGAATCGAATTGTAGAGAAAGTAAATATATTGCACAACTCGACTGGAAGAAAGCGCAGGTTGATAGAAAGTATCCTGTGGCATTAAGACATAGTTGATTTGGTAAAAGAGTGAAGTGTGTGGGAAAAAATGTAGATAGAGATTGAATACAGTAAACTTGTTCGAAAGGACATAGTGTACAGGAATCATGCAGATATGAAAGAGTTTGCCGGCCGCCGTGGCCGAGCGGTTCTAGGCGCTTCAGTCCGGAACCGCGCGACTGCTATGGTCGCTGGTTTGATTACTGCCTCGGACATGGATGTATGTGATGTCCTTAGATTAGTTAGGTTTAAGTAGTTCTAAGTTACAGGGGACTGATGACCTCAGATGTTAAGTCCCATAGTCCTCAGAACCATTTGAACCATTTTTTGAAAAAGTTTGCACAAGGTAGGTAGCGTGGAAACCTGCATCAAACCAGTCTTCCTCCTGTAAACCACAACGACTATGTCTATGACTTTTAGCAAGCTAGACTAATGGAATAGGTTCAGAAGATTCAAAGAAGCAAGTCAAATATTCAGCACTGAGAATGCAGATGTGGAGCACAAATGGATAAAATGCAAAAGCATTTTGCAATATGCCTTTGACAAACATAGGCCGAGCAAAACTTTTAGGGATGGGAAATACAATGGCTTAGTTGCCTTGTTAGAAAATTCCTGCGGCACCAAAAAGAGCTTCCTCAACGATTTAAGCGAAGTCAAACACTAGGTGAGAAACAAAATCTGAAGAAAAGAAAGATGAGAGTGAGGAGAGCAACCAGAGAAGCCTTCGTGTACATCGTCACTACCACGCAAGACTTAAGGTCGAGATAGATAAAGCAAAACAACAAATTAACAACTAACTTAAATGAATGCGAGTGTGGGAGCATGTCGCCAAAGGCCCTCTAATCGTGCACAGAAAGCTGGACGTCAAATGGCGTGGGGTCAAGCATAACTATAGCGCTAAATGGGGTTGGTCCCGCAACACGAGGTAGTTGAAGGAACAGGAAAAGACAGTGTGTGTCAACCAGCGAGCTGTTACAGTGCACTTTGGTGGTGTTCTTCACTACAACGTGGCCTGGAGACAGCATGTGGATGACTTCACACGGGGAAGAATCATCAGGAAACCGGACGAAGGAACAAGTGTGACGGGTTTAGCCCAGGGGTTTGTTATTATCGCAGCATTGTTTTATGTGCATGGGGAACGTTGTGAACCACAGACACTGCTACCCTACAGAGAGGAGGTCGTCGAGGACGGTCAACTACAGCAGTAGGCATTGTGCAACAGACAAGAAAGGACCCACGTCAGAAAACGGATGCGATTGCATCCACATTTAACAGAACTGCACGGCACGCAAAATGTCACACTCCACAGTGGCACGGCGACTGCATGGGGTTGGTCTCTTTGCCTAGCGATCAGTACGTTGTGTTCCTTTGGTACCTGCACATCGGCGGCAGTTTTAACGATGGAGTCAAGAGCATAAGAACTGAACCAACGGACGAGTGGGGTCGCATGCTGTTATCGGATGGGAGCAAATCCAGTGTGAGTTGCGATTCTGGACTTACTTCGTATGACGAAAGGTGCGAACACGTTACGCATACAGAAACAGTGTTGAGCATGATCGTTTTGGTGATCTAGGTGTAATGGTGTGGGGGAGTATAATGTTGCGCATACGTACTGACCTCCACATCTTTGAACACGGTACACTCGCTGGTCAACGCTATTGTGACACTGGAATCATTCCCCCTGTGCTTCTTTTCAGAGATGCATTCCGCACTGTCTTCATTTTTGTGGATGACAATGCGCGACCGCATCGAACAGTGCAGGTGGAGGAGCTTTTGGAACGAGAGAGTATTCGGCGAATAGACTGGCCTGCCCGTTCCCATACTTAAATCCGATCGATCACATATAGGTTGTGGTGTGGAGGCATATTGCAGCACGTACACATGCATCAACGACCATTTCAGCAGTTGCATCGCACTGGTGGAGAAACGGAACTCCCTTCCGCAAGAACTCCTTATCAACCTTGTGGCCAGCATGGGAGCACATTGCAGAGCGTGCATTGCTGTCCTTAGTGACAACACACCCCATTAAGAACGATGTCTCACCGTCTTTTACGTCCAGGTGACTTTAAGTGTGTGTGTGTGTGTGTGTGTGTGTGTGTGTGTGTGTGTGTGTGTGTGTGCAATCTTATGGGACTTAACTGCTAAGGTCATCAGTCCCTAAGCTTACACACTACGTAACCTAAATTATCCTAAGGACAAACACACACACCCATGCCCGAGGGAGAATTCGAACCTCCGCCGGGACCAGCCGCCAGGTGACTTCAGCGTAATTATTGTCTTTGAATAAAAGTTTAATTTCTGTTCGTCTCGTTACGTGTATTTCTTACAGTTACCTTGTTTACTATTTTGTAGCAGTTCTTTCTATGTATGGTCCAAGTTTCATCGAGGTATGTCAGTTGGAAGTGGCACATCAAGCGAAAGTTACTTTCGTCCTCAAGTTTTGCGCACTAGTGTATCTCTACACCTATGCTCTGTAAACCACTGTGAAGTGCATGGCAGAGGGTATGTCCCGTTGTACCAGTTATCAGGGCTTTTTCCCAATCCTTTCACATACTGTATGGAGTGCGTGAAGAATGAATGCTTAAATGTCTCTGTGTGCACTGTAATTATTCTACTCTAATCTTCGTGATTGCTCTAGGAGTGATAAGTAGGTGGCTGGAATTTATTTCTAGAGTCAGTTTTCTAAGTAGGCTTTCGCGTGATAGTCTGTGTTTATCTTCAAGCATCTGCCAGTTCAGTTCTTTCAGCATCTTCGTCAAACAAACCTGCATGGCAGATGACAATACCATGGATTTTGGAAATTGCAAACTATTCAAAAGTAAAAGAGAGAAAATAATCCTTAAAAATACGCCTTATCTGAGGGCTGCATTTGCAGTTTCACAATACTTTCTTAGTTGCATAACCAAAGCAAAGCGCGCGAAAAACAGATTAGTGGGAGTTTACCTGAAATTGAAAATAAAAATGTGCACAATAATTAATGCACAGATGCTGATGGACCAAGAACACAAATCAAACAAAAAAACGGAAATCAGTCATGGTAGAAAATACAATATCTAAAATTTCACAATATCGTGTAAACATGGTAATGGCGAGTTTAATCCACAGTTAGAACACAGAGATAATTCGGGAAAAAAATCGGTGAGATCCCTGCACACCAGTGGCCCAGTGAAAATACAAGGAGATTGGTAGAACTCTGTAGAATTTTCAGTCTCAAAATTGTGTCAACTCATCTTAAGAAACACTCCTAAAAAAACAATTGAAAAAACATAGCGATCATGCAACAACAACACAGGTGAATTCGAAATTGACCGTATCGCAACTGTGTACCACATCACAAGAAGACTAAATTTAAAACTCCAAAAATCCAGCAAAAGGATTCCAGTAATTACTAAATTGGATAGAAGTAAAATCCGACCACTACTATTTCTAAACGATCTGAATAGAACGCAATCACAAAATTGGGAACATCTCAAACACAAGCTTATCAAACCTCCCTGAAACGAAATTCCTTCACAAGCATGGGAGAAAAACACCACCTTGGAATAAAGATTGTGAACAGGCAATAAATCCCATCACAATATAAGGAATAGTAACCAAACAGAAACTGCATACGATATGTTCCTGGAAACTAGTAATGAGACTTAGTTAGACAAACACTAAGGTGAGAAAAGTCAAGTCCACGAAACAGAATGATACTTGCAGAAACAAAACCAGGAATTTTAGAAAATTTTTAGAAGAAAGCTAAAATGTTATCAGCCCCAGAATCTCTGTGTCAAGTAGGAAAATAGACAAATGACACTTAACAGCTAAGAAAACTGCATACAACGTTGCAGATATTAAAAAAATAAAAATTGCCCTAAGCTCCGTCAGAAATTCTACTAAAAATCAATCCAGATTCACCAGCATCAAATGGAATGAAATTGCTAGATAAATTAAAAGGTTACAAAGTAACGAAGCAGCTGGTGAAGACGGAATTATTACACCACCTCCGAAATCAGCTGGCTCGAATTCCTAAATAAAAACTACGTTGCTCATGTAAAAAGTTTAGTAAACTGAGAAACTTCCCTGATACACCCACTACTAAAAAGGGAGACAGAGCGGATGTTAATAAGTATAGGAGGGTTCCCCTTCTTTGGACACCATACAAAATTCTGTATCAATGCCTCCTGGACCGAGCACATCAACAACTTTAATGATAAATCGGCAAATGTCAAACAAGTTTCAGGCCAAAGAGAGTTTGTCCAGAACAAATTTTCATTCCAAAACTTATTCTTAGTCTTTAAAATGTATAATAAATAATTTGTACCACAGTGGAGTTTAAGAAGCGTGAGACTCAGTGGACCTTAATCTTTCATCCAGCTTCAGAAATAAGGTCTGGACCTCAAAACCACTGCAGTTTTAGTGAAACACTAAATACTACAAAATTTTGCATACAATGCAGGGGAGAAATTTCCGAACATTTTGAAATTAAAACGGGAGTGAGACAAGCTCGCGGACTTTCTCCACTATTTTTCAATTGTGTCTTAGAAAAAGTAACCCAAAAATGCAGAAACTAAAATCAGAGTTAAAATTGTCTAAATAATCTAATTAGAAAAAAAACAGCAACAGAGAGAGACTGCTTAGCTTTTGCAGATAGTCTGGCGATTCTATAGCACAAAACTTAAATGGCACAAAACAAACAGAAATTCTTACAGAAAAAGCAGAAAGAGTAGGGCGCCAAATAGCACTTGAAAATACAAAATGAGTGTATGACAACAACCTGACGCCAAAACGGCAAATTCTAGATGCAGGAAAATCGAGAGACTTCCTCAGTTCAAATATTTACGTAAAACAAATCAGGAAATTGGCGAGGAGAAGGTTGGTGACGAAATTCGTTGTTTAAAAAAAGAAGACAGCTTTTTGGCTTACAAAAGACATTTATAACAAACAATACATCTCTAAATACACTAGACAAGACACTAAAATACAGCCATCAAATCAGGTATGTTTATCGGGTTGAAACACTGATTTTAGACATAAAGAGACATTAAAGAAATCTAAAAAAAAGGGAATGAAAAGTAATCAAAAATTTTAGGTACAATTTATACTGAAGAAGGAACTTACAGACTAAGAGCAAATAAAGAAATTGAACAGCATGCCAACATGTACTCAGATATGAAAACATGCAGAATGTAATTCTGCAGACTGTAATTCTGCAGACATAATGAAAAATGGAACCAACTTGATTAGCTACACAGATTGTGGAATCCTGTGAAACTCATAGTAAAGCAAAAACCTAAACAATAAAATGAACCTGTGACGCGTAAGTAGATCTGAAGGAAACAGGAATAACACAACTCGATATAACAGACACAAAAAATTTTAGCCATTAAGTCGTCAACTGAACACTTGGCCTGGCAGAAAATCCCAAGGAGACTGGAATAATTAAGTGTGATGATTGGAAGAGAGCCACCTCTACTGAGAATGAAAAGTATTATAGGTACAAAGGAAAGCTATAAGAACACTTTTAAAACGCCGAATGTTGTACATTGTGTGGTCCAGACGTGACTGGTAGTAATAAATGATTTAGTGAATGTCAGAAACTTCATGGCGTTTTTTTTCAAATGACACAGTTGCCTACAAGGAGGTAGCAACACTGGAAGACGGTAGCACATTGCAGAAGACCTGAAGAAGAAACAGTGGTTGAAGGAGAGTTCTGGAACAAAGAATTTCCCTTCTCCCCTCCTCCTCAAGGACACCCCACCGTCAAGGTCACCCTCTCCCTCTCCCTCTCCATATCCCACAATCTCTCTCTACCCAAATACAGCAGGAATTCTATTCAGTACCTCCTCATTAGTTACGTGGTCTACCCATTTAATTTTCACCATTCTTCTGTAGCACCTCATTTTGGAAGCTTCTCTTCTTGTCTAAACTGTTTATTGTGCATATTTCACTTCTATACATGGCTACACTCCACACAAATACTTTCAGAAAATACTTCCTAATACTTAAGTCTATAGTCAATGTTAACAAATTCCTCTTCTTCAGAAATGCCTTCCTTTCCACAGTCAGTCTACATTTTATATCCTCTCCTCTTTGACCATCATCACTTATTTTACTCCCCAAATAGCAAAACTCATTTAACCCTCAGGATCACCTGATTTAATTTGACTGCATTCCATTATCCTCATTTTGCTTTTGTTGATGTTCATCTAATATCCTCCTTCCAAGACACACTCCATTCCATTCAGCTGCTCTTACAAGTCTTTTGCTGTCTGACAGAATTACAATGTCAACAGCAAATCTCAAACTTTGTATTTCTTCTGCCTGAACTTTAATTCTTACACAAAATTATCCCATGGCAGTGAAACTTGGCAGATATGTACATGCGTTAATGCGAAACCGATTTAGGCTGGAAAAAATTAGTTACAGTTTTGGGCACCAGGTACAAGTCTGGTGTCGTACACTATTACGATATGGCATCTAAGCTGTCATCTGACTAGACATAACGTGAGCGAATGGTATGGCTATCGAGAAGAGAGACCGTGCACCGTTAAACGGTTTGGCATGGACGGCAGCAATTATACACTGCTGCGTTACTCCAAATTTTTCTTTTGTTTCCTTTACTGCCTACTCAATATACAGGTTCAATAACGTCTGGGATAGACTATAACCCAGTCTCATTCCCGTCTCAATCACTTCCTCCCTTTCATGCTTCTCGACTCTTATAACTGCCATCTGGTTTCTGTACAAATTTTAAATAGCCTATCGCTCCCTGTATTTGACCCCTGCCACCATCAGAATTTGGAAGAGCTTATTCCAGTCAATATTGCCAAAAGCTTCTCTTAATCTGTTGCCTTGAGTGGTCCAACATTTCTATGGAATCCAAACTAATCTTCCCTGAGGTCGGCTTCTATAAATTTTTCCATTCGTCTGTAAAGAATTAGTGTTAGTATTTTGCAGCCGTGACTTATTAAGCTGATAGTTTGGTAATTTTCCCATCAACACCTGCTTTCTTTGGGATTGCTAATATTACATTCTTCTTGAAATCTGAGGGTATTTCTCCTGTCTCATACATCTTGCTCACCAGATGGAAGAGTTATGTCAAGGCTGGCTGTTCCACGGCTGTCAGTAGTTGTAATGGAATGTTGTCTACTCCCGGAGCCTTGTTTCGACTTAGGTCTTTCAGTGCTCTGTCAAAGTCTTCACGCAGTATCACATCTTCCATTTCATATTCATCTGCGTCCTCCTCCATTTCCATAATATTGTCCTCAAGAACATCACCCTTGTATAGACCCTCTATATACTCCTTCCACCTTTCTGCTTTCCCTTCTTTGCTTAGGACGGGTTTTCCAATCGAGCTCTTGATATTCATACAGGTGGTTCTCTTTTCTCCAACTGTATCTTTAAATTTATTGTAGGCAGTATCTGCCTTATCCCTAGTGATACGCGCTTCTACATCCTTACATTTGTCCTCTAGCCATCCCTGCTTAGCCATTTTGCACTTCCTGTCTATCTCATTTTTGAGACGTTTGTATTCCTTTTCGCCTGCTTCATTTACTGCATTTTTGTATTTTCTCCTTTCACAAATTATATTCAATATCTGTTCTGTTACCCAAGGATTTCTTTTAGCCGTCATCTTTTTACCTACTTGATGCTCTGCTGCCTTCCTATTTCATCTCTCAAAGCTATCCATTCTTCTTCTGCTGTATTTCTTTCCCCTGTTATAGTCAGTCGTTCCCTAACACTCTCTCTGAAACTCTCTACAACCTCTGGTTCTTTCAGTTTATCCAGGTTCCATCTCCTAGGTCTCATCTTTTTAAATTCCTACCTATTTGCAGTTTCTCCTGTTTTAATCTACAGTTCATGACCAATAAATTGTGGCCAGAGTCCAAATCTGCCCCTAGAAATGACTTACAATTTAAAACCAGGTTCCTAAATCTCTCTCTTACCATTATATAATCCATCTGAAACCTTCCAGTGTCTAGAGGACTCTTCCATGTAGACAACCTTCTTTCGTAATTCTTAATCCAAGTGTTAGCTGTGATTTTGTTATGTTCTGTGCAAAATTCTACCGGGCAGCTTCCCCTTTCATTGCTTACCCCCATTCCACATTCACCTACTGCTCTTCCTTCTCTGCCTTTTTGTACAATCGCATTCCAGTCCTGCATGATTACTTAATTTTCGTCTCCTTTAACTATCTGAATAATTTATTTTATCACATCATATATTTTTTCAATCTCTTCATCATCTGCGGAGCTAGTTGGCACATAAACTAATACTACTGTGGTAGACGAGGGCTTCATGTCTATCTTGCCTACAATAATTCGTTCACTACGCTGTTCGTAGTAGCTTATCCGCGTTCCTGTTTTTTTATTCATTATTAAACCCACTCCCGCACTTCCGTTATTTGATTTTGTATTCATAACCCAGTACTCATCTGACCAGAAGTCTTGTTCCTCCTGCGCCAAACTTAACTAATTCCCACCATATCTAACTTTATCCTATAGATTTCCCTTTTTAAATTTTGTAACCTACCTGCCAGATTAAGGGATCAGGCATCCCATGCTCCAATCCGTAGAACGTCAGTTTTCTTTCTCCTGGTAACGACGCCCTCCTGAGTAGTCACCGCCTGGATATCTGAATGGGGGCTTTTGTCCCTAGAGGGCTCCAAATTGTAGTGTGTAGCATGGAGATGTGTAACGTAACTGTGACGGTGCGTGAGAGACCCTCAGAAAACTGAAAGCACTCATTTGAGGATTTTGTTGACACTTGGAGCGGCGTCTCCTTCAGCAAGACAGTGCTAGACAGCACATGAGCGTTGCAGCATCTGCAACAATCCGACGCTTTGTGTTCACTGTCATCGATCATCCTTCATATAGTCTCGACTTGGCCCCAACTAATTTTCATCTGTTTGCGAAAACTTAAAGAACACCTTCGACGACTTTGATAGTGGTGAATCGATGTAAGCAGAGGTGAGGTTGTGGCCCAGTCAACAAAGTCAAACATTCTGCACTGAAGGTATCGATAAAATGGCCTCTCCTTGGGAGGAATGTGTTCGTCGCCAGGATGACTACGTTGAGGGATAAGTATCTAGACATGCATGATAAAGATGTAGAATGCTGATAAAGTTTGTTTTATATAAAAAATTTCGAGAGACATTAAGTTTCAGCAGACCCTCTTGCTTCCTTCCACACATGTCTCGTGAATGACAGCAACGAAAAAAAAATCCAAGAAATTAGAATCAATTCTAAAGATTACCGAGACTCATTGTTACCACACGCCATTCGCTAATGGAACAGAAAGGAAACAGAGAGTTGTACCAGAAACTCCATCCACCACGCACGGCAAGGTGGTAAGCTAAGTATAGATGTAGATGTATAGGGAGAATATGTGTGATTTGTTACTGTCGAATTATACTGTGTAGCACACCTTCTTGCTGAATGCTGTTCACGGTCCAGCTGCAAGGGATCCATCATAAAGGGCCCCACTGCTGGAGTAGTGCTCTTCTAATTCGTCGACTCGTCAGACGTGCTGGCGTCGGTTGAGGACCACGAAGATGATTCGCTCGAGGAGTCTTCTTCCTCAGACGCATATCCTCAGTCGTCGTGCACCCTGACCAGGAAGGCGTCGCACGCATCCCGTCAGCACTGGAACATCAGCTGGAACCTCTACTCTTCACCGAGCAAGGTGGCGCAGTGGTTAGACACTGGACTCGCATTCGGAAGGACGACGGTTCAAACCCGCGTCCGGCCATCCTGATTTAGGTTTTCCGTGATTTCCCTAAATCGCTCCAGGCAAATGCCGGGATGGTTCCTTTCAAAGGGCACAGCTGACTTCCTTCCCCGTCCTTCCCTAATCCGATGAGACCGACGACCTCGCTGTCTGGTCGCCTTCCCCAAAACAACCAACCAACCCACCCCTACTCTTCGCAGTCTGAGTGGCTTGCTGGGTCATCAGGCTGAGCCGAGCCGGCGACCATGGGGCCCAAGCGGGCGGCGCTTCTCTGTGGCTGAGGCCACTGCCGCTGCGCTGCTTTCTCCATGGCGCTGTTGAGGATGGCTCTCTGCTTCAGGCTCTGCCGTTGCTGCTCCAACCTTGCGCGTCGCAGTTGTCCCTCCTGGTACCTGTTCTCGCACGTTGACATCTGCGGAATAAAATGAGGCGTTACGAGTTTAAGGTTATGATGATGATGATGATGATGATCATCATCATCATCATCAAGTCCCATACTCCTTGACAGAGCGTAGGGGAACGATGCGGGAGACCCGCACCGCCGTACTAGGCAAGGTCCTAGTGGAGGTGGTTTGCCATTGCCTTCCTCCGACCGTAATGGGGATGAATGATGATGATGAAGACGACACAACAGCACCCAGTCATCTCGAGGCAGGTGAAAATCGCTGACCCCACCGGGAATCGAACCCGGGACCCCGTGCTCGTTAAGGTTATAGGAATGGATATAAACGTATGAAAAACCCAGTACAGTTCCGCATTGTCATTTAGCGAACAAAACACCAGCTTACCGAATATCGGATCAGATTTGTAACTTGATTAAGGACTTCCTAAGAGACAGGATTCGATATTTTGTTCTAAACGGGACAAAAGCTACAGATGTAATGGTAATTTCCAGAGGACCCCAAGGGAATGTTATGGGGCCCTTACTGTTTGTAATATAATACAGGGTGAACCAGAAATCCACCGTCAAACTGTCCGAGGTGGTAGTACGGACCTTAATAAGAAAAAAACGTCTAGTAAACATGGGTTCTACAATGCATATGTTGTTAAGAACTATGACCAATTGTTCATCTTCGCTTCTGTGAACACATCTCTCGGGCTGAACAAGTTCTCATAGCTCTTGATGTATGCATTATAGACCACATATTTGACAGACCTATTTCCTATTTTGGTCCATACCATCACCTCCGGAAGTTTGTTAGTGGAGTTCTGGTTCACCCAGTACGTACATGATCCATTAGTTGATGTCGAAAGCTCTGTATGGCGTTTTGTCAATAGGAAGGTTGTAACACCAGAATACTAGAGAAATCAGAAAGGCCTGAGGAGGGTAAATGATGAGAGCACGAACTGGCAGCTAACAAGGAAACCTCCCCATCGCACCCTTCTCAGATTTAGTTATAAGTTGGCACAGTGGATAGGCCTTGAAGAACTGAAAACAGATCAATCGAGAAAACAGGAAGACGTTTTGTGGAAGTATGAAAAAAAATAAGCAAAATATACAAACTGAATAGTCTATGGATATGATATGCAACATAAAGGACGGCTTAAGTTCATGAGCGCCGTGGTCCCTTTGTTAGCGTGAGCAGCTGTAGTACCAAAGGTCCTTGGTTCAAATCTACTCTCGAGTGAAAATTTTAATTTTTTATTTTCAGATAATTATTATCCGTCCGTCCGATGCGATCACTTTTTTGGGAGTGATTATCACATCCACAAGAAAACCTAAATCGGGCAAGGTAGAAGAATCTTTTTACCCATTCGCCAAGTGTACAAGTTAGGTGGGTCGACAACATATTCCTGTCGTGTGACGCACATGCCGTCACCAGTATCGTATAGAATATATCAGACGTGTTTTCCTGTGGAGGAATCGGTTGACCTATGACCTTGCTATCAAACGTTTTCGGTTCCCATTGTAGAGGCACCTCCTTTCGTCTACTAACCGCACGGTTTTGCGGTGCGGTCGCAAAACACAGACACGAAACTTATTACAGTGAACAGAGACGTCAATGAACGAACGGACAGATAATAATTGTCTGAAAATAAAAAATTAAAATTTTCACTCGAGGGAAGACTTGATCCAAGGACCTCTCCTACTGCAGTTGCTCACGCTAACCACAGGACCACGGCGCTCATGAGCGCATATGTTCCGAGATGTTGTCTATCTTCGCATGGACTACTCAGTTTGTATATTTTGCTTATTTTTCTCATACTTCCACATAACTTCTTCCTGTTTTCTCGATTGATCTGTGTTCAGTTTTTCAAGGCCTATCCACTGTGCCAACTCATAACTAAATCTGAAGGGGGTGCGATGGGGATGTTCCCTTGTAAGTCCTCAACATAAAGAAATGTAATATGCCGTATATAAGAAATGAGATCCATTACTGTTCGATTAAGATATTGGTGAAAAGTCACTGGAACAGTAACAACCGCAAAAACCTTGGAGTAACCGTCTGGAGCGACCTAAAGTGGGTGACTACAGAAAAAAATTATAAGAAAACCGGTGCCAGGCTGAGACTCATAGGAAGATTCTTAAGGGAATGTAATTCATCCACGAAAGAACTGGCTAACAAAACACCTCGATCGGTTCTTTATAACGAGGATTGTTTTTTCAATTTCAGACCGGTCACGAAATGGAAACTATGGTAAAAATTTAAAAATAAAGTTTTATTTACGCCATTTAGCTACACTTTCCAGCTACTTCTCTATATAGTCACCGCTCCGACTTAAACATTTGTGGTAGAGTGGTGCCAACTTTCCAGTATCCTCGTCGTAGAAACCAGCCGCCTGTAATTTTTGCCAATTTCCTGCACTGTTATGCAGTTCGTCGTCTGTGCCAAAATTCTGTCCTCATAGCCAACGGCTCATGTGGGCGTAGAGATAAAGATCAGCGAATGGTGCCATGGTCTGCTACTATCAGAAGTTAACGTATTTGTAAGGCACACGTTTATGTTATAGTAGTGAGTATCATGCTTTTTAATCTTCTTGGTCTATAATTTTTATTATTTTGCTTTGTTTTCGTGACACAATGGAAATATTCCATGACGACTTATATACCTATTCTGTAATGTGGTCATTCACAAAGGGGGCATATGCCTGGAAGTAAAATTGCTATAGATTTTATAATAACTGTGTGCATAATCGTGTGCTCTGAAATACTTTAGCCGGCCGGTGTGGCCGTGCGGTTCTAGGCGCTCCAGTCTGGAACCGCGTGACCGCTACGGTCGCAGGTTCGAATCCTGTCTCGGGCATGGATGTGTGTGATGTCCTTAGGTTAGTTAGGTTTAAGTAATTCTAAGTTCTAGGGGACTGATGACCACAGATGTTAAGTCCCATAGTGCTCAGAGCCATTTGAACCATTTTTGAAATACTTCAGCCTGCACCGGCATTTTACTCTGTCGTCATATCTGATCTGAGCGTTCTGTGATGACACCTGGCCCCCCTACCCGTGGTTTCACTGTTCTTCAGCCACTTTCCATAGATCCTCATGACAGTAGCACATGAACACCCATCCTGTTTCGCCGTTTATAAGCTGCTCTTTCCCAGTCGCCGGGCCATATCAGTCTGCCTTATGTTGAAGTAGTTTACTTCGCTGGACTTTCCCATTTGCGGTCCATAACATCGCTAGAATGACTGTCCAGTCATCTCTGCTCTGCTTATGTACACTATGTGACAACAAAATGAAGCACCCAGAAGTAGAGAAAGAAACGAAGTGAAGCTTCACGGGTTCAGAGGGAAAGTGATGTTGTTGCAGTGATTACAATATCGACTCAAATTTACCAAGAACTTGGTAGTATGGCCTCACTTATCAGTACGGAGTTTTATGAGCTCTGGCCTGGATGCGTGCACTGATTCGGTTGAGAAGAGCATTATAAAGTCGTTGTATCCTATCTTGAGGCACAATGGGCCCACAGCTGTTGTAACTCGTCCTTGATATACTGGTAGAGGGACGGAGTTAATGTGTGAATTAGTCCCACACATTTTCTGTTAAGGACTTATCTGGGGATCTTGCATCATTTTATTGCTGGGAGTACCTCCACATCACTTAAACAGCTGAAAGAGACTCGTATAATGTGTGGACTACCATTGTCCTGTGAAAAATGGCACCAAGATACTATTGTAGGAGATGTAACATATGAGGATGTCAGAGTTCCCTCAGTCAGTACCAGCCATGATCTGAAATCATATCTGACGTCTCCCCACACCATGACACCAGGAATAACTCTGCTGTACCTTTCAAAATCTTTGTAAGAATGAGACCTCTCCCCATATGTCGCCATACCCGCCGTTGATGGACATAAAGGGTAGTGCAGAACTGCGATTCATCGCTGAACTCCATGCGACACTATTAATCACCAGTTCATGCTTCCTGGCACTGCATCACTTCAAACACAGCCGTTTCTGTTGCAGAGTTAACAGCATTCTACACATGGGACGGTACTTCCCATGTCTGGCTCCTACTAGTCTCCGACCAGTGCTGCGGTATGACACACAATTTCGCAGGGAGTCCCTTATTTGTTCTCAGATGACAGGTGTAGATCTGAAGGGGCTACAGTGTGCTTAGAGCGATCCCCCCTTGTGGTCAGACTTGGTGAACTGGAACCTTGACAAGTATGCCTGCCCTCACGTTCCCATGCACTCCAGCATCAGGCCACTGTAACATATGATTGTCCCACAAATCTGCGTACTGCATGAGTCAACCACCCACAGTGATGTCCCTTTCTAACTTGGTCACGTGCTGATAATGCTGTCTCACACGACTGCATGACATCTCTGTGTCCTTCACAGTGATCACTCATCGAACACTTTTCACGATCTGTATACACACTACTGGACATTAAAATTGCTACACCAAGACGAAATGCAGATGATAAACGGGTATTCATTGGACAAACATATTACACTAGAACTGACATGTGACTACATTTTCACGCAATTTGGGTGCATAGATCCTGAGGAAACAGTGCCCAGAACAACCACCTCTGGCCGTAATAACGGCCTTGTTACGCCTAGGCATTGAGTCAAACAGAGCTTGGATGGCATGTACGCGTACAGCTGCCCATGCAGCTTCAATACGATACCACATTTCATCAAGAGTAGTGACTGGCGTATTGTGACGAGCCAGTTGCTCGGCCACCATCGACCACACGTTTTCAACTGATGAGAGATCTGGAGAATGTGCTGGCCAGGGCAGCAGTCGAACATTTTCTGTATCCAGAAAGGCCCGTACAGGACGTGCAACATGCGGTCGTGCATTATCCTGCTGAAATGTAGGGTTTGGCAGGTATCGAATGAAGGGTAGAGCCACGGGTCGTAACACATCTGAAATGTAACATCCACTGTTCAAAGTGCCGTCAATGCGAACAAGAGGTGACCGAGACGTGTAGCCAATGGCACCCCATACCATTACGCCGGGTGATACGCCAGCAAGACGATGACGAATACACGCTTCCAATGTGTGTTCACCGCGATGTCGCCAAACACGGATGCGACCGTCATGATGCTGTAAACAGAACCTGGATTCATCCGAAAAAATGACGTTTTGCCATTCGTGCATCTAGGTTTGTCGTTGAGTACACCATCGCAGACGCTCCTGTCTGTGATGCAGCGTCAAGGATAACCACAGCCATGGTCTCCGAGCTGATAGTCCATGCTGCTGCAAACGTCGTCGAACTGTTCGTGCAGGTGGTTGTTGTCTTGCAAACGTCCTCATCCGTTGACTCAGGGATCGAGACGTGGGTGCACGATCCGTTACAGCTATGCGAATAAGATGCCTGTTATCTCTACTGCTATTGGTACCAGGCCGTTGGGATCCAGTAGGGCGTTCCGTATTACGCTCCTGAACCCACCGATTCCATATTCTGCTAACAGTCATTGGATCTCGACCAACGCGAGCAGCAATGTCGCGATACGATAAACTGCAATCGCGATAGGCTACAATCCGACCTTTATCAAAGTCGGAAACGGGATGGTACGCATTTCTCCTCCTTACACGAGGCATCACAACAACGTTTCACCAGGCAACGGTGGTCAACTGCTGTTTGTGTATGAGAAATCGGTTGGAAACTTTCCTCATGTCAGCACGTTGTAGGTGTCGCCACAGGCGCCAATCTTGTGTGAATGCTCTGAAAAGCTAATCATTTGCATATCACAGCTTCTTCTTCCTATCGGTTAAATTTCGCGTCTGTAGCACGTCATCTTCGTGGCGTAGCAGTTTTAATGGCCAGTAGTGTACCTTACCACTTCTACGAAGTTACAGTGACACCCGATCAATTATTTTCTGTGCTTCACTTTTTTTGTCAGTCAGTCTACTTCTCCCACCACTGCAAAAAAATGGAAACTGCCACGGCCACCTACTGAGTTTTGGGAAGAGGTCGACTCACATCCATGTGACCGAGTGAAGGTAAATTTTTTTGCAAGATTTGGTTGACTGTTTATTTCTGAAAGTAAAGAGAACATGACACTTGGAAGGTTTTTTTCCATTTTAGCTCCAAAAACATGGTAAATACTTGTACAGTTTTACATTATGTAATAAATCCTTCAAATACCGCAACAACTATGTTAATGGAAGTTACTGAGCACACTGTTGGTACCATGTCCACAAATATAATGTAAAGCGCATGAATAGACGAAAAGGTCCCGTAGCATTTGACTATGCTACTCAGTTCGTCAGTGGCATCAATCACAACCTTCAAGATTAGAGGAGTATCTGTCCAGAGTGATTAAAAATGGAACCACTACCTACTTGAATCTCGCCATGGAGGAAGTAGATATCATATTCAGACTTATTGGAAGAGTGCGTTGCAGCACACCGCAGATACTTTCACCACTTTTATCAACAGCTGAAAAATTGTCCGGAGCCCTTTTGCAGAGAATTAAGAATGTCGCAAAACATTTTCTCTGATTATTTTAAAAATTATTGAGCCAGTAATATACAAACATGCCATTGGCCCTGCTGCAGTCGTAACACCGGTTCGCCTCAGATCACAGCAGTTAAGTGCTGTCAGGCTTGGCTACCACTTGGATGGGTGACCGTCTTGGTCCGCCGAGCGCTAATAGCAAGCGGGGTGCACCCAGCACTTGCGCGACCAATTCAGAAGCTTCTTGACCGAGGAGAAGTGGCTTTTGTCACGAAAACTGCCAACTGCCGTGTGAGCGGTGTGCTGACGACATGCCCCTCCATATTCCCATCCAGTGGAGCCTATCGGTTGAGGATGTCACGGTGGTCGGTCAGTACCACTGGGCCTTCATAGGCCTGATCGGACTGTGTCTAGTTTGTAATAAACATAAAAAATACAGGCTGCAACATTATTAATGCAATTTATGTAGAAGAGCGATTTTTAGGCCTACTCACTGGGCAGTAATATTTCGTCAGTTTTTATCCACGTGTACTTCATGTAGAACATTTTTCACTTGTAGATTTCTGTCCTAGTGTTTATGGAAAAACAGAAAACGATAAATTAGGTCAAAAATGGGAAATAATTTCCAAAAATTGTTGTATCCAACCCGTCTACGGAGCCGAGGTCGCCAACGCGCACTTGTGCAGTGGCGTTCGACTCAGTGATACGCCCGTTCGAATTGTGGTGGTGGATGAAATTTTCACCGGCAAAGGAAGGAGGGGTGGTGACGAAAAGCTGCTTTTTACGAGATTCTGTGCCGATGTCCTTGATCAAATCCTAAACCTCTCCAAGTGTCTCATGAAGTGAGGGAATTCGACACTGTTGATGGTGATTTCTCCGTTTGGTGGGCACGTTAAGCTCGGTGGACTCTTGGGCGCTATTCGAGGGGAATGGGCTATGTGTCAGCACTGGGTTGCACCCTCTTCCTTCTCTTCATCCATAACGTCACAAACCTAACTGCACTGCACGGCATTCATTAAAGTCCTGCACACGACACAGATACACACGTCACCACGTAACTGGTGGGAAGAAGGCAATGGCAAACGACCTACACTAGAATATTCCCTAGAACGGTGATGCAGGATTCCTGCAACTGCGTTCGTACGCTTATTCCGTGAGTATGAGACTACCCTGAATACTATCCATCATGAAGTAGTTGTGATGATCTCTATGTTCTTAGCCCAAAATAGTGTAGCGTCCAAAAACTGATGAGTAAGCGCCTGCTTACAATCAGCACTTGCAGTCTCACTTTTGAAATTGTCTCTTAGGCTCACAACAAACATTGCTGTCGGGATGTGGTCATTTCATGGTAGAATACCGGAAAAATTCCGTCAGCCCACAAAGAAGATTGCTTATAAAACACTCGTGCGGCCCACTTTAGAATGTTGCTCAAGTGTGTGGGATACTGAATGTATATAGACAAAGGCATCACTAGTGGTCACATGTTTTTTGTATTGTTTTGTATTGTATGTTAACCAGGGGCCTATAAACGACGGAGACGCTCCGTCCCCGCCGCAGCCACAGTGATCCACAACCCCACGACGACTACCGCAGTCCACTTCACCCCTCTGCCGCCCCACATCGAACCACTGTTTCAAGGTTATTGTGCGGTTCGGCCCCCGGTGGACACCCCCGGGGAACGTCTCACACCAGACGAGTGTAACCCCTATGTTTGCGTGGTAGAGTAATGGTGGTGTACGCGTGCGTGGAGAACTTGTTTGCGCAGCAACAGTCGACATAGTGTAGCTGAGGCGGAATAGGGGGAACCAGCCCGCATTCGCCGAGGCAGATGAAAAACCATCTAAAAACCATCCACAGACTGGCCAGCTCACCGGACCACGACACAAGTCCGCCGGGTGGATTCGTGGCGGGGACTAGGCGCTCCTTCCCAATCCAGAAAGCCGTGCGTTAGTCCGCGCGGGCACATGTTCGTTTAATCTGCAGGAGAGCGTCACGAATTTACAGAAAAACGTGAGCTGGCAGATGCTTGAGGATAGGGGCAAGCTATCTCGCGACAGACTACTCACGAAGTTTCAAGTACCAATATTAGCTAAGCTATCCAGTAATAAGTAGAGTTGTTGCAGGGATCTCGAAGAAAAGATTAATTATAGTTTCCGGAGAGACATTTAAGCAATCATTTTTCACGCGTTCCATACACAAATGGATTCCGAGAGTCCACGTTTGAAAAGAATCAAGAAACATACAAACATACACTTTCTGTAAGGTACGAGGGGTGTTAAAAATGACGGGAATTTCTGTTACTTGGAAATAGCGTTATTTATACTTCTACATATCTGTCATCCTCTTCAAAATAGTCGCTATTAGGTATTATACGCTAACGCGCCTCTCTTGGCGAGGTCCTTAACTTTTAGTCCAGTGAAACTGTCAGACAAAAAACCTGTACCTTGCAAAAGGTGGGTAGAAGATTTTATTTTTTTAACTCGTTCATATTGTTGGAAAGGTTAGAAAACCAAGTTTAGCCAACAAAATTTCTCTCGGGAAAACTTTCTGCAGTCAAAAAACTTGGAAAATTTCGGACTTTTTTAGTTTTTTCAAAATATCTCAGTTTCATTTGCTCCTATCGCTTTGACGTCTATTTTCTTTTTTAAAGAGCACAAAATTCTCTACAAATTTGATTATTACCATTTTTTTCTACTCCCAGTATCTAAGGCGCTACAGCGCGTCAAAAAATACCAATTTTTCAAATTTCGGGCAAAGTGGCAAATTACCTAATTTTTGAACGCTGTTATTTCAGTTTCTATTTGTGTAGTATAAACATATTACTCATCATGTTATTCATTGGAATTTACCATCTCAATCTGCTGCAGGGCCAGGACAAACAGCATCATATTCAGTAACTACGAACACATTCACGTCGGACTGCGTGAAGTTTATTTGTTACAATATGTGATACGATTGCATGCAGGTGCCGTACATTTTCTACAGTTGATTGACGTTAATGATCAGTTATAAGAAAAAGTATGTAGGAATTGTTCTTTAGCGGACAAAAGCGTATTTATTCTTTGGCGGCCGGAAGGAGATTATCTCTGGTGATTGTTCACAGCGCGTTGACAGCTATTAGCACACAACAATAACGGTCCTACAGTTTGGAGTCGCTTCCATTCAGTATACGTTGTGGTGCTGAAAATGAGTATGTCTGACATCAATTTGTGTTTCATTTGCAAAAAAACTGTGGTGAGTGGTGGACGCAATGTGAAAAAGAATGGACTGAGCACACTTATCGATTCTAGTGTTAAACGCAGGGAGTCTGCTCACACCCGTTTTTTGAAAACGCTCAGTGAAGTGATGGTGCATGAAGCATGCTACAATAAGTACAGTAATGAGAGAATGACAGCAGCTAGCCTCCGACATCCTCAGGAGCTAACAGGCGTGCTACGTCGGTCGCAGGAATAAGGTCAGTTCAATTTCAAAGAGAAATGCTTCTTATGCGCAAAAGGGAATTCTGATGACTTTTTAAACAAGCAGTTAAGATTGCCATATGCCAAACGAAATTTTGTTTACAAAGTAATGAAATTGGAATTGCAATCGACAGTAGTAGAACAGGCTAAACGACGTGATGATGAATTTGGTCAACAAGTGATAGAGCGGATTCAAAATGTAAATGGTTTGTTTGCTGCAGATGGGTGGTACCACAGATTTTGCTACAGAAAGCTCTTTCACCGTGTTTCAGCTACTGGACAGAAACGAGGGCTATATTTGCCTACCTGGAAACCAATACAGAAGAATGTCAGTTTTCTATGGACGATCTGTTAGAGCAAATACCCACATCACCTCGTCCTGATATTCGAACTGTCAAGGCTCGTCTTTTCCAGAAGTATGGTGACGATGTGGTGATAGCTGAAACAGCTTCAATGCCAGCAGTCGTATGTTTCAAGAATGTTGGGCACCAACTACTCAGTGAAAATTGGTACACCAAAAGAAATTCAGATCCTCAGCAAGAAAGACTATGAATAGTCAAAGCAGCTGCAAGTATCATATTAGACGACATAAGATCAGTAGTGTACGATGTAAAACAGTACCCTCCCTCTGATAATTTTTCATGTGATGTAGAGTCTGTCATACCAGAATCTGTAAGATTGCTCTTTGAAACTATAATTTTGAAACACAAGCGGTCTCCCAGAAAATGGGGTAAAGTATGTGTTTCTCTTGCTCATGCACTCATAAGTGCTGCGACGCCACGTTCATTTATTTCATCACTTTTGACTGCTATTAGTGCATACTTGTACCGGAAGTTTGGCTCAAAACATCTCATCCAGGTTTTGTCTTCCCTTGGCTTTGCAGCATCTTATACGGAAGCTGCCCTATTGGAAGTGTCTTCAGTCCTTCAGCTTGACAACGAAAGACAACGAAGTGACGCATTTGGCCAATTTGTGTTTGATAATGCAGATTTCAATGTCAATACCCTAGATGGAACTGGTACTTTTCATGCAATGGGAGGTATAATGTGTGTTACTCCTCATGATGCATTGCTTCCTCAGAAAAATATTAAGAAGTTGAATCATCGTCCCTCAGCTCAACTTGTTAGTGAAGCCGGAAAAAATGACATACAGACATTCCACAGAACACAATTTGGAGGGCTGAAGGCTATAAAAATTGAAGATTTGGACATAATTGCTCCTGCAAAAGGTGAGATCGTCATCTCAACAGCGGAAATTACGTGGTTATATTGTAAATGGTCTCAGAATGCAGTTGTTTCAGGATGGAATGGTTACATGGAACGCTTGACGGCAGGCAAAGAATGTGACCGTTCTGAAATAAAGTGTCTTCCATTTCTTAATTCATCACCAACCCATTTTGACACCATATATACTGCTCTGATGATAGCTAGAGATGCATGTAAAAGACATAATCAGACTACATGCTTTGTCACATTTGATCAGCCTCTGTATTGGAAGGCAAGGGATATTGTGGAGATTGACCTTCCTGAATTTCATAATGTGGAGGTCCGACTTGGTGGTTTCCATTTCCTTATGTCGTTCATGGGATGCATCGGTATGATCATGGGTGGAAGTGGATTAAAGGACTTATATGGTGTAATATTCGCTGAAAACAGCGTTGGGAAGATTTTGTCAGGACATGCATATTCCAGGGCTGTGCGAGCGCATTTATTGTGTCACCTTGCTTTGGCCTGTCAAGTGTGGATCACATTGAGCTAACAGAAGATGAACGTGGGACACTGAATGACTTGTCTTCTCCTTGTGGTGAGTCAGAACTGTCAGGTGGCCAGGATACCAGTGTTCTCAGGGAACAAGTCATAAAAAAATTTGTAACTGCCCTGAAAACGATTGAAAGTAAGGGACCAACAGCAAAATTATGGGTTCAGTACTACAAGATGGTCACTCTCATGAAACAATGTATTGAAGCAGATCGATCAGGCAATTGTAAACTTCATCTTGAGAGCGTGCGAAAAATGCTTCCCTACTTCCATTCAGCCGGACATTTTATGTACGCTAAAAGTGGCCACCTCTACTTACAGGACATGTTGAGACTCGAGGAAAAATGGATTTATCAGAATGTGAGAAGTTCACAACGAAAGGACATTTTACAATCCGGCGATCAGAAAAGTATTGGTCAGGGGTTCCTTCTACCATGACTATAGAACAAACATTGATGAGAACCATGAAGAGATCTGGAGGACTTACTTCTGGCCGAGGAATTACGGATAGTGTATTAACCAGACGCACATTGGATATGATTCACATGCAGAACATTTGTGAAGAAATTGAGTCGTATTGCGAAGTGAGCGCAGTAACATCAGAACAGCATGTAGGTGCAAGAAGTTGTCGCGTCGAACGAGATGGCATAGACTTGTGTAACCTGATTGATTGGTTTTCAGTGCACCCTCTCTTCCCTGAAAGTGATTTTATAATGTCTATCAGCAGTGGTGTCGTCGGAACGGAGGATGTTAATTGTCATATGTGTCACAAAGAGGGGGGGAAAGGCATGAAAAGAATAGTTGGTGACAATTTCCACGATGTAAAGTTCCGTAGAAAAGATAAAGTTGTGACTTTCCTTTCTGCGTTCAATTCTGTAAAAGTTGGGAGCACTAAAATTACTCCTGTTGATCCTTTAACTCTTTTCCAAAGGATTTGTTTAATGAAACAAAATGAAGAAGAGTTAAAAGCCTTTCTGAAATATGAACTTGCAAGAGTTAAAAGCCTTTCTGAAATATGAACTTCCTCCTTACCCAATGTCCCTATTCTCAGAAAAAGGCATGCGAAAAGGAACAAATCTTCATTCTACAATGCCTTCGTTCCAGTGGAAGATGTGAAGTCAGGTGGACCGAGTAAATTTTTTGTCATTTATGGAGGGTACCTTATCCACAAAGTGACTTGGACTCGAAATGTTTGCTTCAAGTCAATAGCCCAAAGCTATGTTTCTTACCTACAACGTCATTTTGGATCTGAATTTGCTATTGTATTTGATGTGTATCCATGTGAGGGAGACAAATGTAGCACAAAGAGTGCTGAGAGGATTCGTAGGTCCAAAAAACATTCTTCGGTGGACGTTGTGGTTGAATCAGAGATGGTGAACCAAGTCCCTCAGGACAAGTTCTTGTACAACGAACGAAACAAGATGCGTTTGATCACACTTCTTAAAAAGGAATTTCTGGAGTGTAGCATTGAAGTGCACCAGGCACAAGAAGTTGGTGACATTATGATTGTAACATCTGCCATTTCAAGAACCAAAGATTTTGGAAGTGTTGTCATTGTAGGAGAAGATGTTGACCTGCTTGTGCTCATGACCGGTTTGGGGCAAGGCATTGAAAACTTATTTTTCTTAAAACCAGGAAGAGGAAATGCATAAGACAAGTGGTTTTCCACTGCATCTTACAAGTTTGACAGTGAATATATTCTGTTCACTCACGCCTTTAGCGGATGTGATACAACATCCGCTTTTTTTGGTCAAGGAAAAATTAAGTGCTGCAATATTGTTGCGAAAAATGAGCACCTAACCTCAGCGCTTTGCACGTTCAGTAAACCACATGCTACCCGCGAAGAAATAATAACAGCAGGAGAACAGGTTACTATCATATTGTATAATGGAGGTGTCAGCAGTTCCCACACACTAGACCATTTGCGGTATCAGCTATTCGCCAAGTCTGCCACAAAAAGCAAACTGAATCTTGCACGGTTGCCACCTACACAAGATACTGCACAACATCATTCGTTGCGGACTTAACAACAAGTCCAAAGTTGGATGGGAAACTGGAAACCTCCTGAGAAATGGGGCTGAAATCACAGTGATCACGGTCCAATACCCGTTATAATGAGCCAAGATCCAGCACCTGAAGCACTTCTTCACATTGTTTCATGCTCGTGCAAGCTGAACTGTGGCGGAGCGCGCTCCTGCAGAAAAGCGTGTTTGAAATGTTATTCAATTTGCAAGAAATGTATTGGGGTCAACTGTGAAAACGTGCCAAAATTTTTATATGAAGACAGTGAAGAAGATATTATGGAGGACGTTGAGGAAACTGCTGACGAAATCAACGAACTTGCTGAGGCTGACTCGCTGTTTAAAGAAGAGGTCAATCTGGGATCAACTCTATGTACAGACCCTGAATCCGTACCTCAAGGTATTTCTGGTGACACTGAGGAACCTGGCCCATCAAAACGTTGGAAGTGATGCTCATATCTGTCTCAAGTGCGCTGAAGTGCGATATTACAAGTATTACACACCCAGAACTATCAACATTTTTTAGTAACTGACAATGCATTTTAATTGTAATAAAGCTACTTATTTTTAATGTCAAATGTGTGGCTTTCATACACAAGAATAATTACCTACCTAATTAGGTTGCCTATTGCAGCTAATAATAGTTCAGTTTCCTGACACAATTTATTTTGTGTGCCTGTGTATGTGTGAGTGTGAGTGTGTGCGTGTGTGTGTGTGTGTGTGTGTGTGTGTGTGTATGTCTCTTAATGATGTATTTTTAATATTTATAGTTTTACAAATACCAGGGCTGAGGTGGCCCATAGTGAACTTCAGGTAGTGATGTAAGAATCACAATAGTTGGGTGCCCAGCAATTCTCATGTTGCATAGAGAGAAATTGAATGCCTGAAAGTGAGGTGGTAAATTCCAACATATAACATGATGTACAATGTATTTATACTAAACAAACATAAACTGAAAAAATCGTGTTAAAAAATAAGGTATCTTGTCACTATGCTCGAAATTTGAAAAATTGGTATTTTTTGAGGCGCTGTAGCGCCATAGGTATTGGGAGTAGAAAAAAATGGCAAAAATCAAATTTGTAGAGAATTTTGTGCTCTTTAAAAAAGAAACTAGACGTTGAAGCGATAGGAGCAAAAAACTGAGATATTTTGAAAAAACTGAAAAAAGTCAGAAATTTTCCAATTTTTTTGACTGCAGAAAGTTTTCCCAAGCGAAATTTTGTTGGCAAAACTCGGTTTTCTAATCTTTCCAATCATATGAACGAGTTGAAAAATTACACTCTTCTACCTCACCTTTTGCAAGGTATATCTGCTATTTGACTGGACTATTACACTTAATGCAGTGGGCCTCGGCTCGGAGGTAAGACAGTTCGAAGCCTGATGGTGGATGAAACTTTCACTGCCCATATTTCACCGGCAAGGGGAGGTGAGGGAATATCGAAATTTCTTGACAGCCAATCTTTGTGCCTCTGTCCTGCATTAAATTCCAAACCTTTCCACGGTGTCTCGTGAAGGATAGGGACGTTAACGCACAGCGTCCCCCTCGTTGCAATTTGAGAAACGTAGGCTATGTGCCCGGACCGGGTTTCACCATCTCCTTTCTTTCACTGTCATCATATACCACAAACATAGTACTACAGTACACAATTATCCATTAAACCCACCTACGATCTGCAAACACACATCCTACACAACTCTCACATATCCGCAAGGAGAGCCGGCCGTGGTGGCTGAGCGGTTCTAGGCGCTTCAGTCTGGAACCGCACGACCGCTACGGTCGCAGGTTCGAATCCTGCCTCGGGCATGGATGTGTGTGATGTCCTTAGGTTAGTTAGGTTTAAGTAGTTCTAAGTTCTAGGGGACTGGCGACCTCAGCTGTTAAGTCCCATAGTGCTCAGAGCCATTTGAACCATTTTGAACCGCAAGGATAGAGGTCAACATGCGCGGAGAAAGAACACCCTTCCGCCAGCCAGCTGAACCCACCCCGCAGGATATTCCAGCCAACAATGCCATAGGAAATTTTTGTTTTCATTAAACACTTTTACTATGTCTTTTTCTGAACCCCGAAACGTTTTTGAAACTAGATCTTTGGGATAGTTTTTAAGCTCTTAGTACGCAGCTTTTTGAATCCCATCTATGCTTGTAAAACGACGACAGTTTAAGTTTTTGTTTATTTAGTGGAACAGGAAAAAGAGGTATTGTGCCATTTCTGGTGAATGTGGAGTTTTAAGCATATTATTGTTTTTGGTCCAAAATTCACGAGCAAGAGCGAAGTTTGAGCAGATGCGTTATCGTGATGCAAAACCATCAATTGTTTCGCCACCAATCCGGGCGTATCTTTTTCGGATTGCTACAAGCAAACATCGTTTAACTTGTATATATTACTCGTTACTGATCGTTCGACCGTGTGACAAAAATTCATGATGCACTGTGCAGTTAAGATCGAAGAACACAGTAAGCATAACCACCACATTAGACCGCACTAGTCGAGATTTTTTTGTCTTTGCGATCCAGAATACTTCCAGTGCGACGATTGAGGCTTAGTTTCGCTGTAATATACTTAAACTCACATTTCATTACCTGTTACGACACGTTTCATTAGTCCTGTACCGTTATTGAACTGATCTAGGCACTGTTGAGCGTTTTTTTTTTTCGAAATTCCATTTTGGAACAAGTTTTGCTCTCATGAGTTTCATGCCCAAAACAGTCAAAAAAGTTTCGTGCCATAAGCCAGTCGATATACCAACACAATTATCGACTTCTCCGATTCTGATTCGGCGATCGTTCATAATCAGTTCTTTCACTTTTTCAGGATTTCATGGGTTGGTGATGTGCCGTGGTGTCCAAGACGTTCGGCTTCACGGCAATCTTCGAAATGATTGCACAACTCGTCAACACTTCTTTTACTAACAACACACTCACCAAACATTTCTAAAGCTTTGCTATACTTAATTCCGTTCATATAGCAAAATTTAATTATAAGTCATCTCACCTCTTTTATGCAAAACTAGCGATGGACGGGTCGTACTAAGTATTTACAGCCGGACGACGTATCTAGCGTTACAGTAATAAATTATACAGACAAAATTTCCTCATGAATCAGTCTGTCTATTAGTGAAAACTAACAAAATAACTACGGTAGCTCCTGCGATCAGCCTTCACGACAGACAGAAAAAAAGCGGCTGGCAAATTTGATTTATAAATTGCACACATACACTATGTGATCAAAAGTATCCGGCCACCTGGCTGAAAATGACTTAAAAGTTCGTGGCGTCCTGCATCGGTAATACTGGAATTCAATACGGTGTTGGCCCACCCTTACCTTTGATGGCAGCTTCCACTCCCTCAGGCATACGTTCAATCAGGTGCTGGAAGGTTTCTTGGGGAATGGCAGCCCATTTTTCCAGGAGTGCTGCACTGGGGAGGGGTATCGATGTCGGTCGGTGAGGCCTGACACGAAGTCGGCGTTCCAAAACATCTCAAAGGTGTTCTATAGCATTCAGGTAAGGACTCTGTGCCGGCCAGTCCATTACAGGGATGTCGTGTAACCACTCCGCCACAGGCCGTGCATTATGCACAGGTGCTTCATCGTGTTGAAAGATGCAATCGACACCCCCGAATTGCTCTTCAACAGTGGGAAGCAAGAAGGTGCTTAAAACATCAATGTATACTTGTGCTGCGATAGTGCCACGCAAAACAGTAAGGAGTGCAAGCCCCCTCCATGAGAAACACGACCATACTATAACACCACCAGTCCGAATTTTACTGTTGGCACTATACACGCTGGCAGACGACGTACACCGGGCATTCGCCATACCCACACCCTGCCATCGGATGGCCACATTGTGTTCCGTGATTAGTCATTCCACACAACGTTTTTGCACTGTTCAATCGTCCAATACCTACGCTCCTTACACCAAGCGAGGCGTCGTTTGGCATTTACCGGTGTGATGTGTGGCTTATGAGCAGCCGCTCGGCCGTGAAATCCAAGTTTTCTCACCTCGCGTCTAACTGTCATAGTACTTGCATTGGATCCTGATACAGTTTGGAATTTCTGTGTGATGTTTTGGGTAGATGTCTGCCTATTACACTTTACGACACTCTCCAACTGTCGGCGGTCTCTGTCAGTCGACAAACGAAGTCGGCCTGTACGCTTTTGTGCTGTACGTGTCCCTTCAGGTTTCCACTTCACTACCACATCTGAAACAGTGGACCTAGGGATGTTTAGGAGTGTGAAAATCTCGCGTACGGACGTATGACACAAGCTACACCCAATCACCTGATCACGTTCGAAGTCCGTGAGTTTCACGGGGCGTCCGATTCTGCTCTCTCAGGATGTCTAATGGCTACTGAGGTCGCTGATATGGAGTGCTTGGCAGTAGGTGGCAGCACAATGCACCTAATACGAAAAACGTATATTTTTGGGGTGTCCGGATACTTTTGATCACACAGTGTAAATAATCACCGATACTAACAAAACAGGCCGGCCGCGGTGGTCTCGCGGTTCTAGGCGCGCAGTCCGGAACCGTGCGACTGCTACGGTCGCAGGTTCGAATCCTGCCTCGGGCATGGATGTGTGTGATGTCCTTAGGTTAGTTAGGTTTAAGTAGTTCTAAGTTCTAGGGGACTGATGACCACAGCTGTTAAGTCCCATAGTGCTCAGAGCCATTTGAACCATTTGAACTAACAAAACACAGCTAATAACAGACTAAATATTCAGTACGGCAAGCACTGAACAGATATTTTTCAGGCACGTTTAGCATCGATAATAGTTCCACTTAATCGGAGTTACTAAACACAATTTTCTAAAATCTCTTCACCAAAGAAGACGTAGTAAATCTTCCAGTATTCGAATCAAGAACAGCTGCCAACAGAAATAACTCAGAAGTAGATAGCCTCGATGCAGCCAGGTAGCTTAAATAACTTAATAAAGTCTTCCGGTCCAGATTATATACCAGTTATCAATTATGTTACTTCCGGAGTATGTTGATGTAATAGCTCCGTATTTAGCAGTCATATACAACCGCTGGCTCGGCGAAAGATCCATACATAGTGACTGGAAGGCTGCACAGAACACAGCAATCCACAAGAAAGGAAATAGAAGAAGTCAGCTGAATTACAAACCCCTGTCACTGACGTTGGTTTACAGTAGGATTTTGGAACAAATACTGTGTTCCAACATCATGAAATATCTGGAAGAAAACGATCTATTGACACATAGCACGGGTTCAGAAAATATCGTTCTTTGGAAATACAGCTGGCTTATGCTGGTTCTCTATTCACACGAATAATGAGTGCTTCGGCAGGTGATCTCAAATTGACTCCATATTTCTAGATTTCCAGAAGGCTTATCGTACCGTTCTTCGCAAGCGGCTTCTAAATTGCATGTCTATGGATTATCGTCGCACTTGTGCGACTGGTCTCGCAATATCCTGTCAGGAAGGTCAGAGTTCGCAGGAAATGAGGAACGTCATAAAGTAACAGAGTTCGTAGGAAATGAGGAACGTCACGAAGTAAAACGGAAGAGATACCTGTCATTTCCCACAGAAATGTTATAGGTTCTGTGCTGTTCCTAATCTATATAAACGATTTAGGAGACAATCTGAGTAGCCTCTTAGATTGTTTACAAATGGTGCTGTCGTTTACCGTCTAGTAAAGTCATCAGAAGATCAAAACCAATCGCAAAGGATTTAGAGAAGGTATCTTGTGGAAAAAGTGGCAGTTGACTCTAAACAATAAAAAGTGTGAGGTCATCCACACGAGTACTACAAGGAATTTCAATTACACGATAAATCACACAGATTTGAAGGTTGTCAGTTCAACTAAATACCTAGGGACTACAATGACGAACAACTTGATTTGGAACTGCTCCGTTCTCTTTTACAATATTGCTGCGCGTTATGGGAGGAATGGGAGGAATGACCACCGTAATAAAATAAGAGAAATCAGGACCCCCACAGAAATATATAAGCCTTCGTTTTTCCCACGCGCGGTTCGAGAGTGAAACGGTCGGGAAATAGTATGAAAGTAGTTCGATGAACCCTCTGCCAAGCACTTGTGTGTGGATCGCAGAGTAGCCATATTGAGAAAAAAAACACTCTAATCGGACTAATAAAACACACGAAAATACAAAATTCCCGTAACTTCTTGAAAGCAGTTCGTACATTTCTTGTAATGACCACGGCGCTAAAATTAGAGAAATTCGGGCTAGTGCAGAACGCTACCGACAATCTTTCTTTCCGTTTACCTTCCACGAATGGAAGTTATGTGGCTGGCAACAAGTCCATAAATGAAGCGTAATGCGGGTAAATAGACGGAAAGGTCAGATATCGGACACATTATGCAGTACGTACACTCGGCCAAACGACGTACCGTGACTTGTAGAATATAGCTGTGGATGTAGATAGGCACAATCTGCTGCGTCAGTCCTGAGTAGCGCAGAAATTAATATCATGATTTTGAATCTAATGATTTTTGATTCGGACATCAGCAGCCATTAACTGAAATTTTCCGTGCCTTGAACACTTTGAGTACTCCCGTTATTTAAGATGAGGCGTTTAAAACTGTTTTTGGAAATATCTGGAAAACTACAAATCGGATTAAAGAATGTCGTAATAAACGTTGTTCGTCTCGAAGTGGGACAGTCAATGACACCAAACACGACCCAGGTGGCGGGAGGGGTGGGACAGCTTTGAAGTCTTAAATAGAAACCCGTATTACTGCATGGATGTAGCCAGGAAGCTTAAATCGAGGAACTTAAAAACGTCGTTTTATGTGCGCAGTCCTGTTGTATACTCTTTGCCCAAAGGCAAAAACAGCTCTCCACCTTTGGGAAAGAGTGGAATACATAAAATTACTCGTAAATATGACAAATTCTATATAGGACACTCTGGCGGGGCAATATGCACCCACTTGAGGGCAGCACAGAGTTTGGAAACTTAGAAAATACTAAGTTCCCAAAGGAGATCCTAGTTTTGCAGAACACATTCTTTAAGAAGGCCATAATTACAAGGTGCAACATGAAGTATTAAATCACATCCATACGGGAGGGAAGGTGCACTTCTTTGAAATAACGGAAATAAATAAACATATGTCCATCTGCCCAAAGTTAGTATTGAATGACCAGGCGCAGTTACTTTACTCGCCACTTCTAACTGCAGATACTACTGATAGTCCCATGCAGATACTACTGGTAGTCCCATCCAGACCTGGTTATAAATTATTCCTGTTATATACAAGCCCCAGTTTCCCTTTATTTCATGTACTATAATTTTGCTTGTTATATTAAAAAATTACTTTGTACAATTATAGCTGCTTCCCTTATCTGCTTAATCTCACTTGTGTATCTTATCTCTTTGTAATTTAGGACCTCTTAAAGACAAGATTGTTTGGCTGAGCCACACCCTTGGAACATGTCACCGAAGTTTATTGCTAAATTCATTTCCTTCTACAAACAATTGTTGCAATTTATATATAGTTCATTAGTTAATGCGTAAGATATTTTACCTTAGTCAAATAATCTTACATAGCATTTACACTGAAATAATTCATTTCGTTTAATTCCTAAATCTAACATTGACATTACATCTCTGGAAATGGAGATACTGTGTAGATGCACTAGTTTCAAATCTTTGATCCAACAAAATGTCACAGCACCACATATTTATCTTTATACCTGTTGATGGCGTAACAGTCTAAAACCGGTTTGTGAAATAAATATATTGTAGAGTATTACATCAGTATTGCCTGTATATTCGTTCATAACACCCACTGCGGAGTCGGATTGTCTGGGAAAAATACGTAACTTTTTTATTTAACTATTTTTCGTTGCGTGATAATTGCAGCGGTAACCGCTAAAAATCAAAATGGGTTAAAACCGTTGAAAAATGTTAATAACACAAGAAATACAAATCGTCTTAAGGACACAGGAGGTTAGAATGACAGTTATTCCGAAACCTGTATTGCGAAACTGGCTTCTTACAGCAAGAAACCTTGATTCCTGGGAACATAATAAATTGTCTTATCCAGGTTAATGATGTAATTTCTTTCACAGATGTCGCTGAAGTAGAAATCATTTGGAACAATTAATTGATTTGTGTACTGATAATTTAAAAACTACTTTTATTTTTATCCAGGAACAACGACGCGGACGTAATAGTATTTTGCTTCCTTCCGGGTTCTTTTTTAGTGTGTCTCCTTGCTCCCACCTTCCGGATGCGGTCACATAGCGTAGATGATAGCGCAAGAGACTGCTCAGCCTCTGGCTATGGTTCCATCCTTACTATCGTCTAATGTCAACTTTTGCTTCGCTCTCTTGTTCGGTTTTAGGACACCAAACGAAGAACGAGTTTCACGACACCGTCTCTGGCGGACCAGTTGAATCGGCGAATGCAACGGTTGGAAACGGCGCAACGTATGAAATTTTTTCTTAACAATTATTCTCAGTATAAACTGCTCTACAACATCCTTGCAAGCTTTTCCGACTGTTTCAGTCCTCTACAAGTGTGTAGTACGACAGGTGAATTAAAGCCCCTATACATACAATGTAATGCTACATTTAATGCCCACTCCGACCCCCATGCCCGAAGATGGTCAGGAACCAGCGATAGCGTTTCCAGACGAGCAATGTTCTGCCCCGGAACCACGAAATCTGGCGAGTAAGTGCTTCAGCAGTTAGTCCTTTGCGCAAACGACACCAACCTACACACATCAAAAAAAGTTTTACATCACCCCGGTTCCCAGAACTCCATAAGACAGACGTTGACTGTGGATACTGCCTGCACATACTGGAATGCACAAAGCGGCTGGTCCGGCAACGCGGACGAGGCATTGGTGCGCAATGCCCTCTGGACAGTGTGAAAGATTTTTAACAGGGTAGTTACTTGTGGTGAGTTATGTTGATCATATTCCTTATGTGATCGGAATAAACTAAAGTGACTGATTTAACTGCTTGTTTTTGGTGGAATTTACAAGACCTTCATCTTTCCAAACAGCAGAGAACGATGAGAAAGACAGATCCAACCTCTGCAAACTGAATTTTATAAATGAACAGGATATCCTTTGCTATGTAATTGAATATCCTGTCATGAGGTACCTCCTCTCCTGAAAAAATGGTTCAAATGGCTCTGAGCACTATGGGACTTAACAGCTATGGTCATCAGTCGCCTAAAACTTAGAACTACTTAAACCTAACTAACCTAAGGACATCACACAACACCCAGTCATCACGAGGCAGAGAAAATCCCTGACCCCGCCGGGAATCAAACCCGGGAACCCGGGCGCGGGAATCGAGAACGCTACCGCACGACCACGAGCTGTGGACACTCTCCTGAACAGACCCCCAATTTCCAGAAGGGTGTGTGGGGTTGAGGGGGGGGAGGAGTTTGGGGATTTCCCAGAAGGGGAACGCTTAGTTATTTGATCGATAGGACGAGGGGGAAGGTGGGGGATTTCTCAAAATGTTGTACTATCCCCAGGGGTCATTAAGGGGAGGGGTTATAAATCAGTGAAGTTTGCCCCTGAATTTATGCAACCCACACTAACTAATCCTCCTCATGCCTGTGTTGCCCCACTACTGACATACATTTTATGATGGTTTTCCTTACACAAATGTAAAAAAACAATGATATTTTTAATTACTTCTTTTTGATGTATTTTACAAGAGCTGCATCTTCCAAAAAGAGCAGACAGTGATGAGTTTTTCCCACCAGTTAAAAGAGAGATCTGTTATCTCCAAAGGAAAAATGTTGTGCATCTTTCCAGCAAGATGGGACAACTTCTCATATGTCGGATCTGTCCTTAGCTCGTATACATACTGATTTTACAGAAGAGAGGACCATTAGTAAGGGTTGTTGTGGCCACCCGACTATCTCGACTTGTCACCAAATGACTTTTACCTCTGGGGATTTCTAAAGGCTAGAGTCTACTGCAAAAATCCCAGGACACTTGACACATTAAAAGACAACATGCGTGAAGAAATTTCTAACATTCCTCAAAGAGCACTGAAAAGTGTTTTCCTCAATATGCTTTGATGTATACAGCTTTGCTTGGATGTTGGCAGAGAACATTTTGAATGCAGACATTATTTTCCTTTCTAAAGTATGCTTATTAAACTAATAAAAGTAAATCTGTTACTTAAACTGTTAATTACATAGTTAACAATTAAACTGTACAATGAAAATGTAAGAAAATGATGATGTTTGTTGATTTTCTTCATTAATATTCCTTTCAGTGCAGGGGCTGGTTTTATGTGCGCCACTCTGTGTAAATAAACATTATATCCGTTGCTATGTAATTGACACTGATTTGAATTTCCAGTCGTGAGATTCTTCCTCTTCAGCATAGGCTGATTCTTTTCCCATTCAATTTCCAGGTCGGGGAGGGGAGGGGACTGGGGCATTTACCAGAGGGGGTTAACTCATTTATTGATTTAAATAATTAGTCAACCAAATTGATAGAGTAAGAGGATCTGTTCGAGTAACTCAGGTATGAAAGTGTGCTTGTATTGCTGAGGGGAGTGGAGGAGATTTGGTCTATAGAGGGGTAGGGAGGTGGAGAGGGAGGAGTGGGGTGTTTCCCAGAAGGACAGATTATCCACAGGTGTAATAAATCAACCTGCAGTGGGTCATAAATCAATTAAAAAACAACAGTTTAAGGATAGGGGGAGATGGTCCTAAATCAATCATGTTTGCCCTGAATGTAGCAACCCATACTAACAATGTGGCGTACAACCACCGTTGCTCTACTACCACTATGAGTCGTTGGGTGAGGCATCTTTCACCGTCATAAGAAGATTGGGGAAACCTATCCAGTCACCTGCATGCCAGCCTGCAGCACGAAGCTGTGACTTCTGTAGCACTGGAACGTGCAGCCACTCATACAAGGTGATTGATTCAACACAATCAGACATCTCACTTCTCAACTGGATGTCTCTACTGGTAGTGCTAACACACTCGTCCACGAATAGAGGCACTCAAAGTTGTGTGCCCACTGGGTTCCTTGCTGCCTGAGAGGTTACCATAAAGAGCAACGAAGAAGCATTTGCGTGGAATTGCTTGCTCGTTATGAGGTTGATCGGGGCTATTTTTTGTCGAACATCGTCACAGGCTATGAAACATGGGTTCATTACCTCTAACCGGAAACAAAACGGCAATCCCTGGAGTGGTGCTGCATCTTCTCTCCCCAAAAGTAAAGTTCGAAGCTGCACCCTCAGCTGGTGAGATCATGGCGACGGTCTTCTGGAACTCTAGAAGGGTTATTCCGTTTGATTACCTCCCTCATGGTGCAACGATCAACTCGGAAGTGTCCTGTGCTGCCCTCAGGAAGTTGAAGAAACGACTTCAGCTAGTTTGGCGCCACAAAAATGCAAACGAACTTCTTCTTCTCCATGACAATGGAAGAACTCACAACAGTCTGCACACTCAAGGGAAGCTAACGAAACTTCGTTTGACTGCTTTTCCTTATCTACCCTGCAGCCTGGATGTCACGCCTTCCGGCTTCCATGTGTTTGAGCCAAGGAGAATGCACTCCATGGGAAACAGCACTTGGATGATACGGAAGTTATCGATGCAGCAAGACGTTGGATCTGACGTCGACGAGTAGACTGGTGCCATGTGGGCATACACGCTTTCCCAGTAAGGTGGCGTAAGGCTATCGCAGTGAATAGAGATTATGTTGGAAAATGGGGTTTTGTAGCGAATAGTCTGGGTAATAATATGGTGTATTGGTATCCTGAATAAAACCAACCTGTTTTTAGAAAAAAAAATGTGTAGCATTACTTATTGAACACCACTTGCTGATTAGGTGGCATTAATAGGCCAATTTGAGGTTGCTTCCCAGATCGACAGACCACAAGTATCCTATATCAAATTGTTCACCTCGACTTCCTATATGCCACTGTGGTAAGTTGTAAACAGTTACAGTTTACACCCAACGACCGAGGCGGCGTAGTGGTTAGCATACAGGACTCAAATTCTGGAGGACGAAGGTTGAAATCCGGATCTAGGTCTGACAGGTTTTTTTGTGATTTCCCTAAAGCGCTCCAGGAAAATGCCAGGATGGATCTTTTGGAAGGGCATGGCCGATTTCCTTCACCAACTTTGAAACAGTCAGAGCTTTTATTCTGTCTCTGATGACCCAGTTGTCGATTGGACGTAAAAGCCCAACCTTCGTTCCGTCCTTCGTTCACATCCTTTATATTCATACTTCGAAGGCAATATAGGTTTATAAGTATCTGTTATGGGCCCTTCTTCAAAACAAGAATGACCCGTGTTTTTCTCCAGGCGTTTGGTATACTACGATGAGCTACTGCTAGACTCTTCATTTCAGTTTCGTTGCCATTATGGTCACGGAGCTACTGAATAGATAATGGGGATCCAACTCACGTTGTTTGGCACTAACGTGTGTAAAAACACTTGAAAGCAACAACATGTCCATGAATTAAGCGCCTAAAGTGATGCGAGTTACATATACGTTAATCTGTTCTACAAACTCACGAAAAATGGCAAACAATTTTATACGACAAGCCAAGCTCATCACGGGACACACAGAAAACTGCTCTGTACTGACTCCTGCGAGCACTTAAATTCTTTTGTATACTGAAGAATATACCCCATTTGGTGACGAGTTTTGCCGCTCAAAACGGACAATGTCAGGCCAGTTCCAAACATAAACTTAAACGGACATTGGCAATCGTGTGCAACGGCAGTGTTGCTCCCACTGGTTCGCCGTATGTTGTGCCCCGTAACATATTGCAACTTATTTTCATTTCAGCTGACTCGCTGTGTAATATCGCAATAAAATAATTTATCCTTACGGACTTTCAAGAAAACATGTACATATATAGAACATAGTGAAGAATAATAATGAT
Source organism: Schistocerca americana (assembly GCF_021461395.2). Lineage (NCBI taxonomy): Eukaryota > Metazoa > Arthropoda > Insecta > Orthoptera > Acrididae > Schistocerca > Schistocerca americana. Next base: position 360,576,270 of record NC_060130.1, on the reverse strand, counting down.
TTCTTTAGTTATTGAACAGTATTTCAGAATCAAGGAAATAAAAAATGAAATTGTTGTAATTTTGTTTACTTAAATATACAACAAGAGATGGACAGCGTTACTTGGATCTGTAAATGTGGACGTCAGGATTTCGAGAGAGAAGAACAGGACAGGAGCTGACGCAGCTCCCGTATCGCCTTACGGATAAGAATCTGTCGACAGCTCCTCCTTTCGATCTGCTGTTGTTGACTGCGTGCATGACTCACTTGTGTCTACACACTGCTCTCTGCGGGGAAAGGTCGCTCTTAAGTAGACGCACCACGATGACGTGGGAGTCGGGGTGGAATCAGCGTACCCTCCTCCACCAACTTTCAGTGTCTATAATAAATTGCATTACTATTGCAGAGCGTAACATTCGATATTGACAAGCAAGTAAACGGATAACTGTGTGATGTTATGGAAAATTACCTTCATAATTATTATACAATTTTGTTTTTTGACAAGAAAAGGAAAAATTTATGGGTGCCAAAATTACAGAAACAAATTATCTCATTCTTAACGGAAATAATTTTCCAGCGAAGACTTCTCATTTATTTGGAAATAAAAACTTTATTTTATTGTTTAGCAATCAGCTGATTTCACCCCCTTGGGCATTGTGAAGCTCCATCACAACAAATACAGTTGTGCGTTCAGCACCCATTAGCGTGCGGGAAAAGCAATATGTGATGGCTTTCCTAATAACCATCCTAGATGACCTATTTTCCGCATGCTGATGTGTAGACTATAACAAGCCATATAATCCAGATAACAGGTTTTGTTGTGATGTAGCTTTATAATGCTCAAGGAGGCGACATTAGCTAATCACTAAATAATGAACTAAAGTAAAACAACAAAGCAGAGAATCTCGTATTTTCTGGGTCAACTGGAGCATGATATGAGCCCAAATGGGCAACAAACTAAAACAGTTAAGATGCTGAAACCACTTAATACGGATATAAGAGATGGGATTCAAATTCACACCATTTCAGAAAACGAGTCGCTGGACTGCTTCCAAAGTTTATGGACAACTGCAGTTGGTAACGAGGCTGGTGGTCTTGTACCAACGCAAAAACTAAAGGCTGCATTAAAGACATGCAACAATAGAAAATAGCCATGGGAAGAAAATCAAAATGCGGAATTATTTAAATATGTTTCAAAATAATTACTCTTAAGGCTATTTAATTCTGTAAATACTTGTTGGAAAGGAAGTAACATACCTGAAGATTGGCAAACTGCAGTTGTTATCCAATTATTTAAGAAAGGAGACTGCCCGCAGTAACAGTTATCGAGGTATTAGTCTTTTGAACTTTGGATACAAGATAGACTAAAAATGTTTTCAGAAACATTCCTTACAGAAGAACACATTGGGTTTTTAATGGGAAGACCTTACTTGGACAATATTTTTCCAGTCCGCCAAATTATTTTTCAAACATTAATAATATATTTAAAAACGGAAATGGAGAACTATGAAAACTAGGAATGAAAATGTAGCAATTAAAATGTCAGAAGAGATGTTTAAATACGGTGACAAGAGTATAAGGTGAAATAATCTGACAAACTTGACTCTATGGCTATCTTAATACATTTCTCCTGTTGACAGAATTGGATATAAATATTTTATAAGCGTGTTTGATCCAAAAGCAAGTTTTCACACTGTAAGCTGCTAAGTGAATGAATCTCTGCTGTGTCACTGTTGAACACAGATAGTTCTGTCATCGTAGCGCATTAAAACTTTGTTTTCCTCTTCCCAGGTTTAAACTGGCCACACAAGCGTAAGTCTTGTCAGTACTTCAGCATTAGCAAATAATCGGCGAACTGTTTTTTTAATAGAATTCAAAACATCTTTTTTGTCTTCCAGGCATTTTACGTTATATCGTAGGTGAAAGATTTCAAGTTTTGTTTTCATAGTTTCAACATCGCTTTTTAGGTATGGAGCTACCACATCATGTCCTTTCTCCTCCAACAACACTTTTTAAAGGGAACTTGTTTCTTCATGCCAGACTGGTCAAGTATTCTATAACTAAGTTCTTGGACAGCAGTATCAATGATCTCAAAATATTCCTGCCTTTGACGTTCTTGAAGGGATAGAAACTGACGTGGATACGTTGTAACGTCCCCTTAGAAAAATTATTGAATTACTGTGCTGATAAACTTCTTACATTATTTGATTTTCAAACAGCTGAGCAGAACTGAACGTACTCAGACATTTCTCACTTTACTTATTCTGATCATCACTAAATTGACACACAATATTTTTAGCGCAACGCAATCTGGCTTTCAATAATGCCTACAAAAGAGTGCCCCTGACTAACAATAACCTATACCTTTCATGAATCACTTACCTCACAAAAATCTTCGTTCCTCAAACTACTGCAATACAGCGAGCGCCAATACTGCCAGCTAAATAAAAGATTCAAACTACTGAAGGCACTAACTACTGATAGGCATAGTTAGCAAATGAAAGATTTTTTTAAAGAACAAACAATGTATTTACCTTAATAGTGTTCAAAAGTCATAATATATACAGCAGTTCATGACATCCATTCCTACAAATGTACTGTTTCTGACGGACACACGTCCAGATCATCCGTTCTCAAAACTCCGCCATTTCTCTCCCCACATCCACCACTGCTGGCGGCTCACCTCCAACTGCGCAACGCTACGCGCTGTCAACATCCAGCAGCCCAACACTACAATGGCAGACAACAATGCAAACTAGCCACAGACTGCACACAGCACAGCCAGTGATTTTCATACAGAGCGCTACGTGGCGTTACCAATAAGAAAACCTAAACAGCCTACTTACAACGTGCCCTCGGACAACCACTTAGCAACTCCTTTTTTCCTCTGGAAGTTGAGGCTGCTCTAAGTCCAGCTTGGATATCTTAACCCCCATTTTTTGTATTCGGAACAAAATTTTTCACTATTCCTAGTTTTGTTAAGGCGCTTAATTATAAATTCAGCTGATGAATAGTCCTGAGCCTGTTCTGTTTTCTCCTTGGAGACTCTTGTCCAAGATTTCTATAAGCTCAATAATTTATTACCCCATTATGAAACCCAGGTACATTTTGCTGGCCTCAAAAACACTAACGAGGAAACTAAATTACAGAGAGCAACTTGGTTCTTCCACAAGGCAGCAAATTATTGTAATACGACAGTACCTGACGATTACGCTAAGATAATGGCGTTCCATGGTAAGGACAACTTAAGAGCAAAAATAATAAATGATGATAAATCGCTTGAAGAAATAAATAATTTTAAATACCAGGAATATGGGAATTCATATATTACATCCAATCATCAAGAAATAAAATTGCAAAAATTTCAACATTTGGTAGGTACTGTAAATCGCACTCTCCTCAAAAAAGCTACGAATGAGAGAGTACTAAAATTTTATAACATGATGAAAGTAGCAGTCAGAGACTTGGAGTGTAATCGTCAGTCAATGGAGGAGGACTGAATCAGCAGACATGAGACTCCTCAGATCACTATCTGGTTATAAACTCATAGAAAAGAAGAACAGTGAAATTTTAAATGAACTGGTGGTTAAAAACTTACTTCAGAATATAGAGGAATGCAGAAAGGAATGGCATGAACACATTCAGAAGATGTCAAACGAACGAATACCTAGAGTACATATAGTACAAAAGAAATATTAGGCGTCCTAAGAAGAGATGAGAAGATCTGTGCAATCTACTTGAAATTGGAACAGCTAACGATGTCCAAACCAAACCTGCAAATTTTGATGATTATGAAAATGCAGTATAGCGTTGGTTTCAAAATAAAAGAACAGCTTATGCAGGAAAATGATTACCTTTAAGAAATTCAGAGCTGCTGTGGTGTCACACAAAAAGAAGACTCTTGGGACATTTTTTCGTTCTCCTGCGTTTCAGATACATAATTTCAGATCAGCCTACACATAGTTATGGTATAATTCTCACGTGGAATGTCACATGGGCGACACAGTGCAACCTCCTGGGCACATGCTGGTTTCTTCCTCTAGTAAAAAAGAAAATAAAAAAAATCGAAGGACCTTCCTTTATGGACACAGTTGTAGGAAGAAATGAAGTCTATATGTAATAGTAATAGTAACATCTTCTTAACTATTGGTACCTATTCATCAGCGATTATTTTATTAGTAAAACATGTTTTTCAATATTTGCAAAGGAATGTCATTCGAAACTCCACCAGCTGAACTGCAACTACTTTTGTTGTAGTTTAGGATAGGTTTCATGGCATTTGCATTTTCCATAGTCCGACTTTTCTCAGAATAACACCTTTTCTCTAGCTGAACTCTCCGTTATCTGTGTAGTTCTACTGTGTTCATTTCTGCTAATGCAAATGTATTCCTTTGTGATAATTCGGAGAGTTGAAGACTGATGCAGCATGACAACTGTCTTGAAATTACTGTCTGTTTCGGTGATGTTTTGAATGAGAAGTATTTTCAAAAATATTTATAAGCTATTGGGCATTATGTCCAGAAAGCCATCGTATTTATTCCGCTTAAAAGAGGTATTTGGATCGATGTGAGTTCGAGTAACGTAGATAGGAGTATGACAATGCTCTGGTTTATGGTGCTGATCAGCAACCTTGTTTGCAGTAACGTTGATAGGACTGGGATTTGTCTGTTGTTATTGCCCTTTACGCTGATTGTGCTGAACAGGCTGGAGTGCCATTGATAAATAACACGTGCAGTGTTAGAAAGTTTTCACCCTGGGGGATATATGTTTGTAGGGAATGCTATCAGTAAAACTCATGATCATAAGATTAAAACTATGTGACGAACCACCACATGGTTTTAAATTGCAGAGAAGTTTCAAGAATTTGTAATTTTCAAAAATTTTCCTGGCGCTAGATAAGATTAGTTTAAGCTAACTGCTACAGTATTTGACAACTCAACTGACAGAGTGTAGACGACAGAGGGGTCTGAATAAGAAACACCGGTGAAAAAAACTGAAAAAATTAAAACCTAGGAACACTACTTGGAGCACTGTGGACGCCTCAGGCCATATATTTCAGTGGCATTTAAAACTCCTAAACCGTGCAAACTTATGCCTGGATTAAAATGCACTTTGCGATTACGCAGTACAAAAAAGTTATATAATATTAACATTTTATCAACAGTGTATGTATGTTTATTACGCATTATGACCTACACAACTATGGAAACTATTTCAAACTGAATAGTTTTTCACACTAAATTATGTTTGATTTTTATTGGAAACGTAAATAAATAGCCTATTATATTTAAGATTTTAGTATCGACAGGTAATGAGATAAATGCGAAAACTGCAGTTAGTGATGAGCAAGTTGATGTTATAGTAATGCAAGAACTAAAGGCTGCGTTAAAGACATCCAAAAACAGAAAATACCCAGCGAAAGACAATCACAAGGCGGAATTATTTAAATATATTTTTAAAATAATTAATCTTAAAGCCATTAAATTTTATAAATACTTATAGTAGATATAGTAATATTCCTGAAGACATGGAAACTGTAGTCGTTATCTGATTATTTACAATGTATTAGTCTTCTGAAATCTGGACAAACTAAATATGTTTTCAGATGTGTTTCTTACAGAAGAACATAATGGGTTTCCCTTGGGAAGATGTTGCTTACACAGTGTTTTTCCAGTCTGCAATATTATTTTTCAAACATTAAAAATATTTTTAAAAACACAAATAGAGAATTATGACAAGTAGAATTCAGAAAGTAAGAAATTAAAAAGTCAGAAGCGACAATTAAATACGGCGACAAGAGTACAAGGTAACATAAGCTTACAAAGTTCATCCTGTAGCGATCCAGATACGTTTCTACTTTTGACAGAATTGGATATAAATATTTCATGGCCCTGTTTTATACAACAGCAAGTTTGCACACTGCAAGCTGCTACACGACTGAGTCTTTGCTGTGTCATTGTTGAACGCAGATAGTTCTTCTGTCGTCGTAGAGCAGTAAAACTGCGTTCTGCTTCCCAACTTTAAGCTCCGCATACAGGCATAAGTCTTGGCAATGTTTCAACATTAGCAAATAATTCTCGGACTGTTTTTTTATACATACATCAAAAAAAGTTTTGGATCACCCCAGTTCCCAGAACTCCTGAAAATAGACGTTGACTGTGGATATTGTATCACAGACACAATCCCTTTGACTGTTCAGAGATGTCACTAAACGCGCTCAAAGATGTAAACAACGATGCATGAGCAGCGCCTATTAGACAGAGGGGTCTGACAGCTTATCAGTTCCAGTCATCTGACCAAGAAGGAGGTCACGGCTCGTGTTGTCTGTTGTTCAACAATGCCTAGACGGTCAATACCGCGATTCGATTGCGTCGGTATTGTCACTTTGTTCAGGGAAGGGCTCTCAACAAGGGAAGTGTACAGGCGTCTCGGAGTCAACCAAAGCGATCTTGTTCGGATATGGAGAAGATACAGAGAGACAGGAACAGTCGATGACATGCCTCGCTGAGGTGGCACAAGGGCTACTACTGCAGTGGATGACCGCTACCCACGGATTATGGCTCGGAGGAACACTGACAGCAACGCCACTTTGTTGAATAATACTTCTTGTGCAGCCACAGGACGTCGTGTTACGAATCAAACTGTGCGGAGTAGGCTGCATGTTGGCCAACTTCACTCCCGACGTCTATAGCGAGGTCCATCTTTGCAACCACGACACCATGCAGCGCAGTACAGGTGGACCCAACAACATATCGAAGGGACCGCTCAGGACTGGCATCACGTTCTCTTCACCGATGAGTGTCACATATGCCTTCAACCAGACAATCGTCGGAGACGTGTCTGGAGGCAACCCTGTCAGGTTGAACGCCTTTGATACACTGTCCAGAGAGCGCAGCAAGGTGGAGGTTCCCTGCCGTTTTGGGGTGGCATTATGTGGGGGCGACGTACGCCGCTGGTGGTCATGGAAGGTGTCGTAATAGCTGTACGATACGTGAATGCCAGCCTCCGACCGATAGTGCAACCATATCGGCAGCATATTGGCGAGACATTCGTCTTCATGGACGACAATTCACTCCCCAATCGTGCACATCTTGTGAATGACTTCCTTCAGGATAACGACATGGCTCGACTAGAGTGCATGTTCTCCAGACATGAACCCTATCGAATATGCCTGGGATAGATTGAAAAGTGCTGTTTATGGACGACGTGACCCACCAACCACTCTGAAGGATCTACGCCGATTCGCTGTTTCGGAGTGGGACAATCTGGGCCTACAGTTCCTTGATGAACTTATTGACAGTATGCCATGACGAATACAGGCATGCATGAACGCAAGAGGACGTGCTACTGGGTACCGGTGTTACAGCAATCTGGACCACCACCTCTGAAAGTTTCGCTGTATGGTGGTACAACATGCAATGTGTGGTTTTCATGAGCAATAAAAAGGGCGAAAATGATGTTTATGTTGATCTCTATTCGATTTTTCTGTATGGGTTCCGGAACTTTCGGAACCGAAGTGATGCAAAACATGTTTTGATGTGTGTAGAAATCAAAATATCTTTTCTGTCTTTCAGGCATTTTACGTTGTATCGTAGGTGAAAGAAGTCGAGTTTGTCTTCAAAGTTTGGACATCGGTTTTCGGGTATGGAGCTACCACATCATGTCCTTGCTCCTCCAACAACACTGTCTACGAGGAAACTTGTTTCTTCATGCCAGACAGGTCAAGTATTCGATAGTTAAGCCCTTGGAGAGCCGTATCTATGATTTCAAAATATTCCTGCCTGTAAAGTTCTTGAAGGGATAGAAACTGACGTGGATCCATGCCCTTGGACAACTGCTTAGGAACTCCTTTTTTCCTTGGAGGTTGCAGCTGTTCTAAGATAAGCTCCAATATCTTAACAGTACATTTTTTGTATTAGGAATAAAACTTTTATTAGTTCTGAATTTATTAAGGCCCTCAATTATAAATTCAACTAATGAATAAAGTCCTGAGCCTGTTCTGTTTTCTACTTGGAAACTCTTGTTCAAGGTTTCTATAAGCTCGATTACTTATTACTCTATTATGAAACTAAGGAAAGTTTTGCCAGCCTAAAAAGCACTAATTAGTCCAATGGATCTTTCATATCATTGTTCTCTTAGATCATTCAGTGTCTTGTGAACGAAAGGATACTTTTTCAAAATTTCATTTATTTGTGACCGCTGGAAAAGCCATCCACGAGAACATAAAGACTTGATCTTGGCAACATGCTAACTGCATATTATTCAATAATACGTATAAATTTGTGTTTTGCTTTTGTGTTTGAAAATAGTACTCCTAACTGATGAGCTCTTTCCATGGAGATTTTGACAGTTCTTAAAATTTCACAGCTTTCTTACATATCCATATTACAGCAATGAGCGCCCCAGTGTATAAATTCTGCTGAAGGGTGCTTGTCAGTTATAAATAATTGAATCACTTTATGAATCGAACTCATGTTTCCAACTCTACAAAACTTACTTCTAGGTAGATGCAGACTAAGAGGAAGATCACGAATGATTGCAGCTATATCTACTCCACATACACAACGAGTTTTATAGAACCTCAAAAAACTTCCGTGGGGATCTAAATTGTCATCACACCATCTTATTGAAGAACTAATTTGTTCATCACCAGAAATATCCCTTGTGACACCAAAAATCACTGAATAAATTGAAGAATTCGGTGATAAAAAATATACTGTTAACAAGTTCTTCTACAAGGATTTCTATTAGTTTATTTTGTATCTTAACTTTGTTCGCTTTGAAGCTACAATTTCATAGATGGTTTGCTTTTACTGAGGAGTTTCAACAGTTCCATTAAGTTTTCTTCAAAATTTCTGTGCCCTCTAATTGCCATTCCTTCTATCGAAAGATATTTGAAACTACTAATAATGATAATGATTCTGCAGCCATTTTTCGTTGCGCAAATTTCAGTTGAGGTAGTTTCCCCTCAGCAAGTGCTTTTAATTGAATGTGGCTCAATACAGCCTGAGAACGAGCACCACTCTTCTCGTGTGAGTCCAACTATGTGAAGTCAAGGAAACCCCTTATACCGACTATTCTGGAAGCTAAATACTCAGACTGGAAGATGTTGCATGAAGAAACCATCTGGTAGGATTGCAAGTTGATGTGGAGAGGGGCATCATGCAAAGCTAGCGTCAGGCGTTACCAACTCTTTCGCAGCTGCAGCGACGAGTTCGGTATCTTTGTTGTTGATGAACATGGAAATGGAAGAACCTTCAGATGAAAGTTCACGAGCATACTCTTCCGAATTCCCAGAAAATGAACACGTAGCTTATGGGACTGGTGTCAGAATTCTAAATGAAGTCAAAAATTTGTTGTAGCCCTTAAAAAAGATGTTTCAAAATGATAGGAAATATTCTGTATTGTTATGGTCTATTAGTTGGTTACCTTTTCTTCGTGCAGCTAAAAAGAATATTTTTTACATTTCACAACTTTACTCAAGGTACACTACGATAATTTAACCGTGTGACGTTTCTATTTTTTAATTTGTTTGTGATTTTGTGGAAGAGTTTGTGAAGGCCTGGTCATCAGTGATTCAACTTGAGTGGAATATTTACATCTTCCCTCTTTAGTGTATATTTTCGCGTTCTTCTCAATGGAAACAATGGCTCAGACTCTCACATACAGTTAACGACAATGCAAATGATTGAATCGGCTATTATCATGAAATGGTGAAATATTTCGAAACAAGAATATTCCTAAGGTCTTTCCAGAAATAAAAGCTTCTTCCTCGCAAACTTTTGACTCAGTCGATTGAGTGAAACAGCAATAAACGACGACATCTCAATTTTAATATACTGGGTTAGTCTGATTATTGAAACTAGTTTAAGAAAGTGAAAATAGTCCGCCAGAAAACACAATGTATTTCGTATTTTAAAGTGCATGGAGAAGGCTGGAAACCAGTTACAGCACTTTGCAAGAATACCCTCAAAAATTCACATTGCGTAGTTTTCTTTTACTGGGTAACGTGGGTGAAGCCTTGGCGGGTAAACTGGTAGTTTACGTGGCGGGTAAACTGCTAGTTTTTTGTAAACCTTCTTGTAAAGAAGAATCAAGGACAAATAATATGTATAGAACGTAACAGGCATGGTACTATATCGTAATCAGTGTAAAGAACAGTAGATAGGTTTTTATAACTACGTGTTTTACTACATTTATTGATAAAAATGAGTAAATTGGAATACATTTTGTAATAAATATTTACTTACCATCATTCCTTTGCCTTTTAAAGAAGACAGTATCGATGAATTGCCTCGCCTGGCTGTAAGTGACTGTCGCACGACGTTCGGTTGTTAGTCGTCTCCCTCCTGGCTACCCCACCAACAAACTTACAGGAAAACCAAGAAAATTCATGCTTATCTACCCCACTTTTTCATCACTCATAGTCGTTCCAACACATTTCACTAAAAATTTGAGTATTAATATTTTAATGAATAATATAAGTGGATTTTATTTACTGGAACGTTACTAAATCCTGCAAATCATTAATTCTTACTGCAGAAGAGCTGTTAGTTTGTGCTAATTTCCACTTGAAGTTACAGTAATCCAACAAGAAATAGCGACAATATGATGTGCCGCAATAAACAGTGTATATGATCCGTCACTTATTAATACGATGCCACAAAAAATAGAAAATAAACTGAACAAACGACATCAAACTACACTGACAACTGACTGCACCCCGGCAGTTAAATACGTAAAAATACCATACCTTGGTATAATTAGTATAATGTCTGACAAATTAGCAACGCTATTAAAAAAACACAGTTGCAAAAATCATTATCCGGATCAACAACCACCCGAGTATGAAGCTTATTCACAATACAATGCCGCCAGGTACAGGTCCTGATTCATATGGCATTTACAAAATTACCGAAAAAATTTGAGAACTCGATTTAAAGATCATATAGTTTGCTACAGACTGGATAAATGTAACAAAACAGCAGTAACAACACACATTACAGACACAGGCCACCCTATGAAAATCGAAGACAATCTTAAAATTTTGCACAAAATAGGAAAAAGTAAAAAAATCGATATCATGGAAGAAATGGCAATTTCCATTCATAATACAAAATACAGCCATAATATATTGAATGAGATAACCGAGTTCAAAAGCTCAAGCATCTTCAGTTGTTTGAAACCAGTTCTAATGCAACAGATTTACGATGTGCCAACGTGAAACAAATGACTACCAAACCGTCAGTATCGTGAATATCGCTTTGAAATGCAAGAGTAGATACTTCTCCACACACTGCAAGGTCGCCATAGTGTATTAACGAAAGAGCAGCTTTGGGACGTCAAAATCGTAACTGCAAGTCATATAAAAAAGTGTGTCATACGATTTTTGCAACATAATAATTGATACAAAACTAAGTGCATCGCATAAAGGCTCTGGTGTGAAACATAATAAACAACAAAACATAGCTCCACACCAAAATTAGACATCAATGTACATGAGTTTGTGGCCAACCACAGCTTCCCCCCTCCCTCCCTCCAAATACCACAACTGCCAATCCAGCAGCGAACAGTAAACAAAAAGTTCTACTATAATTTAGTTTAAGATAATTTATTTTTAAGTAGCAATATTCTGCATGCATAAACGCCTGAAGATGGGCAGAACATGCTCGAAATGCTTTGCAATATCTTAAATGAAACATAAAACAAATAAAAGTGACTGGTAGCAGAAAATACAAATAAATAATAGGAAATCAGTTGTGAGACTGAATACTTAATCAGTTTACCCGTCCACAGATAAATCTGTTGGGATACATACTTTCCCTCACGTGCTGTTGATATAAATAAGTGAGGCAGTCCTCTGGGTAGCATACTGCATATCGACTGCTCTTTGTTACTTCGAGATTATAGCTGGAAACCAAACGAGTCTCCCTCCTTAACTGAACGCCACGATATTATAAAACTTTTTAATGGTATTTTCGCGGCAGCCGACGGTAATTTGAAATGTAATTAATAACTCTAAATAGAGGATCACTGGAGCGAAATTTATTGCTCTTTGGAAGAGGTGGGGAAAGCATTTGGGCGTGCACTTCTTACCAAGAACCAATCGACATTCTCGAGAAGTGATTTATGGAAACCATGAGAATGTCGAAAAAGAATATCGTGTTGGATATTTGAATACCATATCTGTGCGGAAACTGAGCAAGTGTCTAAACTATTAAGATGCCTCATTCTGTTCAAAGTGTGTTCACATACTGCTTCTGGTATTGCGTCTTCAGAAAAGATATTTCTCAGTCGTTCCATTATGAAAAAATAATAGTGATAGAACGAATAGCAATAGTTATTGTTTACTCTCCAGAATTTCTAGGAAACCTCGCCTTTAAATTCGTAGAGTCAGTAGCAGATAAATTTCCGTTTTAAACATTGCTGTCCTTGTTCGTTACAGATATTGGTAGAAAATAGTCTAAGGGGCTCTAAACGAAGCGCATCTTTTTGAAACTTTTCCAGTGTGTATGCCCGCTTGTAGTGCCTAGCTTTGTTTATGACATCATTTCCTCACAAGTGGAGGTACGCTTGTCTGAAAATCACATTGATCAAGTAGACTCGTGTAAAATTAAAAGCAACTGATGGCGCCATACGTGTTATCAAAAAATATCCTGCACACATACAAATAATCTATGCTGACTACGTAAAAATTGAAATTATAACAACGATTCATTTGATCACACATTACAACTATTTAGTTTGGTCTGCCCATGTTTTTAAGAAGAAAGATGCTATGTTCCTTCGGACATGCATGCGTATCGAAGGAACAGGCACTGCAGTGATTGCAGCCATTATGACATGCATTAAGTGTATTTGCAGACAGCAATACAGATAACCATCAGCTGTATAAGGGAATGACGGCAATGAAAATTTGTGCCGGACCGGGACTGGAACGCGGATTTCCCGCTTTACATGAGTAGCCGCCTTAACCGTTTTGGCTGTCCGTGGACTTCTCGTGGCCAGACCCAAACTTTCATGTGTTGTCGTTCGTGCGTCACAGCCTCTACTCGTACTCAAATTATGTAATTCCTTCACAAGGAAGGACATTTTAATTGAAAGTCGGTGTCCGGGATCGGCGGATAAATACGATATTGCTGTGCCTGTGTCGTTAAGAAGAATGATGCAGTGTTGCTTCTGACTGAGTACATTTTATGTATTTCGTAATGGCTGTAGTCGCCGCAGTTCCTGTTCCTTCAGACATGCCTGCTTGTCCGAAGGATTATTGCATCGTTCGTCTTAACAACACAGGCACTGCAATATCGTATTTACCCGCCGATACCGGGCAGCGATTTTCAATGAAAATATGTTTTCCCCTGTACGGGAAGCACATAAAGAATACTGGTTATGGTGGAGAAACAACGGTATATGGAAGTTTGTGGCTGGCCGTGAGTCACACACTGATGGCCAAAGTGTTAAGTCCACCTTCGGCAGACAAGCGGCACTGACCTGTTGTTTATGTCCTCGACGCGCAGCTCGCGCAAGGGGTTATTTACACGATTCTGCCGCCTTAGCGCGCTTTGTTTCCTTAGAAAGAGAATGGTTTATGCCCTCAGAAAATCAACACTGAAGATCAGCTTTTCGACTGAATATGTTCTACCGAAGGCACTTTAAATCGAACAGTTTATCAGAGATGAAGTGAATGATTGGCATCTACTTGTTTAATGAGCGGTGTGGGCCGGCCGCGGTGGCCGAGCGGTTCTAAGCGCGTCAGTCCGGAACCGAGCGACTGCTACAGTCGCAGGTTAGAATCCTGCCTTGGGCATGGATGTATGTGATGTCCTTAGGTTAATTAGGTTTAAGTAGTTCTAAGTTCTAGGGGACTGATGACCTCGGATGTTAAGTCCCATAGTGCTCAGAGCCATTTGAACCGTTTTTTTGTTGTTGTTGTTTCCATACTGTGACGTAAATATCAGCAAGCATTTGATGTTGTATTATGACACCTCAGCAATAACCATTTGAGCAGTGTGGTGTACATAAACTGATTAATGAAGAAGCATGAATCATACGTGCAGTTAGAAGTGGTCTTAAATTCCTTTACTTTGATGGACACATCGGTGTGGTAACTGTGGAACAGGCGGGACTAGGATTGCGGACGATCTGTGTATTTGAACTCCATTTTGAGGTCCCTTCAGAGGTGATGGTATCTACGTTCTGCCGTATGGGAAGATGATTAGGCAAACAGCTGGAAAATTGGTTCAGTTAACCACATATCCCGTTCTCAACAGTGTACGACAGAAGTGCATGTTCTACTTATATACTGGCGGACGCCATGCCTTTATAATTTATGATGGCCAGCCGAATTTGTGCTCGAGATGTGTCTAAGAAGGACATCTCTATTCCAACCGTATGCTACGCACAATGACACAGTTGCCACCCTGGAGGCGAGCGGGTCATGACTACTCCAATGATGCTCCTGCTGACGTATGTCGAGATTCTCCAAAACGACCTCTGACGATGGTCTGCGCCGACGACTTCTACTACTTAACCATCACTTTAACTAGTAGGACCTCAGGGTGCTGCAGACGGAACATAGCCTACTCCCTTTCCCCTTCCTACACCATTTGTCTTATGTGGTGGTGAGCAGCCTGAGTATTAGGATCCCCAGGAGTCTTTGGACACTGAAGACCGCATGCGCAAGCAACGGTCGCTGAGGAGACGTCAGACACGGCGGATCGCGCCGTGTGACACTTGCAGGACACAATCTCAAGACCATAAAGATCACACATACCCAGAACACCTTCAGATGGACGGTTCCATGGCGGAACCACAAGCGTGCCTCCTGTTGGAGGTAAAACGTCCTTCACATGTACCAGGTGCTGTGCCTGTGGATGTTGGACAGCTGTTGAGCCAGTGCCACTCCTCCGTCACAGACAAAACAACGCCTTCACTATCAATATGCACTCCATTGGACACATACTGTCCATGCAGTTCTGTGTGGTCTGATGGTGTATAGGACGAAACACCCATTCTTGTGACAGAAATGAATCCTGCTGCTCCAACCCACTACTTTTAATCGACAGAGGTACTGGATGGGTATGTGCCACTCGCTGGGATGACACTCCTGTAAGCTGCTGCTCTTCCTGACTCAATGGGCGTCCCAGTAGTCAGAATTCTGCGACAAGCTTACACAAGTGGTTCAATCAGTGTTAACAACATTGGCATACCTGTCAAGCTACAATTGCTCCACAAACTGTTGAGGGCGTTGGACGTCAAAGTTGCCCTCTTGCTGGAAGATCGCCTAGAGTCGTTTCCGACCATCTGTAGCTATGTTTCATATCTAACACTGTGTGCTGACAGTGGTAGTGGGACAGCTATACTAACAAAAGAAGGCATTGGGGCAGACGAAGTCGCTTACCTACCATTGGCTAGGGGTCTTGCTGTGACCTTCCATGGTGTCTGAATCATCATCAGTGTTTACCTTCCCTTGGGCATGGCCAAGTGACGGGAACGGTCGCGATTCTGTTCAGAAGAGGTCACACATTTGTTTGTAGGCTATTATGACGATGTTAATCTTGCTAATGACTATAATCATGTGTTATCTCAAAAGGACCAACATCCTCATTTTACCACATCCCTGGAACTCATGCTGCAATTGCACGAACTGAAGCTCACCGAAAATTTGGACCAGCAATTCGGCGGGTCGTCTAGATCATGTCTATGTTTCCCAAGGACTGGTAACTGCCACGCTTGACTCTGAGTTATGGCCTGTAGCCTCCTCTGGTGTGGTGTGGTCGAGGCCCTCAATGTCACCCATCTTCACGGTCTGGAATTCATGCAGGTCGTAGGGATGACGTATAACATTTGTGTGAGATGCTAGTAGTAGGAAGATGGCGTTCTAGGTGTAATTTTCATATCAAATTGATATGCAAATTAATTAAATTGATCAATTAATTCAGAACACCACCAGCCACTGAACACGCTGTCTCTCGTCCTCTACTATGCCCATCACTACCCGCAGATGATGTCAAGTATTTTTCTCACCCTGCACGTGAGCCCCAGCCCCCTTACCCCCTCTCCACATTTCCCCACCCCTGTCCCCATCCCCCCCACCTTCCATATGACCGGGAATTTCGAATTTTGGCGGGAATTTCTTTGTCTCAGAACTGTGCTGACATCCCACCCAGGAATTGGTGGGAACTTAAAAATGGCGGTGCCCTTTCCAGGACTCAAGCCCTGGTTCTACTGGATGGAAAGCCCAAGTGCTCCCATCAAAACATGGAAACTGTCCAGATGCAGGAGAGGGAGGTTAGGTTAGTGTACTTTATTTATTTTGGTCGGGAAAATGAAGTAAAGATAGGTCCTAATTACGTAATTGATCATAAAGATAAGACCTATTTACACGACTATATGC